>NC_143484.1:57176453-57496333 GCF_027475165.1 Benincasa hispida | reverse complement strand
TTTTCACATAATACAGAATTTTACAAAAGAACATCATACAATCATGCATTTAGTACATAAATTACAGTATGCTAAAAAAATGCAGAAGAATAAAATGATGGAAAAAAGATGCATAAAACGGAAGCTAACAGAATCGTTAAGCACTCTAATTATACTTAATTTGAGTCAAAAGCATGCTAAAACAAGTTTTAAATCAGAAAAGGATTTCAACAAATACAACCTTTGATGATTTCCACTTAATTCTTTGCAATCTCCACAAATTTGATCTTCAAATCTTCAGTAGACTACCAAGAGAATCTTTTCTACTATTCTCAATCTTGGATTTGAATGGTGAAACTCTTAATTAAGAAGGATTGTGATGAGTTTGAGAGAGCTTGAGAGCAAAACTATTTTTACTGAAATTTTCTCAAAAACCACTTGCATTAAGCTTCAATCTCATATTATTGAAGCTTTTATCATGTTCAAGCATGCAAGCACTAACTAATTCAGCTAATTGAAACTTCAGTTAGCACTTATATGAGTGGGATAGGTATTAAAATGTGGATTAATCCACTATCTAATTGAAATTGGGGTAAACCCACTTTCAACAATTAAAACTCATTTTTATTTGATTTTTAAATCTAATTAATTTTACTTAAAATAAATTTAGATAAAAAAAAACTAAAATTCAATTCTAAAATTGAATTTTATAAATTAAAATGATTTATTTAAATAATTAATATATTTAATTAATTAAATAATAATTTAATATCAAATATTAAATTAATAAAATACTTAATTCAAATATGAATTCTATTCATGTAATCAATATTTAAATCATTATTTAAATATTTAAACTCTCAAATTACGTATAATTTCAACAAAATTAAACGTTAATCATATCGAAAATAATTATCCAAACCCTAAAAACTGAATTTGAACATTTCAAATTGCAAACTCTAATTTCAATTCTGAACACTTCAAATTCACTCAATATTCTAATCCAAGGTTCAATCTTTTACGAGCTAGTAGAGGACCTTATGGACCTATAAATCATAAGCTCCAACGATTTAAGATTAATCGATTAAACTCTTTAATCCGAATTAATCAAATATTCGTTAACCATCGAGACACACCATTATAGCTCGATGGTTTCACTCTTCTTACTGTAGATATATTTCTGTCCACTTAATAACCATGACCAGTAAGTTGACCCTTCACTGGTTGTTCGTAATAACAGCTGGGTCTTGAAGGGACCATGAGCGGAAGTGATGGATCGTCTCAATCTTCTCAATTTTACAGAATACAAAATTTTACAGAGATAAAAATAACCTATGCACTTAATTTAGAAATATAATATGCTTAAAAAAATAAAAGAATAAATTAGGGTTTCAGAAACCTTTTACCTTTAAAGATCAAATCTTCACGAATCATTTTCTCTGTGAAAATCATGAACACTCCAAAAAGGGCACAAATAGGCACAATCAATTTTAGCCAAAAAAAATCTAATGTACCCTAAATGACATCTATTTTACAATGATGTTTCAGTGAGGCAAACAAAAGTCACCATAGGGTGATCAAATGCCCCTTCACTGAAATGAGACATTCTCAACCAATAGATATAACAACACCTTGTTAATATAACTATCAGTCACCATTGTTTCGTCCAGAATTTGTTAGACTCGCTTAACAATTCTTGTAAATGTAACCTCTCATTTTAGGTCCTAGAGTTTCGTCCCAATAAACAAACTGTAGGGAAAAACCGATTGGGACATAAAACTAAAGCAACCTTATCCATTGTTGGAGTTTGAATAAAACGTCATACAAAAATGTCATCCTTTAGGGGGACATTCACGGTGCCACGAGGCCATACATGAAACTTTACTTCAAACTAATGAGAGAGACTGAGGGATGTGTTGTCACATGTCCCGCTACCACTTACTATAAACACTATCTCCATTCACCTTGATATTGATCTATACAATTGCCACCCATAGGAGACACCCATGGTGCCTCGAGGTCGAGTATAGATCTCACTGTGTGAATTTTTAAGGAGAAACATGAAGAGGATAAAATGAATTATCATATACCCCATTTTTCTCCCACTGAGCGTTTTACCTAGGGTTAATTAACTTGGGAAAATTCGGTTACTTATTTTATCTAAGTGATTGTTTAATTTGTCCAAAAACATCACTTGTCTTTGGATAGTTAAACAGTTTTGATTAAAGTTCATTAAACTCTTTAACAAACTTTAATCAACTTTAATCAAACTTGCATGCTTGTAACAAATCTATCTAATTCACTTTTATAAGTAAGTTCCCAAGTAGGGGTATTACGTTTCCATCAACTTGAATACCCCAGCCTAGACAGAACTAGCCTTAGACAAAAGGTCTCTTATAGATACATTTGTTACAATATTTAATCTTTTAATTAAGATCGATTAAATCCTATTAAACTAATTAGAAGATTAAACTTAAAATTCTAATCTCATTAGAAAAATGTTCTTAGGTCTATATGAATCATATTTTAAAAAAAATTTAAAAGATGATTTTTAACCTAAAGTTTGCATGCAACTCTTAATTATAGATTTTAATTTCTAATTTCATTTTGTTATAACAATTATAAACAAAATAAATAAATTAAAATCATACATTGCATGCTTTGACATACTTTGGTAAATTATAACATTTATAAATTATCTAAGGTAGTGTCATGCTTCATGCAATTTCATTTCATTACTAATATATATAAAATTTATATAATAAAGTAATGAAACATACAATAGCATATATCCATACATACATTGAACCATATATTATAACATTTATAATATAAATGATGCATGGATATGCTACTAATGCATGCATGCATATGTTATAACTTTTATACTATATGATGCATGGGCATGCTATATTAATTAAATCATGCATATACATATATTATAACACTTAAATGATGCATGAAATTAAATGCATAACCTATGGTGGGATTTTATACTATATGACATACTTTATGGTATATAAATATAAATGAAATTCACACATCACATGTATAAAATAAAGAAACAATTAACGGACTGGGATTAGACACCTGAAAAAAAAATTTAAATCTAACTATTATAAATAAATATCCATCCGGTTTGAAACAGGTGAATCAGGTCTTGAACCATCCAAACCAGGCCGCAAACAGCTCAAACCAGCCATGAACTGGTCTAGAAGAACCCAACCAACTCGAATTGGAGAGACCACGAACGAACCGAACCAGCAGACCACGAATCGCATTAGACCGGAAATGGATCGTGCATCATCTCTGTCTCGGAGTGTCAGAATGTTGTGCCCTAGCATCGTGACTCCATGGAAATAACCTTTGTCCTCTGCATTATAGTGTCGTGACACTAGGGCACGGCGTCACGACGCTACTGTACAGTCGCCCACTATACGATTTCGAACTTCTTCGAAATGCCTCCGATTTTGGCCTCGTTTCCATAAGATCACACCAGGAACAACATGAACGACTCGAGGACTAAATTATAGACTCGATTGCTTATTTATGCCCTAAAACATTGGCCTTTACAACACAAAATCGTAAAATAAGGCAATGAAATCTATACTGCCTAATCCCGTAAACATCCATTGATTGCAAAACCCATTCAATACAGCACATCACATGAACAAGTTGAATGCAATAACCCACCAAAACTGTAAAAATTATTCTAAAAATTTTGAAAAAAATTGGGTCATTAAACTTGGCTCTAATACCAATTGAAGGATCCCATTGAAGGAACCATGGGCAGAAGTGATGGATTGTTCCAATCTTCTCAATTTTACAGAATACAAAATTTTACAGATATGAAAATAACCTATGCACTTAATTCAGAAATATAACATGCTTAAAAAAAAAAGAGGAATAAATTAGGGTTTCAGTAACCTTTTACCTTTGAAGACCAAATCTTCACAAATCATCTTCCCTGTGAAAATCACGAAGACTCCAAAAAGGGCACTACCAATTGGTGATCTCGATATTCTCTGGGTGAGAATCCAGGAGGTGTGGTGCTATGGTGGTTTTGGATTGAGATGGAGAGTAATAATTGAGAGAAAAGAGGAAGAAATTTCTCGGAGAAAAAATACAGAGCTTTTCTATATTCTAAATTCACTGACATAAAAGAGAAAGATCAACCATCTCTCTCTGTTAACCACCCATATAATATGTGGGTGGAGAAAAAATTGGGGAGGGAAGTTAATTCTTTCCAAATAATTCAAAAATAAAAAAACTAATTAATTTAAAATTTTTAATTTAATTTAATTTAATTTAATTTAATTCATATAATAACTAATTTATTATACATATATACATAACTATATGTTATATCACATATCACATATAATCTATAGTTTTTATATTATATCAAATACAATATAGCTTATAGTTTCAATTTTCTCTTACCAATGACTTTTAATATAAATCACATTTATGTTAAATTTAATTGAATCCAATTCATATAATTAATATTTGAATCATATTCAAACATTTATTTTCTCTCTTGTAAACTTTATATTATAATGTATCAAATATATTATAGTAATTATATCATATATAATTAAAATAACTTAATTATATCACATATAATTAATTCCTTCAATTAATTTGAACAATTCAAATTAATCCAAAAACTGATTCTCATTTAATCCCGTTGAGCTACCGAGGGGCTTCATGGACCTATAGCTTGAAACTCCAATGGTATGTGAATAATTAATTATACTCTTTAATCAAATTATTCACCATCCGTTAACTATCAGGCACTCCATTAAAAATTGACGGTTGCACTCTTCGCACTATAGATATATTGCTCGTAAGTACAGCTGGGCTAAAATTACCGTTTTCCCCCTGTAGGTACATCTAACTTCTTAAGTACCATTGATCCCTCTAATGAACAATAAATCATAGTCCAACTATGATCATACCCCTCTCGAGCCAAGAGAGGGTATGACGCCACATTGTTCAAGTCCTAGAATCAACTTTTAAGGGAGCAATTTATCTACTTGTTCCGACATTGGAGAGGGAGTGAATTCCTTCTTATGTAGCTATATTCCGAACTCCCAAATCAGACGAATCCCCAAAATAGTAAGCTTGTTGAGTGGGCAATATGGCCACTCATACCCATTCAGATGAAAGGACTGTCTTCATAGACAGAAGTTCATAATTCACTCAGGATTCAGGTCATGTTACCTATGGTAATCCTAGTGAAATGTAAGTCTCTATTATGAATGACGTTATATAATGAGACTAAACATTTTGTTGTCCGATCTTATATAAACTCATTTGTATAGAATATGCTCACATGCCTCCACATGAATAATCATGATCAGATCATTTGTAGCACTTTACAATAATTGTAACATCTACAATGCGACCATACTCGTAGTGTCACCAGGATAAGGTATCCAATATTATCTATCCATTACAAACCATTTAGGTTATCACTTAAACATGATCAACCCGTATGTCTCTACATATATATTTAAGCTACAAGATACCCTTAGATGTTAATTTATGAAGGAAATCAAACGCGGGGATTTTCATGAGCAGCGGAAGGGATCATTCCAAATTCCATTCGAATTGAACACAAACAATTACAGTCTAAACACGAAAACTAATAGGTCATGCACAAATAGAAATTATAGCATGCTATAAGATGATACAAGAGATAAAGGATGCATACTTTTGAAGAACCATTCTTCAAGAATCCCTCGAACAATCTACAAGCGTCCAAGAACAACACTCAAACGTAACGAAAGAAACTTCAACAACACAACCACGAACAGAATGAACGACCAACAGCTCCTCGCACCCAATCGAGTCTAACTCGATCCACGAACTGAGTCAAAACACTACCAAAATGGTTACCTTGGTATTCTCAGTGTGAGAATCCAGGAGTTGTGGGCTCTGTCTGATCTTGGCTTGATGAAGAAACTGGATGTCTACGATCGAGTAGATGATCGAGCAAGTGGGAGATAAGAAGCTGGTCTATCGTATAGACGATGTGCTCGATCGTTCAGTAAACGGAAGCCTATCGTATAGACTTAACCACTCGATCGTGTAGCAATGATCAGCTGATTAACTATCGTATAGTCAAAGATAAGCGATCGCTTAGCTGATCATGTAGTCTCTCAATGCTATCGCTTAGTGAAACTCTTTCACTTGATAACTTATCCATGAGTACTTTCTGAATGAAGTAATTTCTAATTTTAGAAAAACCATTTTCCTTTTATCTCATAGTTACCATAAAACCACCAATAAACTCCCACTCAATCAGTTATTAGAGAAAAATAAATTAATTATCATATATTAATATATTATAAATAAATATGATAACCAACTTATCACATTATATTTATAACCTATAGTTTTAATATTTCATCTCATGAAACATACAAACCATAATTATTTTTCTACTTTTATGGTACTTAATGTAAATCATATTTACATTAATTCCTCCACTCGATGTATCTCATACATCACACCAATTATATCATATATAATTATCCTCTTGTTAATTTGAACACTTCAAATCAACCCCAAAATCTGATTCTCAACTTGAATCCATTGAGCTACTAAGTGGACCTTATGAACCTGTAGCTTGAAGCTCTAACGATACGTGAATAATTGACTAAACTCTTTAGTCACAAGATTCACCATCCGTTAACTGTCGAACACTCCACTAAAGACCGACAACTACACTCTTCTCACTACAAATATATTTCTATGTCCATATCAACCAATCAATAGTGTGATAACCCTTCATAGATCGCTCGTAAGTATAGCTGAGCCAATTTACTGTTTTGCCCCTATATTTACATCTAACTCCTTAAGTATTACTAATTCCTCTAATGAACAATAAGTAATAGTCCTACTATGACTGGATCCTCTCTTCCAAAGAGAGAATGTGGCCACTATGTTCAAGACCCAGAATCAGCCTTTAAGGGAGCAATCTATCTACTTACCTTTGCTTTGGGGAAGGAGTGAATTCCGTCTTGTGTATCTGAGTTTCCAGCTCACCAATCAGACAAATCCAAAAAAAAGTGGGTTTGTTGAGTTGCCAATCTAGCCATTCTCACCCATACCAATCAAAGAACTGCCCTCATAGGCAGAAGTTCCCAAAACACTAAGAATTAAAATCATGTCACCTATGGTTGTTTTAGTGAGATGTAGGTCTCAATTATCAACGACGTTATATAAAGAGACGAATCATCTCGTGGTCTGATCTATTTGTAGTAGTGTCTCTAGGATAAGGTATCTCTCCTTAATCCTTATACAGACCTTTTAGGTTATTACTTAAGGCATGATCCACTTGTATATCTTTTATACATGCTTAAGTTTACCTACAATAACCACGGATCTTTGTTTATTGGATATGTGTAAATGCAAATAAAATAACTCTTATTTTATTAATAAAAATGTGTATAAAGTTTACAAACTACGAGACTCTGGGAGAATTAAGACACCAATCCCAACAATTTTTTGGTTTGTGGTTAATGCAACTAATTTTGAAATAAAACATCACATATTTTATTACATAAATAAAATGTTTGTACATTACAATTACAAACTATGGGACCCTACGATATTTAAGGCATCAACCCTAACAGGTTTAATGTTGTTTTACCCCCGAAATTACATCTTATTCCCTAAGTCCCACAGATCCTCTAATGAACAATAGATTTGTGATCCAATCACTAAATCAAGTCCTCTTGAGCCAATGAGAGAGTGAGACCCCTTGTTCAAGACCTGAAATCAATACTTAAAAAAACAACATCTCTACTATCCCTAGAGATGGGTAGGAGTGAATTCTGTCTTGCACCCTATATCCTCAGCTATCTACTCGGTCTTACCCCTAAAATTGGAGGTTTATTGAGCCAATGCTATTGAGTCAACCCTCACCTATGCAAATCTAAGGATAATCCCAAATAAATAGGAGTTCATAGTTAACTTAGGATTAAGGTTGAGTTACCTAGGTCATCGATTTGAAATGGTCAGTCTTAAATAATAAACAACGTTATAAAGTAAGAGTGACTTATTTCTTGGTCCTGGTCTTATACAAATTCTTTGAATAGGACGCCTCCACTCACATGTCTCCACATGAACGATACATGATCACATCATTTGTACTAGATACAAAGTGGGTCGTATCCAATAGTGTTACCAAAATAAGGTATCTAACCTTATTCATATACTATAGACCATTTTGGCAATTTACTCAAACTCGATCCATCTTTATGTCTCCACATAAAGTCCAAGTATTCATGTAATAAGCCATGGATCTTAATTTATTGGATTTAGTTATTACAAGTGCAATTTACAGACTCAACAACAAAGTTTATTGAATAAATGTCAATAACATTTTTATGGATAATTAGAATATGTTTGACATTACAAAATGCAAGTTTTAGGACATACAACCCAATAAACTCCCACTTGGACTAAAACTCTAATGGATTAACATATATACAAGTATATACAATGTTGAGTAATGAGAAAATACAATAAACTAGGGCATCTAAATATCCTTGACATTCTCCCACTTGCCCTAGATTTATGAAGCTCGTAGTCCTAGTCCTACTAGGTGACCCTCGAACATTTTAGCTAGGAGAGCCTTCGTAAATGTATCTGCAAGATTATCTTCAGAGGCTATTTTCGTTACTATCACGCCTCCTCTGTGTACTATCTCCCTGATGAGATGATACTTTCGCTCAATGTGTTTTCGGCGTTTGTGGCTCCTCGATTCCTTTGAGTTGGCAACTGCTCCACTGTTATCATAATACATGGTGATCGACATGTGCATATTTTGAACAACTTCCAAATCAGTCGAGAACTTTCTGAGCGATATAATATATATCGGATTTAGACATCACAACTCCGTATAATATATAATATATGTATGGATTTTAGTTTATTGGATTTAGTCATTACAAGTTACAACTCCCTCCAAAAAATAGTTTTTCTAAATAAATTAATAAATTAAATTAAATTTATTTATTCATTTAATAAAACATTTAATATATATATATATATATATATATATATATATATATATGATAACTACCTTATTCATATAATATATATTATACTATATGTTATATCAAATATAACATATAACCTATAATTTCTATATTGTATCAAATACAATAACCTATAGTTTCAATTCCATCTTACCAATGACTTTTAATATAAATCCCATTTATATTAAATTTAATTATAGGAATCCAATTCATATAATTTATATTTGAATCATATTCAAATATTTATTTCATGTTATGTATACTTTATATTATAATATATCAAATACATTATAGTAATTATATCATATATAATTAAAAATAAATAAATTATATCATATATAATTAATTCTCTCAATTAATTTGAATAATTCAAATTAATCTAAAAATTGATTCTCATTTATTCCCGTTGAGCTACCGAGGAGACTTCATGGACCTGTAGTTTGAAGCTCCAACAGTATGTGAATAATTAATTGAACTCATTTAATTAAATTAAAATTATTCACCATCCGTTAACTGTCGGGCACTTCACTAAAGACCGAAAACTGCACTATTCGCACTACAGATATATTTTTGTGTCCATTGGATATAACCACTCAATAGTACGACGACCCTTAAAAAATTGCTCGTAAGTACAGTTGGGCCAAAATTACCGTTTTGCCCCTATAGTCACGTCTAACTCCTTAAGTACCACTAATCCCTCTAATGAACAATAAGTCATAGTTCCCTATGATCAAACCCCTCTCAGACCAGGAGAGGGTGTGGCGCCACATTGTTCAAGCTTTGAAATCAGCCCTCAGGGGAGCAATTTATCTACTTACCCCGACGTTGGAGAAGGAGTGAATTTCTTCTTGTGTAGTTGTACTCCTAGCTCCCCAATAAGATGAATCCCCAAAATGGTAGGCTTATTGATTCGGTGATCTGGCCACTCTCACCCATACAAATCAAAGGACCGCCTTCTTAGGTAAGAGTTCACAACTCACTCAGGGTTTAGGTTATGTTACCTATAGTCATCTTGGTGAAATGTAAGACTTTATTATGAACACCGTTATATAATGAGACTAAACATTTCGTGGTCCGATCTTATAAAAACTTCTTTGTATAGAATATCCCCACTCATATGTTTCCACATGAATGATCAGGATCAGATCATTTATAGAATTTTACAACAATTGTAACCTACAAAGCGGGTCATACTCGTAGTGTCATCAGGATAAGGTATCCAACCTTATCCATCTACTACAGACCATTTAGGTTATCACTTAAACATGATCCACCGTATGTCTCTACATACATGTTTAAGCTACAAGATAACCCTGGATCTTAGTTTATTGGTTTGTGGTTAATGCAACTAAAATTGAAATAAAACATCACATGTTTTTATTAAATAAATAAGATGTTTGTATAACATCCAAGGTTATCATCTGTAGCTTAAACATGTATGTAGAGACATATAGGTAGATCATGTTTAAGTGAAAACCTAAATAGTCTGTAGTAGATGGATAAGGTTGGATATCTTATCCTGGTGACACTACGAGTACGACCCGCTTTGTAGATGTTACCATTGTTGTAAAGTGCTACAAATGATCTAATCCTGATCATTCATGTAGAGACATGTGAGCGGAGCTATTCTACACAAAAGAGTTTGTATAAGATCAGACCACGAAATGACTAGTCTCATTATATAACGTCGTTCATAATAGAGAGTTACATTTCACCAGGATGACCATAGTGACAAGAACTGAATTCTAAGTAAGTTGTGAACTCCTGCCTATGAATGTGAACTTGATCCTTTGATTTGTATGGGTGAGAGTGGCTAGACCACTGACTCAATAAGCCTACCATTTTGGGGATTCGTCTGATGGTGGAATTGAAAACACAATTGCACAAAATGAAATTCATTCATTCCCCAACATCGGGAAAACTTTAGGGTTGATTCTGGGGCTTGAACAATGTGGCACCACACTCTTTCTTGGCCCAAGAAGGGTTTGGTCATAGTTAGACTATAACTTATTGTTCATTAGAGGGATCAGTGGTACTTAAGAAATTAGATGTGACTACAAGGGAAAAATGATAATTTTGGCCTAGTTGTACTTGTGAGTAATTTGTGAAGGGTGATCGCATTGTTGACTGGTTATATCCAATGGACACATAAATATATCTATAGTGTGAAAAATGCAGTTGTCAATCTTTAGTGGAGTGCCCGATAGATAATGAATGCTAAATAATTAATGAGTTTAATTAACTATTCAAGTACTATTGAAACTTCAAACTATAGGTCCATGAGGTCCCCTCTGTAGCTCAACGAGGATTAAATGGGAATCAATTTTGGATCAATCTGAATTGTTCAAACTAATTGAGAAAATTAATTATATGTGATATAATTAATTTAATTTAATTGTATATGATATAATTACTATAATGTATTTGATATATTATAAAGTTTATTTGGGAGGAAATAAATGTTTGAATATGATTCAAATATTAATTATGTGAATTGGACTCTTATAATTAAACTTAATATAAATGAGATTTATATTAAATACCATTGTTGAGAGAATTAAAACTATAGGTTATATTGTATATGATACAATTTTAAACTATAGGTTATATTAGTTTTTATATTTTTTGAAATTAAAAGAGGGAAATAACTTCATTTCCCTATTCTCTCTCAACTCACGTAATGTGAGTGGGTGGTTGGAAGATTTTGATCTTCTTCTTCGTTTTGATAGAGAGGGTGATATATATAACAGTTTTGAGAAATCTTTCCTCAATATCTCTTCTCCTCTCTCAGTTCTCACTCCCCCTCCCAAAATTCCAAGAGCCCACAAACTCTTTAGATTCTCATCCCAAAGAATATAGAGCAAACTAATTGGTGGTGTCTAAATTAGGGTTTCGAGTTCGTGGCCAATTGGAATTACTTTTTATCGTGATTTTCTAGAGAAGGATTTTGAAGAAGGGTTCTTCAAAGCTAAGGTCTTCTTATCCCTTTTCTTTTTTATCTAATTTCATTTAGCATGCTGTAAAATTTAATTTGAATGCATAATGTTTCTATATGTTTTCTGTAAAATTGTGAGTTCTGTAAAAATTAGGATTTTGGTCCGATCTTCGTTTCCGCTCATGAACCTTAATTGGTTCTTTCACTTGCTCCTTAAGTCTCTACTGATCCACTAATGAACAATTGATTATGGTTCTACTAATAAATCGAGCCTTTCTCAGTCACAGACAGGGCAGGGCCCTTGTTTAAGACTAGGAGTCAGTACTTAAATGAACAACCTATTACTACCCCTGAAAACAGGTATGAGGGAATTCCATCTTGCAAAACTATGTCCCTAGCTATCTATTCGGTCTTACTCCGAAAATGGGAAGCTTATTGAGCGGCGATGTTGAGCCACTTTCACCACTGCAGATTAAAGGATAATCCCAAATAAACAGGAGTTCATAGTTAGCTCAGGATTGAGATCGAGTTACCTTAGGTCATCGAGTTGAAATAGTCAATTTTAACAGCAAATGGTGTTATAAAGAAAAGTGACTATTTCGTGGTCTAGTCTTATGCAAACATCTTTTGCATAGGATGCTTCCACTTGCATGTCTCCACATGAACGATTTCGTGATCACATCGTTTGTATCAAATATAAAGTGGGTCGCATCCATAGTGTCCCCAGGATAAAGTACCCAACCTTATCCTTATACTTATAGATCGTTTTGGCTATATACTCAAACATGATCCTCTTTTCTGTCTCTACATAAAGTTTAAGTATACATATAGTCAGGGGTTCGTTAGTTAGTTAGATTTAGGCTTTACAAGTGTAATTTACATGTTCAATAACAACTTTATTGAATAAACCTTAATAACAATTTTTTTTCAAATAGAATATGTTTAAAGATTACAAACTGCAAGTTTTAGGACATACAACCCAATAATGGTTTAGTGAGGATCAAAGATGGAAATGGTTTGAAAATTGGAATCCATTCGTTTGCATTAATAAAATCAAGAGAGACAAATATGTTAGCTTTTGATTCAATGAGTTCTCTAGACCATAAAACTTGTCCTCCACCTTCAACTTTTGAATAATTGTATAGAAAAGAATCAAATGAAAAGTAGCCGAAGTTTCAAAACAAATGAATTTTAGTCTTCTGTTGATATCACATCTTATAGAATTACTACTTTAAACCTTCTTCCTTATGCATTTTGCAACCTTTTTTTTTTTTCATTTTTTTCTTCTTTCTTTTCCACTTTTTTTTTTTCGTTTTGCGTTTTCTTCTTCTAACTACTCTTTTCTTTCATTTTTTTGCGTTTCTTATTTCAGGCTTTTATGCCCACTGCGACCCTCTCTTTTGATGATTTTTTCTATTTTTGTCATCTTCTTCTTGAATCAAATATGTAAATTAGAGCGTGAATCAAAATGAGAGGAAGAAGCGAGAGTGAGATCAAGAAATGAGAGGAAGAAGCAAGAGCAAGAATTCAAATGAAGGAAAAAAATTCAAAGGAAAAAAACTACAAAATTTAAGGAAGAATCTAAATAAAGGAAAAAAAAATTATAGTTGTGTCAGATGTGGAACAAGAAAAAAAGTGAGAAGTGAGAGGTAGGAACGAAAAGCAAGAGGTAGGAACAAAAAACAAGAGGAAGAATCTGAACAAAGAAAAAAAATCAAAGAAAAAATTTGCAGTTGTGTCTGATGAAGAACAAAAGGAAGAAGCGAGAGGAAGGAACAAGAATTTGTTTGAGCGACAGGCCTTTGTGCGTGGTCTGCGAACAAAATGGTACTTTCACATGCAATAAATGTAAGCAAAAGGTCATTTCTCGAACAACTTTGAATCTTGGATCAAATTTTATTTGGGCTCATAAAAAAGGATCTTCCGTACAAAAATGTGTACTGCCCATAAAACTCAATCTTACATCCAAAAAACCCCAACTAAGTTAGTTTTAATAGATTTATGGTTTATAATTTTTGTCCTACAATTATATTAACTAGTGGGAGTGATAATTCTTATTCACAAAGGTATAAGCAAAGACAAGTCGTGAGAAGATTGTTAGGCCCAACCCCAAGTTGCAGAAGTGAGAAGAGGGAGAAAAAGAACGGGAGGAGGAGACAAATCTGAGAAAATGGGAAGAGAGTGAAGAGATAATATTTTAGAATTATTTTTTAAAATTTAAAATATATATATATATAAAATGCTTAGAAATTTAGGGAACAAAGACAACTAGTCTTCGAAATTCGAGAACTAAAAATATAATTTTCTTCTTTTTAAAAAAAGTAAATAATCAATTTATTTAAATACTATTTTGGTCTTATACTTTTGGTTTTGGTTCATTTTGGTTCCTCTATTTTCAAAAGATTCATTTTGGTCTTATACTTTCAACTTTAGTTAATTTTGGTCCTTCTACTTTTAGAATGGTCGCTTTGGTCCTTATACTTTCAACTTTAGTTTATTTTGGTCCTTGAATTTTTATAAGGTGGTCATTTTGAACCTTTAAAAATGAAAATGAAGAAAAAAAATGATCACTTTTTTAAAGTATAATGATCAAAATAAACCAAAATTTAAAATACAACCATCAAAATGAACATTTTTAAAGTATAGGAACTGAAATGAACAAAAATTGAAATTATAGGGACCAAAATGTACATTCTAAAAATATCGATCAAAATGAACTAAAATAAAAAGTACAAAAACTAAAGTAGTACTTAAACTTAATAACTTTTTAACAACTAACTATCAAATTTGTAATGGTGCCGGATGGAAAAGGAATCTAAATGGATAACCCTGGATTCATTAGGGGAGAGTTTAAATTTTCAACTTTTTAGTTGAGAATATAACTTCTTAGCCAATTGAGTTATGGAAATAAGTATTATTCTATTAAAAATATAAAACAAATTAAGTACTAAAATACTAACTAATGATTATCTTGTTTAAAAAAAATGGTTGCTTTGTTCAGCCAAAGTGGGCCAATTGGGAAAGCTTTGCTTAGCTGAATGGGCCCAGGAGGCGACTTTGATTAGCAATCGCTGTCTATATTGTACGGTGGGATTAGACTTAATCTAACAATGGACGGCATAGATTATGTTACTAATTTTGGGTTAAATCCTAATCAACAATTTTAAATCCAATATTTAAAGATAAAACCGCATCATTATCTCTTTTAATATTCGAATTTGTCTTCAAATCGCCGAGTCGAGATAATAATAATAAATTAAAAAAATGGATGAATCCCGCCGCCGTGACAGCCTGGTAAGCGGCATTAATGTTGGAATCGGATCAAGTTTCTGCTTCACCCGCAGCCATTTTTGCTTCTCTCTACCTCCTCAAAGCGCCAGTTGGGCTCTCGATTTCACATAAAATTCCGTTTCCGGCGCCGGCGTTGAAGGTGAGTTCCTAATGTTCAACCGGAATCGTCCTTTTCTGAGAGGTTTTTGTGTTTTATTTGTCTCTCTGCTTTTAAAGGGATTCTGTAATTTGGTCAACTTCTCTGCTCCGGCCATGTTGCCGGTTGGTTTTTGCTTAGTTCAAGCTGTTCATCGAACGCCTTGTTAATTGTTATCTTCTTCAGATCGTTTCATATCAGTTACGAGTCCGATTTCTGTATCTTAGATTAAATAGTTTCAAGGTTTCTGTTGCCAGCGATGTTGTAAATCCTTTTGTCTTGGTGGAAAAGATCTATTGTGGTGATAGAAAAGAGTTTTTGAATTACAAAATTGATTGTTGTTCCATTCAAAGTTTTGGGTTGACTTTAGGTCAACGTTTTGAGGTTCCCTAAGAGTTTGATCTGATTGTTTCTAGTTGAATTTATTGGGATGGGTGGATTTTTCATCCTTTGTTTAATCTTTCTTGATGTGGGTTTAATAACAAGGAGAAAAAACAATTGCTCTTTATTACAGTAGAGCAAGGGTTTATATGTTATATAATATAGGCATGTAGATAAGGAAGTCTCTTAAAATTTTGGTTTGAATCATTGGTTCTATGAAATTTTGCGCTCAATATATCTCTTGAAATTAGCATGTTTCAGCTAAATGTCAATAAGTTAACAAATCTAACAAACTCTTGGAAAGGGAGAAGAGACTAATTGTAATTCTTTCGTTGGTCTCTCAGAGGAGGACTTAGTAGCAAAAAGAATCGTTGACGAACAACGGGGAATTGTTTGCAGACCCAAGTGAAAGAAATGGGTTCTGAAGGACCAGCTGGGGTTACCATTAACGTGACTGGATTTAAGAAGTTTCATGGGGTGGCTGAAAATCCTACCGAGGCCATCGTCAATGACTTGAAGGCCTTTGTAGACGAAACAGGGTTGCCTGCTGGTGTCACTCTTGGAAGTTGTACAGTTCTTGAGGCTGCTGGAGATGGAGCTCTTCCAATTCTTTACAATGTTTTGGAATCTGGTATCTCAAATGTGGCAGACACTAAGAAAGTCATATGGGTTAGTTTTTAACCATCTACTTTGTTTTGCATAATCTTTTTATTGAACACATTTTTGATGCTCATTAGTAGTAGTTCTGATGTACTTATTTATGCTATATGCTTGGAGATTTACTAATAACAGAGGAAAGGTTGAAAAACAAACACATAAACAATTATTTTGAGGCTTGAGTGTATCACTCTCTTGAGCAGATCATCCTTCCTGTTCAATTCAACAACTCAATCAAAATGTTGTATGGTTCAAATCATTATGCACTGTGAGATCGAGCTTAAAGCTCCACATAATACCTCTCTTTTGATCCATTGTTTTTTAAAGTGCAAAGAAGATAAATATGAGAAAGTAGAAAGAGGAGCAGATTGAAATTTCCGTGTATTAAGAGTGTTTGGTGTAGATATATTTTAAGGGACTTTGAGATCTAGAGAATTAAACACCAACTCAGTTTAATGAACAAATGTGTTTTTCATTTAAAAATTAATAAATTTTAAAAGTAAGAATATTACATTCTATTTGATAAGCTTGTGCATACGACTAATATTTTTATTCATTCAAGATTAGCCACACATAGAAAAGGGAAAAAAAAAATCCATATATAGCAAAGTTTCCTTTTTTGTATAACTGATACATAATTAAAAACTGAAACCTGGAGTTTATTAATGTTCTTTCAGCTTCACTTGGGGGTCAATAGTGGTTCAGCGAGGTTTGCTATTGAATGGCAAGCTGTGAATGAAGCTACTTTCCGATATGCAGACGAACTCGGATGGCAACCTCAGGTTGAATTCCTCTCTTACTTCTGGAGCTGTTATATATGTCTTCTAAAAGTTCCTTGCATAACAATATTGACATTTCAGGAAAAATTCAGTGATCTTGTTATGTAATCAATGTGAAAATGAAGTTAATAAAATGTGGGTGGTGACAGAAACAAATGGATCAACTTAACTCTTTGTTTCGTCTAGAACTTACTTTCTTTTAGATAAGAACATTTCATTGAAGGAATGAAATAATGGGATGACTTCAAGACACCTATAGGTGATTACGAAAGAGATTTCTAATTGAAGATTAATTAAGAAAGGCTAAGGTGCTTAAAACTGTTGATAAAACTAAATCCATAAAATTACCAAAAACAGAATAAGAGTCTAAAAAAACGTCTATTATGCTCGGCTCACAAAGTTTTTGTCCAGAACTTAGTTAATGTTTCAATCTGTCTTCTTGATGTACTGGATAGAAAATAACTCATCATTCTATTTGCTGAAGAGAAACTATGGCATTAGGAACAAATGGCTAGGAAAAGAAGAACCAAAAACAATGTAAATCTATGGGACCTGTCTTCTTGTTTGCATTTTTTTTCACTGTTCTTCTTTTAACCCAGAAACTTCCAATAGTCTCCCAGGATGGGGAAATCTCAATGATTAGAAAGGTACCTCTCTGTTGCCTTTTGCTTGTGAAATTTATCATAGGTTTGGAATGTAGCTTACCATCAATTATTGTTTCAAGACACCCTGCTCGGCTCTGGCGATCTTAGAGAAGTTGAAGGCGAAAAGCTACAACGTGATATTATCAGAGGATGCGGGTCGTTTTGTTTGCAATTATGTATATTACCACTCCCTCAGATTTGCAGAACAGAAGGGTCACAAATCATTGTTTGTCCATGTTCCTCTGTTTTCAAAAATCGACAAAGAAACCCAGATGCGTTTCGTTCACTCACTTTTAGAAGCCATTGCGTCTACATGTTAAAAATTGTTTTTGTTGCTGTGTTTGCTCCATCAATTCTATAAATGTTCATTTCCAAGCTGTGAACTCTGTTTCTTGCAAGTAAGGGACTTTCATCATTATATCCTACTGAATTCTATCCACTTCCCCGAAAAACAGAAAAAATAGGTCTAGATGACTGTTTGTGCTTCTCTATTTTTGGAAACTCCTTGTCTAATGATCAATCAATTAATGTAATAAAAAAAACCCAAATGTTCATTAAATAAAATGCTTCATCTGGGATGGAAAAGCAGAATATCATTCAATGATTTGATAAAATGTCAACAATGGAAATTCAAAATTCTTAATTGTACTTGTACATATTATGGAAATATATTTTTAATTATTAAATTCTTTGGGTTATCTTTGCTGATAATAAATTAAAATCTTCATAAATACAATCAAATACACTATCGATTATGTCAGCAATTGTGTTTTTCATCTACGGAAGGAACCGACCACCTTTGTAACTATATAAACTACCACAACTAACCAATATAATCATGTAAATTATCAAAAGAATCACTTAAAAAGGAAAAAAATAATTGGGTTTCGTATCTTATTATTTAGGGGGGAAATGGGGAATTTTTTTGCCACATTTTTAATGTACAGAAATTAGTGGTATTTCACTATTTTCACCATGCATAGAAGAAACTTCAGAATTGAGATTGCTGAGAAACAAAACAAAACAAAACGCCTCAATGGCGGTGTTGAAATTTGGTGTGCTGGTTTTAGAGTAAAGCAAAGAAACTTCAAAATTTTCTCTTCTACTTTACGTGTAGGCATATTGAAAAATGGCGACCTCCCCTTAATCTGCTTTCAAGCAAAGCCATATACCCACTATAATGGCTTCTTTATTTTCCCTTATAAAATCTAACCTCTTTCTTTGGATCATTGCATTAACACAAATTACTTTAATAATCTCTTCTACCAAGTCGACTGAAATGGATAAATTCTTTCTGCTTTCCCTTCTTGGTATGTTGATCATTGCCTATGGAGTTTCAGGAAGTATCCTGCCTGATACCGACATTGACATGATTAAAGAACTTGAAAGTTTCGACATTGAGGAAGAGGACGACTATACGGTGCATTCGTACACGGTCCCAGTTTGGAGAAGTGAGCGTGGGAGCAAGGTTCTGATGAATGTGGATAGTTTCGACGCGGTGGGAGATGGAGTTACAGATGATACTATGGTACATAGATATTTCTGTTTGGAAATATGGTTCTTGCAGAGACAATATTGAACCAAAGTGTTTATTTTGCAATCAGGCTTTCAGGAAGGCATGGGAGACTGCCTGCAGCACTTCAAAATCAGTTCTTTTGGTGCCAAAAGAAAGGAGATATCTGGTGAATGCAACCACTTTTGAAGGGCCATGCAAAGATGGTATGGTAATCCAGGTAAGCCACAGGACTATGAGATTTTTTTTTTTTTTTTACCCCCGAATAAATAAGGTGGGAAAATCATGGTTGAAAGAAAGAGTTGATTTTGCAGATTGAAGGAACAATAGTTGCACCAGATGAACCAGAGCTATGGGATCCAAAGCTTTGGCGGCAATGGCTGGCATTTACAAAACTAAATGCAGCTACCTTTCAAGGAGATGGAGTTATCGATGGCTCCGGTGAGAAATGGTGGACAGAATCCTGCAAAAAGAACAAGTCCAGGGTAAAAATTTTAACTGTTTCTGTGCTTGTTTCTTAGGGTATGTTATTGAAATGTTAATCACTACGGGTCTTCTGGTTGCTTTTTTTTCAGCCTTGCAAAGGAGCACCAACAGTAAGGACAAAACTACTCTCCTCTTAATGAAAAATCCTTATTTTTCCATGTGCAACATACTGATTTAAGGGATTTCTTGCAGGCATTAACCATCGACTCAAGTTCAAATATAAGAGTAAAAGGCCTTACCATTCAGAACAGCCAACAGATCCATTTCACCATTGCGCGGTCTGAGACTGTTCGAATTACAGAGGTTAGAGTCTCAGCTCCAGGAGATAGCCCCAATACTGACGGGATCCACATCACACAATCAACTAATGTTGTAGTTCAAAATTGCAAGATTTCAACAGGTCTTCATTCTGACCTTCATCTTCTTAACCTTAAAACAACTCTTCCATCTAAACTGGCTGAAAAGAGTATTGAGTGATAATGGTTCTGCAATTTTATATGTAGGTGATGACTGCATCTCCATTGTCAATGCTAGCTCTGGCATCAAGATGAAGGGAATATCATGTGGACCAGGACACGGGATCAGGTATTTGGAAATGCTTCATTTCACTCGGCACTGTTTGATTTATTTCGAGCGCCGAAACCAGATCAATGTCTTAGAATTCCTCTCTCTTTGTTTGTTTGTTATGAAATTGTGTTCCTTAGCATAGGAAGTTTAGGGAAAGACTACTCCACTGGCATTGTGTCAAAGGTGGTGTTAGACACAGCCTTCCTCAGAGAAACAACAAATGGTGTTAGAATCAAGACTTGGCAGGTTAGAATCACAGCTTTAACCACCATTTTCATACTTACTGTTACATAGTTGATGATTATAACCAAGCACAAAGGGAAAATCTCTCTATTCATGTGATACAGGGAGGTTCTGGATATGTTCGTTCTGTACGATTCGAAAATGTGAGAATGGAAGATGTTGAGAACCCCATTATCATCGATCAGTTCTACTGTGACTCTCCTACTACTTGTGAAACTCAGGTATTATACTCCCTCAAAATCCAGAATTCAGCTTTTAATCAAACAGTAACATTAAAAATAAGATCACATCGAGGCAGTAAGACAAAGTTTGTCCATTATCCATCATTGAGTTCAATGCCTTTTGTTTCTGTCAGACATCTGCTGTGAAAATAAGCCAAATCATGTATCGGAACATAAGTGGAACCACAACGAGCAAGAACGCGATCAAATTCGCCTGTAGCGACAGCGTTCCATGCAGCAACATAATTCTAAGCAATGTCAACTTGGAGAAAACAGATGGAACAGTGGAGACCTATTGTCACGCCGCTCAAGGCTTTGGATTTGGCATTGTGCACCCATCGGCAGACTGCTTAACTTCCAGTGACAACGTCACAGCTTCAGATCAGATCCAAGTTCTGGCGCTGGAGGCAGTGCAAATCCCTACTGAGCAGCACATTGTTCACACTGAGCTCTGAGCTCGTAATCCTGTCTATCTAAACTAAACTACTAAGGGGATCATATTTTGGTAGAGCTTGGTTTTCAGGTGACCAACTCAGGAAATATTTGTAGCATATATTTACATAGCATACACAATTATACCTACCCTTTTGGAATCTAAATAGAAATATAGACTATGAAGTAAATGATTGTACTATTGCTAGAAGAAAATATACATATTTCGAGTTTATATTTAAAGTTTTTTAATACCAAAGTTCATAGCATATGGTCGATGGCCTTCTAGTTCTAACTATATATAGTATACACATTACATCCCCAAAAAAACTATACAATATCCACAAATGTGAAGATAGGGACTAATGGACAATACTGAGAAAGAAAAGGGGGTGGATTGAGAAAGGACCACTGTTAATGGAGTACAGTGGACACCCAGCAAACAGGCCAAACTAGAGCCTTCATTTCAACATTCTTAATGGGATTACCAGAAATAGAGTGAAAAACAGAACAGTTTCTGGTGTAATTTCAACTTCTTGAAAGCGAAAGATAGCGTACAGACAAAGTGGTCCAATGGAGTAATTGTATCAAAATGGGTACCTCCGCTAACTGATGGTCAATGAAACGGAGGAAACGCACACCTACACCCCACAAAACCAAATTCACTTTTGAAGAAATAGAATATGGTAATAAAGAACTATTGGTATCCAATGACAACTTGAAGGGAAGTATATGATCTTATAAGCTATGGAGAAATGCTTAGGCATACCTTTATTGGCAGAGTGCTAAACTTGAAGGGTAGTGACAAGGACAGTGACCTTAGTAGCTATGAGAAGAACCCCAAAGGCATATACCCTTATCAGCAAAGAGTCCTAAACTTGAAGGGTATTGACCTTTGCTGCATTTCAAACAAAGAGAGGAAGCATAAGATTATTGGGGGTCAGAGTTGCAAACAAACAGATCCGTGAGGTTTGTCAAAAGAAAGTCCCTTTTTTCCAGTGGAATAGAGACAAAAATGGTAGGGACAGAAGGGCCATTTATAAAGGCCAAGAATCAAAATCGAGATATAACAGATCTTTTGAAAGTTACAATATTATCCTTGATCTTTCGTAAAAATTTCAAAATTACCTGAAACAATATGACGATGACAATTCAAAATTTCGTTTTAGATCACTACTACACAAATCTAAATTTCAATTTTCATTCAAAATTCTAAAATATTTTCTCTCTTCAAAATTCTTATAAAAGTTCAAGAGTAATATTACAAAATAACCTAAATATGATATGAAGATATAAAAATATTCATATCTTTTAAGATGCCTCCGTGACCATTCTTCCTCATCTTCAATGGGTGATTCTTATTTCTTCATACGCCTCTTACTCAAAATTCACATGTTTTCTTCTACCATAAACGTGGAGGTTTCTTGAACTCTTTCTTTAATAAACCAATCTTTTTGGGGATCATTTATACCTTTTTTTTCATACGCATGTGATCTACATGTATCAATAATAACCCATTTTTATGTCATATAATTTAGGAAAAAATAATACATGATTCAAACCTTCTTCTCATGTCTTTTTAAATGAGTTTTAGCAAAAAAAAGTATATATAGTCGTTTTAAAATATGTCTAATAAGTCCAATTTTATGTTTAACCGTTATTGAAATTTCTAGTTTCGTGTTTAATACATCCTTAATATAGTGAAGAGTTTTTAAAATTAACGAAAGCTATTTGAATTTTTGATGTATAATTTAATCTTGTGTCTAATAAAATTCAAAGATTTTAATTTTTTGGTCTAGTATGTTAGTGAATTTCTAAAAGCTAAATTACAAAAAGTATCATTGAACTTTTCCCTTTGTTTTAAAAAAGTACTCATATTATATTCCTTCAATAGTTGCAACACCATGAAATTTCATCACTTTTTCAAAACTACTTTACGGATGTAGATTTGTTACAAGATTGGAAAAATTGAGATTTAAAACAGTGTGTGAGATTTGATAATTGTCACACTTGTTCCAAGTCTCAATTTCTATCCAAAATTATAAGTAGTTTCTATTTCAAAGATAGTTTTGAAACATTTATGAAAAATCAAGTAATATTACAACTTTAAAAAAAATAAGAATATGTTTGAAACAAAGAACAAAGTTCAACAGGTTTACTTTTAGACACAAAATTGTAAGTGTTTAAGGATATATAAATATAGTAGACACTTTTCAAAGTTCCATATGAGCTTAGTTCAACGATAATTAACATGAACTTCTATTCTAAAGGTCAAAAGTTTAATTCCTATCCTTACAATCATTGTACTAAAAAAGAATCTGCTAGACACAATTATAAGTTTAGACTGATAATAAAATTAAAAATTCAAGAGTATATTAAACACAAACATGAAAATTTAAGAACTAAACTCATAACTAAAACATTAGAATTCCATTCTCTCCACTTAAGCACTCTATTATATATTATTTCTGTAAAATATATATGTATACTAACAATTAAAACTTTAAACCCAAATGTTAGAAGAATTGGAATCCAAAGATGATAAATAAATATTGAAACATAGAAGCAAAAAGAAGAATGGTGAGGAAGGAACATAAGGGAATAAAAGAGTGATGTGAGCATAGTTATCACATTTATGAAGTTCACGAGAAGGCTATAAAGGAAAAAGGGTTCACGAGCATTTGAATTAAAACTCACGTCTTTCTCCAAACTTCTTTGTTTGCTGTTTCCTTATCACATTCTATTCTCCTCATTCACTCATTTATTTTTCACAAAAACCAAAATACAAGGCATGTGCCACACTATAATTAGATCAACATCATTAATCATTACACACAATCAAATAACTTAATCAAGCATTTAGCACCCCCATTAGTTACCATTGCTTCATTTGTATCTTAATATTATGGAGTCTTTCTCAGAAAGGGAAGTATATTCCCACTTCATAACCCACATAATCAATATAGTTTTATCTTTATATTTCATTCTAAATAAATTGATGTTGAATCAATCAACTTTTTTTACTTTCTAAATTTCTAAATTCTTTTTTCAATAATCGCAAACCCAAACATAGTTTGATTGGTTAAAGTATTTTATATTCTCAACTTAGAGGTTAGAAGTTTAAATTTTGTTATCTTTCTATGTCGTTGATTTAAAAAAAAAATAATAATAAAAATTAGGTGCTTCATTGGTGACACCTATAGTGGTGCATCGCAATGGATTGTCCAATAAAATTATGACACATTGAAAATAATTTTTATTCTAAAAAATATTTTGTTTAATATTTTTTTTCTTTGTAGGTAAGAAAATGAGATGCACATGGGTAGGTATCCTAAGCCGCACCTAATCATTACCCAAAAAAATAGTAGTACTAGAATTCATCTCCATGTAGCCCCTTCAATTATATAAATATATTAGAAAAATTATGAACATATGTAACAAATTTGTGATTAAGATATTCGGGTATATTACACAATGATGAGTACAGAGCAACTTGAGATACACCCAATTAAATATATATATATATATATATGATGGAACTAATACAAACTATTGAATTTTAGGATTTTTAAAATTTTTTTATTAGACCTAAAAGGTTTAAAGTGAGTGAAGGAAAAAGTTGATAAGAGAACAAGATAACAAGTAAAATAAAAATGAGAGGCAAGTTTGTTTGTTGGGATATCACTTTATTTTAATGTGAAATATATTTTCAAATGGTTAGAAGTTTTTTTTTTCTTGGTTTTGCTGGCATTAAAAATCTTGAGATTAATTACAGTTTCTACACTTGTACCAATAGATTTAAGTCCACTTTAATTTGTGCCTGCATTTTGAAATGCTTCAAACTTTGTCGGTACACTATGTTTGTTACATGTAATAGTTCTTTATTGATGGGTGTTAAATAAAAAATAACAACAAATATAACAAGCGGTCTCAAATTATTAGTGAATATAATATAATATTAAAAAAATTACAGATATGGCAAAATTTAGAGCTATCTAGAGAGGCTTAAGGCTATATTGTTACTAAGTCTATCAATAATTTGAATCTATCACAAATAGATTTTACTGTATTTATAATTATTTAAACATGTTATTATACGCTCATTCATTAATTTTAAGAGTACTATCCATTGCAATTATCCTCAATAAAAACAAAAAAAAATGACATTAACTTATTTGACATCATAGAAGAATACATTTTTAATATCCATTAACCACCCTTACGAATTTAATTATTTAAAACAAGTACAATAGGAAATTTTAAAAAGTTAATCATATGGAGATTGAAGTTGTCAACGTAAAAATATAAAAGCAAATTGCGTTCTTCAAATATATAATTGAGTAAATGTATTAAATGGTACCTAATCTATAATTTTTTTTCTCAATTGGATCCTTAATCTTTAAAAAAAATAATTTTATCTGCAATATATTGATTTTTTTCACTTACATTTTGTCGTAGAAAAAATGTTCCAATTATTTTTAATAAAAGCTTGACCCATCATTAAATTATATTTTATTAATATATTTGAACATGTGGATATATCATATGGAAAAAAATCACCTTTGTACAACCCAAACTTCACGCATATGAAAATCTATCGTGTGACATTTTTTTAGAAAAAATATATATCTTTTTATAATGTAAGGAAATGGGTTGCACCTTTTCATTGTCCAGACAATACTTCGGTATATTCCAAGATTTACCCATATTTATGCACCTATCTCATCACATACAATAATAAATTAAAATATTTTATTAAAAAAAAGTAAAAAGAATATTCAATATATGTGATAAATTATGATTGAACAATTTAATAAAATACAAAAAGATAAATATAAACCTAAGATAGACCTAAATATTTTTCAATCATATAAATATGTCACTTGAGATAAACAAATTTTTTGGTTGGTGGACAAAGTGCATATTAAATCTATTTCCATTTGTACTAAAAATGCTATAAAACAATAATTCAAATGATACATCAATTTTACTTATTTATTTTTGTAACTAAAAAAGTCAATTTATTTAAGAGTATATTTGCTAATAATTGGAGTCCATTATGGGCTTGACATGAGTAAGGTAAGACATAATTGGGTTTTAATTTTATAGTTACGAGAGCAAGATGAAATAGAGAATTAGGGAATTAGCCAATAACTAAACAGTAAAAAGACAGATGTAAAGACAACAATATTCAGGAGCCTAGCTAGCCACAGAGATGTATACATCTAAAAAGCTTTAAATACTCAGAGTCACAGCAACCACTTTTTAATTAAGTATTTCTTCCCAATCAAATTAACTTCCCTTCTCTATTTCATGTCATTTTCACACAAACAAAACAATAGCAACATGGAGGAGAAGGTCTAATTAAGAGCATAACAACAACAAAGAAAGAAAAACTCAAAAGTGACAACCAAATGACATGACATAAGATTCCTTTAGAAATCCAAAAACTTAAATTGATGAATTAAGGTAAATTTAATATTATATCAATATTTTAACACAATCTAAACCATTAGAAAAATTTTAAATATACGACTTGGGACATTGAGTTGTATCCCCCAAAACCATGGGTGAAAAAAAATTCTATTTTAGTATTGGTTATCTCACTTCAGTATAAAGGATTACTCCTTTCAAGCAAATGTCTTTGCGAAATTTTATGCATATATAATATACATCCTTTTTGCTTTATTGCTTGAGACACACTCGCAAACTCTCTAAAGGACGTAAGTCATTCATAAATAAAAAATACTCTGACTTTTTTTATGAAGAAAGAAATTATTCGAGAAAGCCACTCAATTTTCACAGACAATTTTGAACCTCGAAGATGTATGAAAGAAAAATTCTAAAGGTACCTCAAACTTGTATCCAGTGATTAGTATGAACCAATTATATTGCAATAGTCTCATTGAATAATTTTTTCAGTCATAATGTAGTGGGGAAAATTTTGGGAGAGAGAAGATTGGCCCGTGATAGTTGCATGTGACTATAATGAGCTGAAATATTTCAGTGCCTGCCCTTCGTTCTTTTACCCTTATAGACCCACACAATCACATGTCCTGATTTCGTCTTTTATCTTTTAACTCCTCAATTATATGCTTAATTAATCATTTCACTTCCAAATATTACAGATAAACCAGACATATCCTAGATGGTGAATCAGACAACCAGGTACGACCAATGTACAAAAGAATCTTGGCTAATTTTCATACATCTGGTTCTGGGTTACTTAGACGACGTCGTGTTGTGTGTCATAAGAACTAAGCACTGCTAGTTCATTATTTTAACTAGACTTTGGTAAGTGTGTGTGTGTGTATATATATATATATATATATTTAAGTTACAAGCTCCATCAGCAAATTACAAGACACGTGGCCAAATACATGGAGTATTGGGTAATAGTTAGTTTAAAATCAAAATGATAGCTTTGCTTAGTTTCTGTGGCTTGGCTTCTCCATGCATAGACTACTGACGCTAGCTCTGAAGTCCCTTTCTCTATTTAAACAACCCCAAACTACTTTGTCTCTCTAAAAACTAAATTTATCTTTCTATCTATCTTTCTTTCTTCTTCTCTCTTTCAAATGTACATGAAAATGAAAGGGATAAGTTTCAGAGGGCTCACATTTATGTGTCTGGTGGCATTTCTTGTCTGGTCTTCTAGTTTGGAGGGCTGCCATGGAAGAGCCACAAGCAAGCATTATTGGAGGAAGAACAGAGTGGCTTCGCCTGCACTCTCCTCCAAGAAAGGGAAGGCTCACGGCCACGGTGGCTCTCACAAAGGCAACCACCATGGTAGTGCATCAAAGACAAAGCCACCACCGTCTCGTAAGACACCGCAACCGCTGCCACCGCCAGTTGCTAAGCCGAAACCAGATATCCCTCGCAGTCCACCACCCCAGAAGGGGGGTCATTCTTCCATTTTTAACGTGCTGGATTTTGGAGCTAAAGGCGATGGAGAAACTGATGACACTAAGGTGAAACATTAAATCTTTATCTTAATAAAAATAGTTATGAACTTACAATTGCACATTATGTGTACGTGTGGTGGAAATGGTATTTTACGGGGAAGGGAAATGGGAAAGGTAGGGTGGGCCCATCTAGAAAGACGGAATCTCGTTATGGCAGTTGGGTCAGGATGTGAGCAAGAATAATTGGGCGGAGTAGACAGCATCCTGAAAACTAACGCCAAACAGTTGAAAAAGTCTCTTTTACCGTCAGTAAACAGATGTAACAGTAAAATAATCTTGTATATCGCAGGCATTCCAGGACACATGGACAGCCAGTTGCAAGGTGGCAGCATCAACCTTCATCGTCCCATCAAAATACGTCTTTTTAGTAGGCCCCATCTCCTTCTCTGGTCCGTACTGCCAGCCCAATATCGTATTTCAGGTATCTAATCTTTCATTAATGTCTGATTTTAAAATGATTAAAATTACTTTTATCATATTTAAAATCACTTCAAAATATACGTTTCATCATTTAAAATCAATTCAACGTTTAATTTTATACTTTTAAATACAATTTTCATAATATTAAAATTGATTTGGAATGATTAAAAGCATTTTTTAAAATGATTTTTTTAAAAAAAAAATCGAAACATGCTATAAGCTTTTTGCATCAATACTACAAATTACTCTCACTTTAATCTTGTGTCAATTTTATCTTTCTAGTTTTCAATCAATTTTTTGGATGATTCATGATACACGTACCAATCCAACCAATTGACATGAAATTAGCAATTTCTTATTAAAATTACGTTTTCCATCGAAATTAATCTATTCTCTATGAGAGAGTTAATAGAACTGCAACTGTTACTGTTTTTTTTTCATTTAAAAAAAAAGTTGGACGGGACAATCATTGCACCGACGGACTTCAAAGTTTGGGGTAAAGGTCTATTGCAATGGCTACAATTCACAAAGTTGAAGGGGCTAACGATCCAAGGAAATGGAGTTATTGATGGAAGGGGTTCAGCATGGTGGCAAGTTTCACCTTATGATGATCCCATTGAGGATGAATTCAAACAACTTATTCCACTCAACAGCACTCTAAAAGAAAAGCCACCAGCCCCGGTAACTCACCCATCTTCAAACTCCACATTATGGTATCTAAGAATTTTCTGCTGCATTTTCTCTAAATTCAGACTAAAACATATGGCAGGCAAGAAGTGAGCTTGAGGGAAAGATGCCTAGGATCAAACCAACGGTAAGCGACATACTAGATCCCTAAATTTCTTGAGCTCAGACCCCTTGACACGGCTCTGTTCTTTTGTTGTACAGGCTTTGAGGTTTTATGGAAGTTTTAACGTTACCGTCACTGGCATAACAATTCAGAACAGTCCTCAATGCCACCTGAAGTTCGACAATTGCATTGGAGTCTTAGTTCATGATTTTTTTGTTTCATCTCCAGGTGATAGTCTCAATACTGATGGAATTCATCTGCAGAATTCCAAGGATGTGCTAATCTACAGCTCCACTCTCTCTTGTGGTATGAATTATTTGGCATAGAATCATTATCTTTTGTAATTCTAGATCTTATTGTCATTTTGACCATAGTGGGGCATGGTGTCATTACATGAAAGACTGAGACCTGCATATATAAGAACCAATCAGTTCTAAAAACTATTGGAAAACTCAATGACATCAACCAATGGATTAGTTTTATCAATTTGGATGGTTCCGGTGAAAACATAAAGAATTTTAACCCTCCCTTATCATCGCCATTGTCCAGCAACCATATGCAAGACGTGAGGCAAATAGATCGTTCCCCAATCTTCTCCTATTTCTTTGCTATCATTCATGTAACTTGAAGTTCTAAACCAGACTAACTTATGCACTAATCTTACAAAAACAACAACCTAATCCTACAGCATTTGGTCATAAGAAAACTCAATTCCCCCCCCCCCCAAAAAAAAAAAAAAAAAAAAAGATGAAAACTGACTGCTAGGTTTGATCTCATACACAGGTGACGACTGTATTTCAATACAAACTGGATGCTCAAATGTGTATATACATAATGTCAATTGTGGGCCAGGACATGGAATCAGCATTGGAAGTCTGGGGAAGGATAACACAAAGGCTTGTGTTTCTAACATCACTGTCCGGGATATAACTATGCATAACACAATGACTGGTGTCAGAATTAAAACGTGGCAGGTATGCATTCAAAACACAATTCATTTTAGGATTAACTCATCAATGGTGCTAGTCTTGATCAGTTAAGTAAATGCTTTATTTTGCATTAGTCTGTTATCTTGAGGAAGATAGAAACCTATAAGCAACATGCACTGTAATATCAAACCAGCTCTCTCAAAATTCATTCCAGACTGTGCATCTGCAGGGTGGATTAGGTTTTGTACAAGGAGTCCTCTTCTCAAATATTCAGGTTTCCGAGGTTAAGATACCAATAGTTATAGACCAATTCTACTGTGACAAAGCCAAATGCTCAAACCAAACTTCAGCTGTGGCTCTATCAGGAATAAACTATGAAAGAATAAGAGGTACTTACACAGTAAAGCCAGTACACTTTGCCTGTAGTGATAATCTGCCATGTGCAGATATATCACTAACTGCAATTGAGCTGAAGCCACTGCAAGAACTCTATCATTTATACGGGGCCTTCTGCTGGCAAACTTTTGGAGAGTTGAGAACTCCTACTGTCCCACCAATTGACTGTTTGCAAATTGGGAAGCCATCAAGCAACCAAATTCAGTATGATTTTGATTCTTGTTGAGTGTGAAGTCGATAATTATTGGTGTAATTCACTTGTGTGGTTGGCATGATTTTCCAACCCCTTTTCACACATGAGCCTATGCTTTGTACATTTTAGTAGTCATGGTTCATAAGATTACTCTGTAAAAGTTATAGTTCGGCCCATTGAGATACAGGCATGTTGCTTTGGCTAGAATGCAGTAGTAGAATGCTGCTTCTTTGTCATAGTACGCTTCATTGGGTGATTTCATACTAAAGGCTCTATGAAGGTTTTTAATAGATCCATCTCTTTGTATTTCAAAATTTTGCAATTTAATATAAGTTGAACTAAAATCCTATGTCATACCGAGAAGTAAAATGCATACGATGTAACAAAGAATCTAAAAATCACGATAACTCGTAAGGTAAATATCATTCAAAAGAACACCCTGACCAACTAATAGTAATAAAATTCTGGAAATATCCCACACTTTTTTCAAGTTTGAAACTGGACCAAACATCTTCTATGATAGTTTTATTTAACTTCCAAGAATCAGGATCCACTCTTGTCCACCCCACTAATCTACTAAGAGATTTCGCTTGCCTAATCTAGCTCCAATAAAAAATCTCCAAGTTGTTCAACTAGTTCATATTTGGGAATGTTCAGACTAACTTACACACATCTCAACTATTCTCACAAAACAACTAACTCTAACACACTTGGTTGTCAATGAAATTCATAGAATATTAAATTCTAGATATGTGATCATCATGCCTTAAGTCCATTCCTTCTAAGCCCTTTATTATTTACCTTGTCTCTATTTATAAGTCGATACGAGATATCGACTCATGGAACCAATCATAATTTTAAAGGAACAAACCTAGAGACTATAGTACTTCTCCCTAATGATTTTGTCTGATCTTCACGGAAACAATGAAAAGAGAAACAAAGATACATAGTCAGACAAAAACAAACACATCGAATGGATGGAGAATCTTCGATGCTCCCATTACCAGAGTGAAACAACCATCGAAACCACACAGATACTACTTCTACTCAACAGAACCTTCTTGAGCAAAATGGATCATTGGCAGTAGCATGATCAAACATATCTCTCGCTAACCACGAAGTCCAAAAGGATTACGTATACATACGATTCAAACATAGTACTGAATTTAGGAGAATCCTAGTGAAATGGCAGTAAAGAAGCATAGATGAGTAAAGGGACTACAGACTGACCTCGATTGCAGTGGATAGACGATAGGAGAACCCAGGCCACATCAATGGCTATGATTTGACCCGATCTGCGATGCCCCTGTGTTTCTCTCCAATCAAGCGGTGGCGGCAGATTATAAATCCGAGAATCAAAATACAAATACACCCTTCATCGCAAATGGCCGCTTTGTTACAATTTCTGCGGGCTTTTAGGTCGGAGCAGATCCTCCACTCCCCGGTTCCTCCCTCTCCCGCCTTTTCTTCCCGCCCCCGTCCAGTGTTAAAGAATAATCCCAGTTTTGAGACATACTAATCCATGATAATGTAAAGAGTGTTCTCCATTAATTTTGTTGTTGTTTACGTGGCATCTACTCTCTATGGTTATTGTTACATATTGTTACTTATTACCAATAGGATTAGGCAGTCAAAATGTATAGTGCTGTAAAAAAAACAATCCAATTATATTTGTGATTCAAGACTATTAAGATTCATCTATCAATAAAAATCTCATTTTGATTACATTAATTTTCAGTAAACATGATCTCAATGGCTATCGCCCGTATGATAATTATTTGGCTTTTTTATTTTTTATTTTTTTTATATTAAACTTATAAACACCTCTACCATTTCTAGATTTTTTACCCATTTAGTAATCATTTGATTTTTTGTTTTTAGTTTTTTGAAAATTAAGCTAAGCATACAAACACCTCTGCCACCTCTAAATTTATTGCTTTGTTATCTACTTTATACTTATGTTTTCAAAAATCAAACCAATTTTTGAAAACAAAAATCATTTTAAAAACTTGTTTTTGTTTTTAAAATTTGTCTAATAATTCATACTTAAGAAAGATGTAGATTATTGTAATAAATATAAAAAAAATATAGGTTTAACTTAAAAAAATAAAAAAATAAAACTAAACACAAAAAAAATGAAATGATTAACAAATTGTGAAGATGTTGAATCGAATATCAAAACAATAATGAAAAGGAAGAAGAAGAATGACACAATGAAATTATAGTGGTTTGACTTAGAGTCTACATTCTCTTTGAATCAAAGAGAGGAATTTCATTACAGTTGAGATGGTTTACAGATTTCGTTCTCCTCCTCAATGCTGAAGGACTGAACTATTTATCAAGCTTTTTGGATTTATCACGCAAAAGGTACAGAGACCGTTAGGAGGAATATTCTAATAACAAAACTTGTTACAACAATTTTAGTCCAGCAAAAGTCCAAAAAAAAATAACAAAAGCCCAAGAACATAAGTTTGAAAGTCACTACAAAATGGGTATAGCCCAACAAACACCCTCTTGATGAACAAATTCAGCTGCTTGCAAAGAAAACCAACTCTGATTCGGTTCTTCAAAAATCAGAATGTGAAACAAACATCCCTGAGCTTCAGCAAGCTGTAGAGATATTCAAAACGATCAAATGCAACAGTTCTAGTCAACATGTCAGCAGGGTTATGAGAACCATCAATTTTTTGTAAAACAACCTTGCCTTCTTAAACAAACAGTTTTAGTCAACATATCAGCAGGGTTGTGAGAACCATCAATTTTTTGTAAAACAACCTTGCTTTCTTAAACAATTTCTCTAACATAATAGAGTCTTACATCTATATGCTTGGTATTGTCATGAAAAGTAGGATTTTTTGAGATAGCTAGTTCACTTTGACTATCACAAAACAATTTGATAGAACAAGATATCGAACACATCTCATAGATCAACCTTTAAGCCAAACTGATTCTTTGGTAACATCTGCCAAAGCCATATACTCTACTTCAGTGGAGGACAAAGTTACCACTGATTGAAGGGTTGATTTCCAACTGATAGTATTGCCAAATAATATAAAAACATATAATGTGAGAGATCTTCGTCTATCAGAATCAATTGCATAATCTGAGTCAACATATCCAACAATCGTATCAACAGAATCATCACTTTTAGAATACAACAGTCCCTTATTTACAGAGCTTTTTATATATCTCATCACCAATTTGGAAGTCTTCCAATGAGTTTTACCTGGATTACTCATAAATCTGTTGATGACACTCATTGAATGAGCCAAATCTGGTCTACTAGAAATCATTTCATACGTAAGACTTCCTACAAGATTGGCATAAGGTATCAGTTTCATACCATTTTTATCTTTTTCAGTAGAAGGTGACTAATTAATTGACAATTTAAAATGTTGAGCAAGTGGTATTTTAACAGATTTGCATTCCTCCAAATTAAAACGTTTGAGAACTTTTTCAAAATAATCAGCTTAAGAAATGAATAAAGAACAACTTTGTTTATCTCTAGTGAGATCATACCTAAAATCTTCTTGGCCAATCCCAAATCCTTCATTTCAAACTTGTCTTTCAATTGAAGTTTAAACTTCAAAATCTTAGAAGAATCATTAGATGCAATGAGATATCATCAATGTATAGTAATAAAAGAACAAAGATCTTTTGATTAATTGTTTTGTTGTAGACACAAGTATCAAAAGAATTTTTAATGAAGCCCATTGAAGCTATAAAACTGGCGGAATACTTGTTCCATTGTCTAGAAAACTGTTTAAGGCTATATATAGATTTTTGCAAATGGCATACCATATTTTCTTTTCCAGTTTGTTCAAAACTCGGAGGTTGCTTCATATAAATGTTATCATCTAAGGTTCCATACAAGAAAGTTGTAGTAACATCCATTTGTTCAAGTTCTAAATCAAATTGTACCACTAAGGATAATAGAACTCTAATAGATGTGCGTCTGACAACCGGAGAGAAAACTTCACTATAATCAATGCCCTCCTCTTATGTGAAACCTTTGGCTACAAGTCATGCTTTGTAGCGAGATTTTGAAAACCTTGTATGCCTGGTTTAATATTAAAAATCCATTTACAATCAACAATCTTCTGATTTTCTGGTCTATCTACTAACACCCACGTAGAATTCTTATTTAAAGAACTCATTTCAGAATCCATTGCTTCTAACCATCTTTCTCTATCTCTTGAGTTGATAGCTTGTTTATAAGTACTGGGTTCTGGTGGTGAATTTTCTTCAAAACAATTTAAAGAAAAACTAACAAAATTAGCTTCATCATATCGAACAGGTGGTCGAATGACCCTTTCTACCTATCTCTAACTAACTGATAAGACTATATGGTTTAAGGATCTGGTATTTGAGTGTTAACAATGGAACGACCTCCCTCTAAATTTGGTATTGAAGGAAATCGGACATGAGGATTTCCATGAGCAGTGGAAGGATCGTTCCAAATTTCATTCGTATATGAACATTCACAATTACAGTACACAAACGGAAACAACGGGCTATGCGCAAAACAGAAGCATGCTTTTTTTTTTTTTTTAAGATAAAGGGAAGAACAAACAAACCTTTGAAGACTCATCTTCAATACCCTTGATCACGAACGCTCGAACAATCAGCAACACTGCAACTCTCCAATGCTCGAACACTTCGACCACTACACTACATGATCAATAGGAATCTTGAACACAACAAACACTCAGATCACGAACACAGCGAACGGCCTCCACAGAACCTCGACTAGTGTCAAGTTGAGTATGACACCACCACAAAGATTACCTTGGTATTCTCGATGTGAGAATCTAGAGTGTGGGTTGTGTGGACTTGGTTAGAGGCAGAGACTGAAGGAGAACAATCGTGCAAATGATTGAGCAAGTGGAAGATGTCAAAGCCTATTGTATAGGACGATGCCCAATCGTTTAATAAAAGCTATGTGATCGTCTAGCTAAAGCTATGCGATCGTTTAGCTCATCGGCCAGCTGAGTGTCTATCGTATATAAACACTCCACGAACATCTAGTCTCTCCAAGCTATCGTTTAATAAATCTTATTTACTTGACAAGCTTTTTATGAGAACTTTTCAAAATTGGAAATCTCAAATTAACAACTACTAAAATTAAGAAAACTTTTTTCCTTTTATCTCACCGTTACCATGAAAACTACCAACAACCTCCCACTCAATTGGTTATTAAAGAAAAAGAGATAATTATTCAATAATTAATATTATTATAAATATAAATGATAATCAAATTATCATATTATATTTATAACCTATAGTTTTAATATTTCATCTCATGAAACATACAAACCATTGCTCTTTTTCTATTTCATGACACTTAATATAAATCTCATTTACATTAACCCTCCACTAGATGTATCTCATACACCATACCGATCATATCATATATAATCGAATTATCTTTTGTCAATTTGAACATTTCAAATCAAAACCAAGAATTGATCCTCAACTTGAATCCATTTAGCTACCAAGAAGACCTTATGGACCTGTAGCTCGAAGCTCAATGGTACATGAATAATTGACTAAACTCTTTAGTCATGGGATCCATCATTGATAACTTGTAGAAATACAAGTTATTTATATCACCTTATCTAGATATTGTGGCCAAAAGTTAGTGTATATGCGCCGATTGTATGAAAATTAGCTTAGAATTACAATAATTATAAATGATAGCAATTACACCCACTAACACCATAAAGATGGAAGACAAGCCGAATTTTACTTTGTTTTGCAGGAAACCAAGTCACCGCTTGCGCTCAAGGCTCATGAGAAGTTGATCAACGCATCTCTGTCACATTGTGCCCGTCAATCAATAATGAAGACACGATTACTACAATGACGGTGCAATGTGACAGTCGATCCAGAGCTGACTTTCAACCGTATGCAGTAATAAAAATAACACCGTATGCGAACTCACGATTGAAAGATGCAGCTGAGCAATGAAAAAGCGGAGGATTAAGACACGTGTACCACTAACGGTTGTGCAGAATTGACAATCTGATTGCATAATAGAAGGAATAATATCCTTCCATTTTCGAAATTACCATAACAATCAGTGGGGACCACAAGGCCGGAGTCAAAGACTTGCACCTATAAATACCCCATAGATTTTAGAGAAAACTTATGCTACTTGATACGGGGCGAATTGCTGCTAAAGTGTTGAGAGAAAAGGCTGAGCTGAATGCTTAATTGAAGAAATCCGAGAAGAAGACAAGACAAGGCCGAGAGGTGAGTCTCAGATCTATTCTGTCAAATACCCGATTTGAAGCTCTGTGTAAAGACCCCTGCTACCGGTTGAGCAAGCCTGAGAGGGAAGCTCTTCCTATCATCAGATCCATCCAATCCGGCAAGTAGATCTCCATCGAATCAGTGCCAAGACGTTGGCGCTTGTTTGTATCTGTTCTATTTCTTTCATCGTTGTATTTCACTTTCTCTTTGTCTCTTCATTCACACACCATGTATCAAACGCTTAATAGATATATTAAATGTTTCGATAGCTTTCATATTCCATTCTCTGTCTATTTACGCTCACCCATTAATCACTTTCTTCATGATGTTTTCTTAATTCCCTAATAGTTAATATGAATTAAACAAGTACTTAATCTGTGTTAAAGATATAAAATGCATTTAGCTAAGGCATGCTAGACGGCATCCTCATCTGCAAGAGTATAAGTGAAGATGCCATTCTGATCTATCGAGAGAAGATTAAAAGAATGCGTTAACTAAAGTGAGTAGTACTTCCAGACATGGAAGCAACCTTGCGTTCATTACATTAGTCTCTGTCTCACCACAGACATGTGAGAGCGCGGCTGATAACTGAAAGGTGTACGCCAAGGGAAGAGCAGAACCGTATTTATAGCTTCAGCACAATTGAGAACTTGCGTTGTTTATATTATTTATCTTTCTCTTTCTATTATGTTCATAAGATTTGTCGCTGCATCCCATGTTCTTTGCATAACCTTCACAGCCAGCCTTGACCCCAGCATCGTGTATCAAGAAGCATGTATCTTGTATCATCTAGCTTAGGTTTACTGTATCTTATTTTCATTATCACATCTTTATTGCTTTCATTTACTTTACCGCAATTTTATATACTTGTACACAAAACATCCTTTTTAAAGATTGAAAAACCTACCACAATAACCTAAAACAGTCCCTGTGTTCAACCTCGGATCACACCGAGAAACTTGCGGTGGAATTACACTTGGTTCCATCGTAAGGAAACTTGTGACAATGCATGGCTTACTACGTGAGCATCCATAATTAACGCATATCTAGCAGTAGTATAGCATCATTTCGCGCATAGCATAGAACATCATCAATCATAACTATCAACGTCCCCAAAAAAACAACAAGTTTATGGCGTCGTTGTCGGGGACTGGTTAACAGTTTATTGCTTGAGTGTGTTTTTGGTATTTTGCTAGACAGATCTCATTGTACTGGCTGTTCATCGTGGAGAGCAGCCTGACGGTTTATGAGTCCTGGTGCTGAACCAGAATTCGAAGCTGACCCTGAGATTGAGCGTACTTTCCGCACAAAGGCATGTCAGAACCGAATTAGGCGAAAGAAGGCAGCCAGCATGGCGGACAACAATGATAATGCGGTATTGGTTGTGAACCAAGGGGTTGTTCGATCGGCTCAGGATTCTGTCTTCCTAGCGACTGATCGCAATATCCCAATGCGTGATTATGCGGCACTCAATTTGTATGACTTTTCGCCTGGAATCTCGAGGCCGATTGTGGAGGAGAACACACGTTTTGAGATTAAGTCGGTCATGCTGCAGATGATTCAAAATGTCGGGAAGTTCGAGGGTCTACAAGGTGAAGACTCACACGCCCATCTAACCAGCTTTATCGAGATATGCGGCAATTTTTCCTTACCTGGCGTGACCCTAGAGAATATAAGACTGTATTTGTTCCCCTACACCTTGAGGGACGAGGCTAAGAGGTGGGCTTACTCACTGGAGCCAAATAAGATTACTTCATAGGAGCAACTGGTGGAGCGGTTCATAAAGAAGTTCTTCCCACCTACCGTCAACGCAAGGCGACGAAATGATGTGTTGAACTTCTAACAGATGGAGAATGAGACCCTAAGCACCGCCTGGGTGCGATTTAGGAGACTGGTGAAAAACTACCCGCATATCGGGATCCCCGATTACATCTTGATGGAAACGTTTTATAATGGCCTAAACAGAGCAACGCAGACTATTACTAATGCCTCCACGGTAGGAGGTTTTATGGATAAGACATACACAGTGGCTAAAGTCATCCTTGACCGCATCTCGCGGAATATGGATGACTGGATCGACGATGGATATGGAGGTCGAGGCACCGAGAGAAGGAAAAATGAAACAACCATTGTCCTTGCGGAGACAATCACCACGTTGGCCGCTCAGATGGCCGTGGTGACCTCGATCCTCCAATCAATGGCAATTAACCAAGGAGCCATTGCTCAATAATCAGCGCAACCTGCTACATCGACTCAGGTGGCCGCAATCAGTTGCGTCAATTGTGGAGGGGCTCACGGAGCTGACATGTGCCCATTGAACCTTCAGCAAGTGTGTGCTATCCAGAACAATCCCTTCAGCAACACCTATAACCCGGGCTGAAGGAGTCATCCTAACTTCAGTTGGGGAGGCAATCCCAACCTAGGAGAGCCAGTTAACCATCAAGAGGGCAGTAGAGGGAATCCGCTTTTTCACCACAATCAAGGGCAATCAAGACCGCACAACCAGCAACCATCATCATCTAACACCTCGGGAAGCTCGTTGGAGACGCTGCTGAAACAATATATGGATAAAAATGATGCAGTGATACAAGCACAAGCGTCTTCAATAAGGAATCTGGAGATCCAAGTGGGCCAGCTGGTCTCTGAGCTAAGAAGTCAAACACCGGGAACATTGCCCAGCAATTCAAAAGCCCCAGGATCTACAGGAAAAGAGCAATGTCCTTAAGACATTGAGCAGGCAAGTTTGGTCGCCTGCGGAGATGTGGATTGCGATCACTCATGACAACACAATTTTCAGTCCATATGTCAATACTATGTTTAATGCTTTATTAAATTGTTGTCTCTTTAAATTTTGAATTTTGTCTTTAATTCTTCATTTAATTTTGACTTTATGAATTTATTTCCTCATTTATTTCTTTGCATTTAATTTTGTCTCGTCTTTAATTCCTTGACTTTTTCTGTAATTAATGTGTTGAGCAAAATGGTGAATGATTGAGTAATAAAGAGAGAATTTATTGCTGCAAGTCATAGAACTTGCGTTGATGAAAAAATATATAATAAAAATAATAAAACAATTAACAACAGGTATGCAAGGCGACAATGGACGCATCTCAAACCAATAAGGAATGCTTTGCGTTCACCTAACTCAACTATATTGAGTTAAGGGGTGTGTTGTGCTCGTATATGTCCTTTGCCCGTCCTTAGCTGAATGCACTATGTTGAGGCATCCTCCAGAAATGCGTTGGTTAAGGGGTGTGTTGTGGGGATATATGCGTTGTTGCCCGTCCTCTGCGAAAATGCAGTTGCGTTGGTGAGCACAGTGCATTAATCTTTATCTTGCGTCCATTCAAATAAAATATTAAAGAAAATTCTTTTTGTAATTTGGGAGAAGTCCAATCGTTTCGTATCCCCAAGCAATTATGACTTGGCAGACGAAAGGACAGCTTTATCTAAAATTCCATAAATGAGGGAGGTGGAACGACGCGCCTGTTGAGCTGCTCGAGGCCTGTCGCCGCAAAAATCGCATTGGGCTCGCCACGGCCCAACTTATAAATAAGACATTCTCCCTCATTGGTAAACCTTTACCTCATTTTGGCATTCTGAAACCCTAGCGCTTTGCACCCAAACCTTTATTTCTTCCCCAGCAGCTCAAGCATTTTACCAGACCTTTCTCAAGTTTGTATCCATGGCTGACCAAACTCCCACCCAATCTGCTTCACCTTTCACACCTGACCAAGTAGCCATGCGAGAGGCAGCATTCCTGGCTGCTAGTCGCAGACTTGCCGCCCAAGCCCACACTGTCCCGAGACTCGCCGGGAGAGGCCGGTGAAACCCTCTATCCGTTAGGCCTCCTTTGTTCAAGAGAAGAGGAAGCACCGAAAGCATGCCTACGCCAACACCTGTCATCTCAATTAAAAGTGAAAGGAAGAGACGTGATAATATGGAGGTGTTTGGCAAAATTCTGAGTACCTTGGAGCAAGGAGGTGGACTGCCTCAGGCAGGGGTTGTAAATAAACTACTGCCTATGGAGGAGGAGACGGTGGGGGTAAAGGATGGAGTAGTGGTGGCGGAGGAAGTGGTGGTTGAAGAAGAAGAGACGGGAAGAGGCGTTTTGGCCCTTGAGATTCCTGAGGTGACTGGCAACATAGAAGCCTATGACGGACCTCCAAGAAAAGAAGAAGAAGAGATTACGAGAAAAGAAAGAGAAGAAGAAGAGATTGCGATAGAGAAGGTTAAGGAAGGCGAGGTTGCGTTGGAGAAAGTTGCGGGGGAAGCACAACCAGAAGTGGTTGATGAAAAGAAGAAGAAGAAGAAGAAGAAGACTAAGGGAAAGAAGGCTAGGGAGTCTGAATCTTCCCATCATCGCAAAGAAAAGAAGAATAAAGAGAAAAAGGATGATAATGAAGATGAGGAGGCCAGGAAGGAAAGAAAGAAAAAGGAGAAACAAGAAAAGAAAATGCGACGGCGTGAAGAGAGGCGCTTGAGAAAAGAAAAGGAAGCGAAACATAGGGCTGCGAGCCCTGGTGGAGAATCAACCTCCGTAAGGGAGGACAGGGGGGAAACGGCAAAGTTGATGGAATCGGCGCAACCCATACCAACGTAACAAGTTGCGACCGATGAAGGAGAAGAAGCAGAAGGAACCCCCCTAATGTGGCGTCGCAGGGAGAATGCGCCGCAAGGGTCCACAATTGACCCTCAAAAATTAATTTTGGCATTGGAAGAGGAGGAGAGAAAAAGAAAAGAAGAGAAAGAGAAGCAAGAAAAGATGGAGAGGGGCAAACTCATCATCGCAGAGGGGAATAGAAGAAAAAGATTGGAGATTGAAGAAATGTGAAGCAACAATGAGCTTGCCCGCCTTGCGAGAGAAGAAAGAGAAGGAGAAGAAGAAGAGAGGAGGAAGAAGGAGGAACGGTGTCTATTGCTGGCCTCTGAGCAATTCGAAGAAGAATTTGCGAGAGAAGAAAGAGAAGAAGAAGAAGAAGAGAGGAGGAAGAAGGAACACGAGTACAGATTGTTGTTGGAGAAGATGAGGAAGAAGCGCGAAGCCAATAAGCGGCGCTTATATAAGAGCAAGGGCAAAGAACTCGCAGAGCGCGAGAAAGAAGAACAACACAAGGAGGGGGAAAGGAAGGAAAGACAAGCAGCCCGCCTTGCACTGGCAAAAGGAAAGACTATAGCAGAAAGCAGCGAACCCGTGGCAGCTAAGAAGCGCTCATCAAAGAAAAAGGAAAATGATGATATGTTGATCGAGATGGGCTTCTTTCCTACGTTGAATCCACTACCTGACCTCATCACGAGCGTAATTATGGAACATGGGTGGGACACATTCTGCCAGTGCCCATCATCATCATGCCTCAGGTGGTGCGAAGCTTTTACCGTGGGCGTCTTCATGGAAACAGGGATGCGATGACCTTTAAAGGAGAAACAGTATCCTTCAGCGCAAGGGACATCAGCGAAATTTATCAGATGAAGGACAACCCTGATGCACCAAGGAATAAGATTATTGATGATCCCACAGAAGAATAGATGGATGATGCGTTGAGGGTATTAACGCAACCGGGCACGAAGTGGTCGGTCTCACTCAAAGGCATCCGTACCTTGGAGTCCAAGTCCTTGCTACTTGAGGGAAGGCTCTGGGTCTACTTGGTTAAGAGGCGGCTTGATCCAAACAACGCATGACATAACTATATCAAGGGATCGGGTCATGGCCGCATACTGCATAGCCCGCGGCATTCCTATTGACGTAGGGCAGTTGATCGCAAGGCAGATCAGAGCATTAGTGGGGCATGTTCGGGGTAGTATTTCTTCCCGTGGATTATTTCAAGTCTATGCCTATCTACGGGTGTAGGCGTTGATAAGGAGCCCATGCCAGAAGTCCACGGCCTCATCAACATAAAAATCTTAAGGATGATCCTCAAAGATTCTCCACACTGCCTCGAGCTGCCAGCAAAGAGGCCTACGATCGATTTGAATGCGTCTCAAGAACCAAGGCCCAAAAGACAGCGAAGAGAAGATAAGGGAAAAGAGAAGGTCCAGGAGTCACCAACGCAAGATCTAGAACCTCTGGACCCTCTTCCCTTAGTTATCCGGCCTCTAAGCCCTCCGAGCCCGACAGCGCAACCCTCTTCCCCCTTGCACGAACATTTTACAAACTCTTATTGTCCCCAAATCTCCTATGATTTATCCAGTAGCCCCCATCTCACCATCAGCTTCATCACCGCAACCCACCATTCCACCGCCGCATGTTGATGACCCACACGATTTGGGTGAAGGCACCTTTTGTAACACCCCACACCTTTTTATTTATTTATTATTAATGTAAAAATTTTCCCCTTTTCAGTATTTGTCCTTAGTTGAGGGGCATGTTTGGAATTCCGAATTTAAAGTATGAATTCGAGGATTTAAGTGTTGTCATGGAATTTATTCACAAAATTTTCAATTTTCAAATGCAATTTAAAAAGTTATGGCAGGAATTAATTATTTTTGGAAAAAGAAAAGGGATTAAATAGTATAAAGTGGGTTAAGGAAAGGATTTAATTAAAAATATACTATTTTCCTTTTATTATTATTATTTTTTTATTAGTTTTCTTTAAAAATAAAAAGGGCACCCCCATCTTCATCCCGAGCCGCTCCTCACAGCCGTCCCTCACAGCCGCCGCCAGTCACGAATCACAGCCGCCCAGATTGGACGTTGAACGTCCGCCGTCAGCCACGAATCCCAGTCGCTCGCATCCCTTTCTCTCTCGGCGACCCAAACTGCGCGACCTCTCCCTTCTCAATCGCGTGTCCACGCCTCGCCTCGCCGCCGGCCCTTCGCACGCCTTTGCTCATGTTGTGACGATCGTAGTCGACTCTCAGCCGTCCACGGGTGCCAGATCGAAGATCGTGGGTTCGACGTCGTTGATCCGTTTTGTCGTCTGGCGTCGCTTCTTCGTCCAACGTCGCCTAGCTCCTACCGTCGTCGCGGTTGCTGTCACACCTCTTTTGGGTAAGATTCTTAGTTTTAGGTGTTTTCCTGGGAGTTTAGGTGTGGTTTGTTTTGGAATAATTTTGGGTTAAAATCCGTTAAGTTTGGACTTGCAGAAGCATTATTCAGAGGATCTTGAGGACGTTGCTCATCGAGGAGGAGACTGATTTTTCGTCAGGAATTGTTAAGTTTGGGTGAGTAGTTGGGCTGTTTGTCTTTTGGGTTAAGGGTACCTATAAGAAAATTAAGTTACTAATTTGGGACTAAAATCATGTTCAGATTGGCGTTTTGGTATGAGTTCTAAAATCTGCTAAGAGGAAATATTGAAGTCGAAATCTTGCGAGTTTTGTTTGGGTAAGTTTTGGTGACCGTCTGATTTAAATTTTTATGTTGGGTCATGATTCCAAAGACTGAAATTTAGTATTATGTCTGTATTAGGGGACTTAATTCAAGGTTTATTTTTTTTTTTTAAGAGCATTAGCTTAGATTAATATTTGAACTTGACTTCGAGGTAAGTAATCTTATCACTGAAACTGCCCACGGGTCAGGCTCTAGTTGTATGCTAGCATGATAAGTATATGTTATGGTAAATGTTAGCATGTTGATTGACAGTATGACTTGAATCAAAGTATGTTCTGGCACAAATTCTGATTTATTTACATGCACACCTGAGTGCTTGATCGTTAGTATGTGATAGTATGTGTTTTCATATGTCGATGTCTAATCTGCTGGCGTTGAGGCTTACTGTATGTTGTGGCTTTATGATATAAGTTATACATGGATGATGTATAATATGTTGTTAAGAGTTATGGGTATGTGATACAGCCATGGTGTTAAGGAATTTTTTTTATGTATGCTTTAGAACTGTACCATGTTGAATTTTAGCACGTTAGGACTGTGTTAATATCCTTATTGATTAGTTAGATGCCCACCAATTTGTGTTTCCTTCGGGATTCACCAGTTTTGTGTTTCCTTCGGGATTCACCAGTTTTGTGTTTCCTTCGGGATTCACCAGTTTGTGTTTCCTTCGGGATTCACCAGTTTTGTGTTTCCTTTGGGATTCACCAGTTTGTGTTTCATTCGGGATTCACCAGTTTGTGTTTCATTCGGGATTCACCAGTTTGTGTTTCCTTCGAGATTCACCAGTTTGTGTTTCCTTCGGGATTCACCAATTTTGTGTTTCCTTCGGGATTCACCAGTTTTGTGTTTCCTTCGGGATTCACCAGTTTTGTGGGCATACTTAACTACAATAGGATAGGACTCAATCTCTTATATGTTACATGCATTTATGTGCCATATGTGGGTATCTAGAGGACATAGATGCCTAGCCTGACCCCAGTGGTGGGGTTACTTACTAAGTATTTCATACTCATTCTTTCTTATGTTGATGTTTCAGGTAAGGGTAGAGATGCACTGGCGATGGCGCAGCGAAATTCGTGATCGAGCCACTGGGATTAGTTTTTACGCTTCTGCATCATGAGATTTAGAATTCCTTTCATGTTTCCCTTAATGTTTAGTTTTGATGTTTGAAACTTAGTATTAAGAATTGTTTTTCAAATGCACTTATTAACCTTTATGATTTATGGGTACCCTACTATTATTTTTAACAATTGCATTTATTAAATGTCTTTTGAACTTCTCTTGTTTTTAATTAGCATTTATTTCAAATAACTGAGTGCCGTTTTAAATTCTTTGCATGCATTTATTTTAGTAATGGCCTTACTTAGGTCCTAGGGCCGGGTCGTTACACCTCTGCCCAACCCCAAAACGATGCTGGCGAGACATCGTAGACACAACCATCCTTCACCTCTATGGCTGCTAAGTTAGCTGAAATGAGAACCCTCTTCTCTCAACAGTAGGAGCTTGTCTCTCACCAGAAACACTTCTTCAATCAACGCTTTGAGATAGTAATGGAGCGCATTGATGAGATTCAACGCAGTGCTGCAACTTCAAGGGAGGCGCTCATCAATATGCAGCGTAGTATGCATAGGACTTTCCTGCACCAAAGACAGATAGCGGAGTGTAATCAAGAGTATTTTAATTTTCTCATCGCATATCTTCATGGACCGATGGTGCCTCCGCATCTAAGGCAGCACTTATTATTTGATGACGCTTCGTCTACACCACCTCAACATCCTCCGCCAGATCCCCCTGCTCGTCAACCTTAATAGTTACACTTTCTTCCAATATATTTTTTTTTATGCGACCATTCAAATTTTGTATTCAATTCATTTATTCTTTGTAAGTTAATCAAATTCTTTGACTCTTGTACAGGCAATAGAAAATTTTGTATTGTGTTCAATTATACTTATTTGTACACTTTGTTAATATTCAATACAATTAGAGTACATAATTCACCCTACATTTTGCATGTGCCTCTTTTTTTTTTTTTTTTTTTATCTTCCTTTGTTAATTTTTGTGATGTTCTTAATCTTTTATTTTTACGATCTTCATTGCATTGCTATGATGTATTATATGTTTATACTTAGAAACCTTTCCCATACTTAGTAAATTCTGACTACCACTTAGTTAATTCTTAGTTTAGCAGCACTTTATCTTTTATCTTTCAAAGTTCTGCTCAAACCTTCTTTTTGAAATTTTCTTCTAAGTGTTTGTCTAATCTATCCAAACAAAGCAAAGAGTACCTTGCTCATCTTTAAATTTGAGGGTGGGGAAGGTCTGAGCAGATGGATCAAGAATATGCAGTATTTAAGAAAAGAAAATGCGTCCATTTTCATTTAAAAAAAAAATTGCAAAACTCCAATTTCAGTGCAAGGGAAAATCTCAAAACTGTCCCAACCTGATAAGAGTTTAGTTGTGAAAAGAGCCTGCTTGTAGTTGGATGTTCGTATGACACTCGTAGGAGCAAGCCAAAACGAAGTTGGGTTTCCAAGAACAACGCAGTATGGAAAAAAAATTAAAAGAATGCAAGAGACAACTCCTCTAAATGTCATGAGTTAAAGTTGAAATTGGCACACAACCGTAGTTGGATGTCCGCATGACACCCGTGGGGATAAGCCAAGAAGAGTGTAACCATGACCAACAGTCTCTAAATAAATAAATGACACAAAGTTTTGCTCACCGCATATAGATACATCAAGTTGTTTTGACAAAGAAGAGATCAACATTCTATTTTGAAAATTAGAAAAACATTTTTTAGCAAAATTTTGTCATATAGAAGAATAAAGTAGGGCTTGCTAAGAATTAGCAAGGATAGAAGGAAATTGCGATGTCAAGTAATGTGCCTAAATGTAACATTCGGAGCAACCAATCGTCGCAAAAATATAGGATAGGAATTGAGCATGATTGCCTTAGTAGAAGATATGCTTGAGGACATGCATATATCTAAATTTGGAGGTGTGATAACGTGTAGAAATACAAGTTATGTATGTCACTTTATCTAGATATTGCGGCCAAAAGTTAGTGTATATGCGCCGATTGTATGAAAATTAGCTTAGAATTACAATAATTGTAAACGATCGCAATTACACCCATTAACACCATAAAGATGGAAGACAAGCCGAATTTACTCTGTTTTGCAGAAACCAAGTCACCGCTTACGCTCAAGGCTCACGAGAAACTGATCAACGCATCTCTGTCACATTGCGCTCGTCAATCAACAATGAAGAGACGATTACCGCAATGATGGCGCAATGCGATAATCGATCTAGAGCTGACTTTCAACCGCATGCGGTAATAAAAATAACACCGTATGCGAACTCATGATTGAAATATGCAGCTGAGCAACGCAAAAGCAGAGGATTGAGACACGTGTACAAATAACAGTTGTGTAGAATTGAAGATCTGATTGCATAACAGAAGGAATAATATCCCTCCATCTTCGAAATTACCATAACAATCAGTGGGGACCACAAGGCCGGAGTCAAAGACTTGCACCTATAAATACCCCATAGATTTTAGAGAAAACTTATGCTACTTGATACGGGGCGAATTGCTGCTAAAGTGTTGAGAGAAAAGACTGAGCTGAATGCTTAATTGAAGAAATCCGGGAAGAAGACGAGACAAGGCCGAGAGGTGAGTCTCAGATCTATTCTGCCAAATACCCGATTTGAAGCTCTGTGTAAAGACCCCTGCTACCGGTTGAGCAAGCCTGAGAGGGAAGCTCTTCCTATCATCAGATCCATCCAATCTGGCAAGCAGATCTCCATCGAATCAGTGCCAAGACGTTGGCGCTTGTTTGTATCTGTTCTATTTCTTTCATCGTTATATTTCACTTTCTCTTTATCTCTTCATTCACACACCATGTATCAAACGCTTAATAGATATATTAAATGTTTCGATAGCTTTCATATTCCATTCTCTGTCTATTTACGCTCACTCATTAATCACTTTCTCCATGATGTTTTCTTAATTCCCTAATAGTTAATATGAATTAAACAAGTACTTAATCTGTGTTAAAGATATAAAATGCGTTTAGCTAAGGCATGCTAGACAACATCCTCACCTGCGAGAGCATAAGTGAAGATGCCATTCTGATCTATCGAGAGAAGATTAGAAGAATGCGTTAACTAAAGCGAGTAGTACTTCCAGACATGGAAGCAATCTTCCGTTCATTATGTTAGTCTCTGTCTCACCACAGACATGTGGGAGCACGGCTGATCACTGAAAGGTGTACGCCAAGGGAAGAGCGGGACCGTATTTATAACTTCAGCGCAATTGAGAACTTGCGTTGTTTATATTATTTATCTTTCTCTTTCTATTATGTTCATAAGACTTGTCGCCGCATCCCATGTTCTTTGCATAACTTCACAGCTAGCCTTGACCCCAGCATCGTGTTTTAAGAAGCCTGTATCTTGTATCATCTAGCTTAGGTTTACCGTATCTTATTTTCATTATCGCATCTTTATTGCTTTCATTTACTTTACTACAATTTTATATACTTGTACACAAAACATCCTTTTTAAAGATTGAAAAACCTGATCGCATATATCACGAACATACCACAATAACCTAAAACAGTCCCAGTGTTCGACCTGAGATCACACCAAGAAACTTGCGGTGGAATTACACTTGGTTCCATCGTAAGGAAACTTGTGACAACGCATGGCATACTACGTGAGGATCCATAATTAACGCATATCTAGCAGTAGTATCGCATCATTTCGCGCATAGCATAAAACATCATCAATCATAACTATCAGCGTTCCCAAAAAAACCACAACCATATGTTAACTACCAGGAACTCCACTAAAGACTGACAGCTGAAGTCTCCTTACTACAGATATATTATGTGTCCATCTTAACCAATCAACAGTGCGACAACCTTGAAGGAACTCTTTGCGAAGAGCGTCCATGAGCGCGTTTGAATCTTTTCGATTTTATTGTGACCGGAATATAACACATACATTCTTATAGACGGTTATGCATATTGACACTAATTAAAAACATGCTTTGAACACTAAAATACAAGGGAAAGAGTTCACATACCAGTTGAAGACCCTCTTCAAGCTTGAACTCAGACGTAGCAGAAGAACTCTACGTGATCTCTATCGTCCAGCAAACAAGTCGTTTGCAGCAACACGAACAGTCACGAACAAGTGAATAGCAGCGGGGACAACACCACCAAATGGAGCCCTTGATATTCTCAGAGTGAGAATCCAAAGTGTGGTCTTTGGTGAATTTGGTAAAGGTTGGAGAAAGAACAAATCGTGTAGTCGATAAGTAAGTGGGAGAGGAAAGGAGCTATCGTATAGCTATGTGCTTCTTGTTTAGAAGATACACGATCGTGTAGGTTTTACTAAGCGATCGTTTAGTAAATAGAAGACGATGATTTAGAAAACACGGCACACTATGCAATCATTTAGGAAAGCTAAGCAATCGTTTAGGGACGAGCGTGCGATCGTTTAGGCACTGGTATGCGATCGTTTAGACAATGAATGACTATCGTATAGGCTCTCAAACTATGCAATTGTAATGTTATCACACCGATTGCCAATTTTTTCGAACTTTTAAAAAATGAAACAAATTTTCATTTTATTCTTCGGTTACAATAACCAACTTTGGATTTTCCCACTAACCACGTCCGAGAGAGGTTTTAGGCCAATTATCATATAATTAACCAATTTAATAATTAATGAATATAATCATATTATATTCTTACCCTATAGTTTTCTATCACATACCTACTATAGTAATTTCTCCTTCACATGATATAAATCATATTTATATCTAAATTCCTCCAAAATAATGTATCTCATACATTTAGTCAATTATATCATATATAATCAACCAGTTCAATTATATCATATATAATCGAATTTCCTCTTGTCAATTTGAACATTTCAAACTGACCCAAACACTGATTCTCAACTTTATCCAAGCTACTTAGGGGACCTAATGGACCTATGGCTCGAAGCTCCAACGGTCCGTGAATAGCTGACTAAACTCTTTAGCCACGAGATCCACCATCCATTAACTGTCAGGCATTCCCCTAAAGACCAATAACTGAACTCTTCTTACCATAGATATATTTTTGTGTCCATCGGATATAACCAATCATGAACACGATGACCCTTCATAAATGTTCGTAAGTACAACTGGGCCAATTTACCGTTTTACTCCTATAGTTACATCTCACTCCTTAAGTACCACTAATTCCTCCAATGAACAATACAATATAATCCAACTATGTGTGAACACATCTCGGGCCAAGAGAAGCTATATGGTGCCACATCGTTCAAGCCCTTGAATCATCCCTTAAGGGAGCTATCTGTCTACTTACCCCTGCTTCGGGGAACAAGTGAATTCCATCTTGTGTAGCTGAGTTCTCAGCTCCCAAATCAGATGAATCCCCAAAATGTTAGGTTTGAATCGGCGACCTAGCCACTCGCATCCATACAAATCAAAGGACTGCCCTCAATGGCAAGAGTTCCCAACTCACTCAGGATTGAGGTCATGTTACCTATGGTCATTCTAGTGAAGTGAAGTCTCTGTCATGAATGGTGTTATATAACAAGACGTTAACACTTCATGGTCAGGTCTTATACAAACTCTTTGTATAGGACGCCCCCGCTCGCATGTCCCCTACACGAATGATCAGGATCAGACCATCTATGACAAGTCACAACACTTGTGGCTATTTCACAAAATGGGTCACATCCGTAGCGTTACCAGGATAAGGTTTCCCTCGTATATCTATATACTACAGACCATTTTGGTTATCACTTAAGACATGATCCACTTGTATGTCACCACATACATGCTTAAGTTACATACAGATAACCAGGGATTTTATGTTTATTGGTTTGTGGTAAAGCAAATAAAACATGCAATTGAGTAAAAAACAAGATGTGAAGTAAATATCATATATTATACAACACAAGCGTTCGTACAAACTGTTTACAAACTACAGGACACAAGACTTTAGAGCATCACCCTCAACAATCTTCCACCTCTCCTAAAGTGAAGTGGGGTGTACATTAAACTAGTAAAAAATAATAAACTAGGGCATAAAAGCCCAGTACAAAAAAATCTTCCACTTGGCCTAGTCCAGTCGCGGGTGATCCTGTAGACCCATGCTTTGTAGGTGACCCTGAAACACTGTAGCCGTGTGAGCCTTCATAAGTGGGTCAGCAACGTTGTGCTCCGAAGCGATCTTCGTGATGATCACGTCCCCTTGATGCACTATCTCACATATCAAATGATACTTTCGCTCTATGTGTTTGTCGCGCCTGTGACTCCTCGACTCCTTGGAGTTTGCCATTGCCCCACTATTATCACAATATAGGGTAATGGGCCAAGAAATATCTTAAACTACTTCCAGTTCTTTCAAGAACTTTCTGAGCCAGACGACCTCCTTAGCAGCTTCGCAACCGCTACATACTCTGCCTCCATAGTGGAGTCTCCAATGCACCCCTGCTTAGTGCTTCGCCATACTACAGCTCCTTCGTTAAGAGTAAAGACTGACCCTGATATGAACTTGCGAGAGTCCTTATCAGTTTGAAAGTCAAAATTCGTGTATCCAGTAAGGATCAAATCCCTAGAACCATACACGAGCATGTAGTCCCTCGTTCTCCGAAGATACTTGAGGATGTTCTTCACTACGGTCCAATGACCCTGGCCTGGGTTAGACTGATACCTACTGACTATGCCCACAACATAGCAGAGTCTGGATGAGTACAGAGCATCGTGTACATCACGCATATGGGACTTGTCTCATCTCCTTAACCTCCTGAAGCGTTTTAGGACATATATTCTTAGACAAAGCAACTCCATGCCTGAACGACAGTAGGCCCCTCTTGGAGTCCTGCATCGAGTACTTAAGCAACATCTTGTCAGTGTACGATGCCTGAGACAGAGCTAGCACTTTATTCTTACAATCCTGAAAGATCTGTATACCTAGAACAAACTGAGTCTCTCCCAAATCTTTCATTTGGAATTGGGTCGCTAGCCAGTTCTTAACTGCAGTCAGTAGACCTACATCATTCTCAATGAGTAGAATATTGTCTACGTATTTTAGGATTGTATCAACAAAAGAGAAAGCACAAGGATCATCTAAGTACTCAAAATCACTAATTTTGGCATAATATAAATCATGCTTCTACAGAAAAAAATGGCTTTCAAGATATACCTCTTGTAGAACTTCTTCAAAGCTCCTTCTCCAGCTGCAATCTTCTCCATATCTTGTTGTAGACCACCTCAATTCCCCACTATTCTCTTGGTGCTCTAGATTGAGTTGTGGGACTCAAAACAAGCTTGAATCAAGGCATGAAGGAGAAAGGCTCACTGCAGCAACCTTGTTGAATAACCATTCTTTAAACCAGTTTTTCTCTCAAAAACTATAGATTGCATGTCTGTTTTCACTCCAATCTCTTCATTATATTGCAGATCAACATACAAAGAGAAGAGTTACATGAGTTGCAACTCATGCTTGGAGAAGACAAAGGCAAGATGTTACTTCATGTGTGAGCTACTTCAAAGATGGATAATGGAAAAACTCATTTTTCCATTTTGTGTTTTTGTTTTCCCAATTTTCCAATTTTATCTAAAAATCAAATTTTAATTTAAAAAATCTATTTGATTTTAAAAATGAAAAATTAATTAATTTCATAAATTAATTATTAAATAAAACTTAATTAATTTAATATCAAATATTAAATTAATTTTAACACATATCCATCTTTATATATTTAAATCATATTTAAATATATAAATTCTCCTATTCTGTTTAATTCTAAAATTAAACATATAATTATATCTCATATAATTACTAATTTTCTTAATTTTATTTTGAACGTTTCCAATTAACTTATCACGCTATTCTAGAGCTAGTCCGTTACGAGCTAGTAGGTGGACCTCGCGGACCTACAGATCATGGGCTCCAACGATCTGAGATTAATTGGCTAAACTTATTAGACCAAATTAATCCTCATTCGTTAACTAATGGGTCATTCCACTACAGCCCATAGTTGCACTCCCCTCACTGTAGATATATTATGTCCACATCATTTAACCATAATGAGCAAGTCGACCCTTCACATGTCGTTCGTAATAACGACTGGGTCAAATATCTATTTTACCCCCAAGATTACATCTTATTCCTTAAGTCCCTACTGATCCTCTAATGAATAACTGGTTTGTAATCCAATCACTAAACCAAACTCTCTCAGCCCAGTGAGAGGGTGGGACCCTTTGTTCAAGATCTGGATTCAGTACTTGAGAGAACAACCTTTCTCCTATCCCTAAATCGGGTAGGCGTGAACTCCATCTTGCACCTTATGTCCCCAGCTATCTATTGAGCCGGCGCTGTTGAGCCAACCCTCAACTATGCAAATCTAAGGGCAATCCCGAATAAATAGGAGTTCATAGTTAGCTCAGAATTAAGATCGAGTTACCTAGGTCATCTAGGTGAAATAGTCAATCTTAAACAGTAAACAACGTTTATGAAGTAAGAGTGACTTATTTCTTGGTCCTGATCTTATGCAAACTCACTGTATAGGACGCCCCCACTCCTCATGTCATAATATGTACGAATCAGGTACCCAACCTCATTCATGTACCATAGATCATTTTGACTATTGACTCGAACACGATCCACTCTTATGTCTCCACATAAAGTTCAAGTACTCATACAATAGTCATGGGTCTTAGTTTATTGGATTTAGACTTTCATACAATTTATGAGATCAATAAAAAGTATATTGATAATAGAAAATGTTTATCATTTTACAAACTGCGAGTTTTTAGGACATAAAACCCAACACGTACAACACTAAAAAGACTACTGAAGTGTTGATGATCTTCTTGTAGACACAAGGCTCATCAACATTTTGTCAAAGCCATACGACTTGATCGCAGTATCAAATCGTATGTTCCAAGATTGAGACGTCTGTTTCAGCCCATAAATGGACCAATTTAGCTTTCAAACCTTTTGCTCTTGACCTTAGGCTATGAATCCCTCGGGTTGCACCATGTAAATGGTCTCCTCAAGATTGCCATTCAGAAAGGTTGTCTTGACATCCATTTGCTAGATCTCATAATTATAATAAGCTACAATGGACAGGAGGATGCGAATCAACTTTAACATGGCAACAGGCGAGAAAGACTCCCCATAGTCAACTCTCTCAACCTAGGTATAACCCTTTGCCACAAGTCAAGCCTTGAAGGTCTGTATCTTCCCATCAGCACCCCGTTTGCGCTTGTAGATCCATTTACAATCTATAGGTCTTACTCCATCAGGCTGATCTACAAGATCCCATACTGAGTTGAAGTACATCGACTCCATCTCGAGATCCATGGCCTTGACCCATTTATCCCGGTCAACATCCTCCATTGCCTTTGATAAGGCAACGGATCCTCAACGTCGCCATCTGCTACCATAGCAAGGATTTTCGTGAAACCCAAATAGTGAACTGGTGGGTTTGCAACCCTCCCACTACGTCGAGGTTCCCTCAACTTTTGAGGTGGAATTGACCTACTAGATGAACTCCCATCAACAACTCTAGCCGATATAGCAGGCTCTTCAATAACTTTGTTGAAGTTTCAGTAGTTTCATTGGAAAGCTCACGCAACACGACTTCATTTCATGGACTGTGCTCCCTTAAATGATCCTCTTCTAGGAAAGTAGCGTTCGTGGAAACAAACACCCTATTTTCCGTCGGATCATAAAAACAACCCCCTCGTGTACCTTTGAGGTAGCCTACAAAGAGGCATAACCTCGATCATGGTTCTAACTTCTTGGGATTTGCCTCAAGGATATGTGCACGGAAATCCCAAATGCGAAAATGATGTAAACTAGCTTTACGCCCGTTCCACAACTCCAGAGGTGTCCTCGCAACACTTCTAGAGGGAACACAGTTGAGTATGTATACTGCAGTCTCCACTGCGAAACCCTAAAACGAGTCCGGTAAGGAAGCGTAACTCATCATCAAGCGAACCATGTTTAACAAGGTCCTATTTCTCCTCTCCGCTACATCATTCTGCTGAGGTGTGCCCGACGCTGAGAGTTGGGAAATGATTCCATGTTCTATCAAATAGTCCTGGAATGCTGAGTCCAAAAACTCTTCACCTCGATCCGATCGAAGTGTTTTAATCCGTCTATCTAATACGTTTTCAATTCAGCCTTGAACCCTTTAACTTTTTCAAAGAATTCAGACTTTCGTTGCATAAGATAAACATACCCATACCTGGAGTAATCATCAGTAAAACTGATAAAATACTCATAGCCACCTTGGGCTCGCACATTCATAGGACCAAAAAGGTCAGAATGCACTAACTTAAGAGGCTCCTTGGCTCTATAATCTTTTCCAGTAAAAGGTCGTTTAGTCATCTTACTCTTAAGGCAAGACTTGTACACTGATAAAGAATGGACTTCTAAGTAAAGAATTTTCTTCTAACTCACTTAGAAGTCCATTCTTCACCAATCTTTTAATCCTATTGAGATTGATGTGCCCTAAACGAAGATGCCAAAGATGGGTATTTTCTTTTGGAGAAATACGTCGACGTATTGTTTGAGTTACAACGGTTTAAAAATTCTGTGTTATGGAGGGAATTAATGGCTAATAGCCTTAGCACATATAAATTAGATTCCAAATTTGCTGTACAAATAAAAACATCATTTTTACGTATAAACGCTTCATCCACATTAAAAGAGATAGTGTATGTACATTGCAATAAACACTTTACAGAAATCAGGTTCCTCTTAAGTTCGAGAACAATATATACATCATTCAAAACTATAAACCTATTATGTAAAGCTAACTGGAGCCTCCCACTGCCACAACTGAGACGACATGCCCGGTGCCTACTCACATCATCATTTCACCAGCCTCTAGCTGTCGCCAGGATCTAATCCCCTGAAAAGAAGAACAAACGTGGTTAATGGCACCCTAATCAATTATTCAAGCAGAATCATCATTCTCCACTAAACAAGTTTTAAGAACTAGTAAATCAAATTTACCTTTATCGGCCTTGGCCATAGCCTTGGCTGCCTTCTTCTCTTTCAGATAGCGAGGACAGTTCCTCTTTCAGTGTCCATCCTAATTGCAGTGGAAACACTTTCCCTTTTCAACCGGTGGACGACTCCTTGGGGCGACAAGCGGTGGGTTAGCAGACGCCTTCCCTTTTTCCTTACCACCCTTCTTCTTCTTCCCCTTAGCAAAGTTAGAAGTATAAGGTACAGACTTCATTCCTGAGGTCGAACCTCTATGGAATATCCTAGAGGATGAAGCAACATTTTCCTCACTCTTCTTCCTTTCCTTACTTTTCAGTAAATATTGTTACGTCTGCAACTCGTTGAAGAGAGTTGTAAGGTTATATTTAACTTTGTTAAGAATCACATTGCTAACAAAGTGCATGAAGCTCTCCGGCAATGAATGCAGGATTATGCTAACCTGGCTGCCCTCATCAATGGTAGACCCATTCAACTCCGCCACATTGAAGTGGACCATCATGTTAAGCACATGTTCACGAACAGAGGTGCCTTCTTCCATATTGGAGTTTAATATATATTTAAGAGCCTCATGCATAAGCTGTTCATACGGTTATCCAAACATCCCCCGTAGAGACTCCATGATCTCACGCGCTGAGACCATAGGCTCATGTTTCTTGGCCAAGATTTCAGAAAGACTTGCCAAGATGTAAGCTCGGGCCTTCTCATTTTCCCTTGTTCATTGTTCGTATGCCTCCCATATATTTCGAGCGACATTTGAAGCTGGAAAAGGAGGACAGGCCTCCATGAGAGCACATGAGATCCTCGATGATTAGGATTGTCGTGATCATGTGTTTCCATGTTGCGAAATTGTCGCCAGTTAATTTTTCGGCGCTTAACAAAGCTAACATGGTTGTAGCCATTTTGAAAAAGGTGTTGTTGAAATTATGAACAAAACTTTATTAGATTTTTGCTAAACCACATTAAACCAATCAGTTTTGCAAAACACTTTCAAGTACCCTAAGTGATAGACTTCTATTTTGCAATGATGTCCCAATGAGGCAGGACAAACGTCACCGGTGGGGTGGTCAAATGTTCCTTCGCTGGATGAGACATTCTCAACCATTAGGTAAAACCAACTCTTGGAACTAAACCTAACCACCACCATTTTTTCAGTCCAGAACTATTAACCTTTAGCAATTCCATGTAAATGTGACCCATCACTTTCGGTGCCAGAGTCCTGCCCTATTGATCCCACCATAGGGAAGAAACAGATTAAGATAAGAGACTAAGTTACCTTATCCTCTTACAAGAGATCAAATAAAGAAATGTGCAATACTGCTATCCTTTAGGGGAACACTCCTAGGGTGCCTCGAGGCGATGCGCAGTAACTTTATTCAACCTAACGAGGGAGACCGAGGGATATGCTATTGTACTTCCCGGTCCCACTTACTATGAACACTCTCTCCATCCACATTGATATTGACCTACCCAAACACCACCCGTTAGTGGGACACGCCAAAGGTTCCTCAAGGCCGAGGGTAAATCTCATGGTTTGGACTATTTAGAAGAAACGTGAAAGATTTAAGTGAAACATCTTATGCCTCAAATACCTCCCACTGAATATTCTACCTAGGGGTTCATTAACCTAGACAATCCGGCTACTGATTTTAGTCTAAGTCATCTTTTTAATGCCTACTCATAAACAACGTTTGTCTATGAAATATGAATAAGTTCAAGTAGTCACATTTAAACACTTTAATGGACTTTCCTTAACTTGCATGCATGCATCAAATCTATCTAATTCACATTTCCAGGTAAGTTCCCAGGTAAGGGTGTTACGTTTCCGTCAACTTAAATACTCCAACCTAGACAGAACCCGCCTTAGACAAAAGGTCCCTTATAGATAGATTTGCTACACTTTAACCTTTTATTAGTCAATTTAATCCTATTAAACTGATGAAAAATATTAAAGCCTTAGGGTTGCTGATCATATTAGAACCGTGATCTTAGGTCTATGTTATCCAAGTTTTAAACATTTTAAAACCATGAAATAAACCTAAGTGAGAATGCATGTCTTTCTTATTTCTTTAGTTCTAGTTTCTCTTTAACTTTTAAAAAGAAACAACTAAAAAACCATTGCGCACAACAAGGTGTTTATAACAATTATAAAGTAACCTCTGTGTCATGCTTCATGCAATATCCGATCATTACTATACATAACTTTTATATAAGGCGTAATAACCAAGTAAACATGTCTTCCATTCACCCTATACTATAATAATTATAATATAAAGATAATGAATGTCAATGCTTTTTATGCATGCATAAATATAACTCTTATATTATATGATGCATGAGCATGCTCTTACATAATTAAATCATGCTTCTCTAAATTATAACAATTACAATAAAGAGATGATGCATGACCAATGCATAACCTAAGGTGGGATTTACTATATGTGCATACCATATGACATATAAAAACCATATATCGCATGTAATAAATTAAGCATTAATGGACCGGGATGAGTCTTTACAAAAAATGGAAATGAAATAACCTTATCTATTACATTTGTCATCAAGTGAACCGATTCAAAGGAGAACCGGGTCTTGAACCGCCAAGAGAACTCCATCGTTGTCGTTTAGTAAACGTCGAAGGTAGACGATCGCCCAGCGCGCACTAGATAATAGACACAAAAACTAAACGATCGCATAGATGACAAGGAGACTACGGAGCTTGATCGTCTAGGCGATTGCTTAACGTGGCGATAGGTAAACGATTTACCTTACGTTATTAAGCGACCGTTTAGTCAGTTACTAAGTGATGAAGCTTGATGAGTTAAACGATCGTCTAGTGTGCGTGCACGTTAAACGATACGTGAGCATCTCATCATCTACACGGCCCGATACTCAGCGATCGCTTACCCATCGTCTACATGACGCAATCAACCCTTGATCGTCTCTTTCCTCGAAGAACTGCAACTCTTGCTTCGATCTTCTTCACGAATGACTCAAGACTCAAACAGACTTTGAATTACAGACTCGATAACAATTATTAATGCCTAAACCCGCAGGGGCCTTTACAAACAATCGCAAATGTAAACGAATTAAATTAAATCGAGGCTAACAACCACGAAAACATCCATTAATCCGCACATCCACAGAAATTTAACGATTAAACAGAGCAAACATGCACCCACCAAGAATGTATATGTAATTCATTGCAACATGAAATTGGAATATCAGAACCTGGCCCTGATACCAATTAAAGGAACTCTTTGTGAAGAGCATCCATGAGCGCCTTCGGATCTTTCCGATTTCATTGTGACCGAAATACAACATATACATTCTTACAGACAGTTATGCACATTGACACTAATTAACGACATGCTTTGAACACTAAAATACAAGGGAAAGAGTTCTCATACCAGTTGAAGACTCTCTTCAAGCTTTGAACTTAGACGCAGCGGAAGACCTCTACATGATCTCTATCGCCCAGCAAACAAGTCGTCTACAACAGCACGATCGTCTATACAAATGACAGCAATACGAACAGTCATGAACAAGTGAACAGCAATGGGGACGACACCACCAAATGGAGCCCTTGGTATTCTCGGAGTGAGAATCGAAAGTGTGGTCTTTGGTGAATTTGGTAGAGCTTGGAGAAAGAACAAATTGTGTAGACGATAAGCAAGTGAGAGAGAAAAGGAATTATCGTATAGCTATGTGCTTATCATTTAGAAGAATCCACATGATCGTGTAGGTTTTACTAAGCGATCGTTTAGTAAATGGAAGACAGTCATTTAGAAAACACAGCATACTATGAGATCGTTTAGGAAAGCTAAGCAATCGTTTAAGGACGAGCGTGCGATCGTTTAGGCGCTGGTGTGTGATTGTTTAGACAACGAGCGACTATCGTATAGGCTCTCAAACTATGCGATCGTAACATTATTACATCGATTGCCAATTTTTTCGAACTTTTGCAAAATGAAACAAATTTTCATTTTATTCTTCGGTTACTATGAACATAAGTCATAGTCCTACTATGACTGAGTTCTCTCTTCCAAAGAGAAGTTGTGGCCACTATGTTCAAGCTCCAGAATCAGCTCTTAAGGGAGTAATCTATCTACTTACCCCTGCTTCGGGGAATGAGTGAATTCCATCTTGTGTAACTGAGTTTCTAGCTCCCAAATCAGACAAGTCCCCAAAAAGGTAGGCATGTCGAGTTGGCAATCTGGCCACTTTCACCCATTCTCACCCATACTAATCAAATGACCCCCCTCAAAAGCAAGAGTTCCCAAAACACTCAGGATTTAGGTCATGTCACCTATGGTCGTTTAGGTGAGATGTAAGTCTCTAGTATCAACAGCATTATATACAGAGACGAATCATCTCGTGGTCCGGTCTTATACAAACTCTTTGTATAGGACACCCCTGCTCGCATGTCTCCACATGAATGGTCAAGATCTACCATCTATAGTAGTTTACAACACTTGCAAACCCCTACAAAGCGGGTCGTATCCATAGTGTCACCAAGATCGGGAATCCCTCCTTAATCCTTATACTACAGACCTATTTAAGTTATCACTTAAGACATGATTCACTTGTATATCTCATATACATGCTTAAGTTTACATATAATAACCATGGAGCTTTGTTTATTGGATATGAGTAAATGCCAAAATGAAATAACACTTATTTTATTCACAAACAACGTGTATAAGTACAAATAATGAGACTTCGGGAGAATTAGGACACCAATCCCAATAGGTATTTCTAAAGCAGTATCAATAGGTTGATCTTCAGCAGATTTTTTTTTTTTTTTATCAAAATGGGTTGGTTCTAAAGAGCTTTCTCATGAACTTTCTGTATTTATTTCATAATGTAAATTTATGATGTCAAAATCAACACATTTTGTGGTAGAAGATGAGGATGGTCGATCATTTTGAGGTTTTTTCCAAGCCATCAAATCTTCATTAAAGGCAACATCTCTACTCACAAAACATTTGTTATCTCCCTTTTCAAGAGACCATAATCTATAGCCCTTAATTCCATGGGGATAACCAAGAAAAATGCATTTCTTTGCTCTTGGTTCTAGTTTTCCTTGATTAATGTGTGCATAGACAACACATCCAAAGGTTCTCAAATGGTCTAATATAGGTGGCTATCTATTCCAGATTTCTTGTGGAGTTTTGGAGTTTAATGCTATTGATGAGCTTCTATTTATCAAGTAGTCAGCAGTGTTAACTGCTTCCCCCCAAAAAGATTTTGGTAAGTTTAAGTTTGATAGCATGCATCTAACCTTATTTAAAATGGTTCTATTGTATCTTTCTTCCAAACCATTTTGTTGGGAGTTCCAGGGATAGTTAGATGTCTATCAATACCTTGCTCATTACATATTTGTCTAAATTTCTCATTCAAGAACTCAAGACCATTATCAGTTCTAATGGTTTTAATTTTCCTACCTGCAGAATTTTCAATTAAATTCTTCCATTCAATAAATTTTTTGAATGTTTCATCCTAAGTTTTCAACAAAAACAACCAAAATTTTCTTGAGAAATCATCAATAAGGGTAAGAAAATACCGTGCACCACCATGTGTTTGAATTGAAGATGGTCCCCAAAGATCCGAGTGTATATAGTCAAGCTTGCCCTGAGATCTCATTGTGCTTCTACTGAAAGCATGGTGAGTTGATTTGCCCAAAACACAGTGATCACAGAAAGATAGCTCAATTGGTTTGTGTTTCCCAATCAAGCCTTGCTGAAATAATGAGTTTAATCCCTTCTGATTGATGTGAGCAAGCCTCCTGTGCCAAAGCTTAGTGGTTTTGTCTCCCTCACTTGATATCAAATTTGTTTCAGCTGAAATAGCATTTCCTTGAAGGACATACAATCCATCCTTAAGGATTCCTATCAGCTTAATCTCAGAGCCTTTATAAACAATTAATCTTCCATCTTCAGCTTTCTAGTTAAAACCAAATTTGTCAAAAGTTCCCAAGGAGATCAGATTTCTCCTTAAGGTAGAAACATACCTAACAGATGACAAAATTTTCTTAGATCCATCACTTAAACTGATTCTATTCGATCCAATTCCCTTTATGCTGCAATTGTGCTTGTTACCCATGGCCACCATACCACCATCAAATTCTTCAAGATTAATGAAGAAATGTTTGTTAAGCGTCATGTGACAAGTACATCCGGAGTTCATGTTCCATTTGTTTGATTCTTCATTAGTAGAAACCATCGAGACTTCAGCATTCTCAAAATATTCATGAACATTTGCTGCAACTGTTGCTTCTTTACAAACAGGTAACTTGTCTTTCCTCCTCAAAACAAGGCAATCATATTTGATGTGGCCTTCCTTTTTGCAATAATTGCAAGTAACTTTCTCCTTCTGATTTCATTTGGAATTGGATTTTGATGATTGCTTATTGGACTTGGAATTGTGTCCCTTCGAATGCTTCCTTTTAAGAAACAATGCTTCAGAATCCTTTTTCTCCGTCTTAAGTTCTAACTCTCTTGATTGAAGAGAATTTAATACAATGTCTATAGTTAGAGAATCCCTGCCATACTTAATAGCCAATTTAATTTCTTTTTACTTATCAAGAAGATAGTTTAATAGTATGACAACCTGGTTTTTTGCATCTAACTTCTCGCCAGAATTTACTGAGTCTTGAAAAATGCGATTAAATTCATCTATATTCTCCTCCAAACCTTTAGATGTATCCATTTTAAAGCTGAACAACCTCTCTTTCATATAAACCTTATTAGTAAGAGACTCAGACATATAAAGAGTATCAAGTTTAGTCCATAGTTCAGATACATTTTTTATTTCATTAACTCATATGAGAACGTTATCAGCAAGGTATGAGATGAAAGTACTATAAGCAGTCTCTGCCATATCTTGTTTTTCAGCATCAGTCATAATTTCAGGTAACTTACCTGGATCGATTAGGGCTTTTACAACCTTCTGTGTGTTTCACAAGAAGAGCCTTCATCTTTTTCTTCCAAAGGTTGAAGTCTCCTTTCCTGTCAAAATTGTGTATCTCAAATCTCGCTGACATTGTGAATGAAGTAAAGCTCCAAGAAGAGCAAAAAAAAAAAAAAAAAAAAAGGCAGCTGAACGAAATATGGAAGAAAAGAATGAAAAAAAACCAAAAATCAGGTCAAAATCATGGCACTGATACCATTTTGTGAAGATGTTGAATCGAATATCAAAATAGTAATGAAAATGAAGAAGAAGAATGACACAATGAGATTATATTGGTTCGACTTAGAGTCTACACCCACTTTGAATCAGAGAGAAGAATTTCATTACAGCTGAGATGTTTTATAGATTTCATTCTCCTCCTCAATGGTGAAGGATAGAGCTATTTATCAAGCTTCTTGGGTTTGCCACGCAAAAGGTATAGAGACCGTCAGAGGGAATATTTTGATAACAAAATTTGTTACAACAATTTTAGCCAACAAAACAGTATCAACCAAGGCCCAAAAGAAAATAACAAAAGCTCAATAATATAAGTTTGAGAGTCACTACAAAATGGGTATAGCCCAACATAAATGGACCTAAATTTATACATTTAACCGATATCTTGAGTTGAGTTGTAAACTTGTAATAATTGACTTCAAGTAATCTTCGTTTTTTTTTTTCATTGTTTTTAATCTAAAGAAGTTTAGGCCTTTGGGTTGTCCGGGAGTCAATTTATCAGTAAAATTTTGAAAACAAGAGTGTTGAATTTATTAGTTTACTGTTGGTTAATAATTATTGCATCTCTAAATTGAATTTTAGAGATAAATAAATGGAAAACGAAAAAGCGTCATGTGTCTACTCTTTGGCCATGTGATCACAATGATAGGTTTATTGAATTTATGATAGGTTTATCGAAGTCAACAGTGATTTAGCCTAGACCACAATTGATAAATTGGGTTTTTTGTACGGATGGCCTCATTTGGAAGGCCCAAATGAAAAATGGAAAAAGTAGGCTTCTACTGATGTCATCCACGTGTGATTTTATCGCTTCGTCCCTGAGATGTACCCCGAGAAGGAACTGATTTATAGAGAACCTATGAGTGGAAGCGGATCGTCCAAATCCCATTTTGATTGAAAACGAACGTTTACAGTAAACAGTATAGATTATGCATCTTAACATAAATTACAACATGCTTTTAAACAAGAAATAGGGTTCAAGTGATTATACCTTTGAAGAACTCTTATTCACGTAAATCCCTCGAACTGTCATGAACACTTCAAACAATCACAAACTCCTCGAACAACAAGCAAACTTGAACCAAACGAGGAAGACACAACCACTTGGTGACCTCGGTATTCTCAGGGTGAGAACCTATGAGTGGTGGGCTCTGACTATTTTGGTTATGAGGGAGTTTAGAAGTTTGGAGGAGGAAGATGATTGAGGAAGCTTTCTATCGTATAGTAAAATGCATCAATTGTGTAGACTATGAGACTATCATGTAAGCTCTTTCAATCTATCGTATAGATCTTTTTGTTTGTCGTGTAGATTCTCTATGGAAAAATAAAATCTCATTTTATTTATCCCAATTTGCCATAAAACCAGTTAACCATCCACTAAGGTGGTTAGAGAGAAAAAAAGATTAATTATCTAAATAATTAATAATATAAATCAATAAAATAACCAACTTATCATATTATATTTATAACCTATAGTTTTAATATTGCATTATATACAATATAAACTATAGTTTTTTTTTCTCTATTTTATGGCATTTAATATAATTTTTTTAACAACTATGAATCTCATTTATAGAAAATATATTTGAATCACATTCAAATATTCATTCCTTTAATTAAACTATAGTGTATCAAATACATCATGTCAATAATATCATATATAATTGAATGAATTTAATTATATCCCTCTTATTAATTTGAATAATTCAAATTAACCCAAAAACTGATTCTCAACTAAATCCTTTTGAGTTACCAAGGGGACCTTATGGACCTATAGCTTGAAGCTTCAACGGTACATGAATAATTAATTAAACTCTTTAATTACATTATCCACCATCTGTTAACTGTCGGACACTCCACTAAAGAGCGACAGTTGCACTATTCGCACTACAAATATATTTTTGTGTCCATTGGATATAACCAATCAACAGCACGATGACCATTCACAAATTGCTCGTAAGTATAGCTAGGCCAAATTACCATTTTGCCCATATAGTTATCTCTAACTCCTTAAGTACCACTGATTTCTCTAATGAACAATAGATCACAGTCCTACTATGATTAAACCCCTCTTTGGCTAAGAAAGGGTGTGGCGCCACATTGTTCAAAATCCGAAATCAGTCCTTAAGGGACCAATTTATCTACTTACTCCTACTTCGGGGAAAGAGTGAATTTCATCTTGTGTAGTTGAGTTCACAGCTCCCCAATCAGAAAAATTCCCAAAATGGTAGGCTTGTTGAGTCGGCGATCTGGCCATTCACATCCATACAAATCAAATGACCACTCTCGTAGGCAGAAGTTCACAACTCACTTAGGATTAAAGTCATGTTACCTATGGTCATCCTAGTGAAATGAAAGTCTTTTTATGAACAACGTTATATAATGAGACTAAACATTTAGTGGTCTGGTCTTATACAAACTCCTTTGTATAGAATATCTCCGCTCGCATGTCTAATATATGAATGATCAGGGTCAAATCATTTGTAGCACTTTACAACAATTGTAACACCTACAAAGCGAGTCATACTCGTAGTGTCACCAGGATAAGGTACCCAACCTTATCCATATACTACCGATCATTTAGGTTATCACTTAAACATGATCCATTTGTATGTCTTCACATACATGTTTAAGTTACAACGATAATCTTGGATGTTAGTTTATTGGTTTGTGGTTAATGCAACTAAAACATCACATATTTCATAGACAAAGTAAATAAAATATCAAATATTATTAATCACAGATATGTTTGTTCATATAAGGTTTATAAACTATAGGACCCTACGAGATTTAGGGCATCAACCCCAACATCATGCACGTCTACCACTACCAAGGAATTCAATCCTCGATGGCTCGTTACTCGTCCCTCATTGGCTCATCACACGATCCTCGATGCACAGTCACTCGATACTTGGATGCATAGTCACTCGATACATGTGCAATCGATATGTGTATACTCGATCATTTTGAATTGCCACGTTCGTCGAAGGACCTGTTCTGTAGTTAATGGTCATGTACAAACATACACAAATTGGGAAATTTTTTTGACAATTCTCACTATTCTTCTAAATCAATTTATTGAAATGTGAAGTAATTTTTTTTTATTATTAACTAAGAACAAACAAAACTGAAAAATAAAAGAGAAAATCGAGCTCACTTTCCCTCCAAAAAACCCACTTCACAAAACTTGTTTTTCTTGACAGAGATCAAGTTATAAAGGCATTTAGATCATTTCACTACATTGTCTCATATCTCAAGTAAGTAAATATGTTAGTTTTTTCTCACTTTTTGCTCACGTTTTTCTTGACAAAGATCAAGTTAATTACTAATTCCCTTAATTCGAACTTGAACGTTTCAAATTCATTCATCACTCTATTTTAAGGTTTATTCCATTTTTGAGTTAGTAGGGGGACCTAATGGACCTACAGATCATGGACTCCAATGATCCAAGATTAACCAGCATAACTCTTTAACCTAATTAACCACCATTCGTTAACTGTCGGGTCGCTCTACTAAAGCCCAGTAGTTGCACTCTCCTCGCTGTTGATATATCGTGTCTACTCGATATAACCATCATTAGTAAGTTAACCCTTCATAAGTTGTTCGTAACATCGACTGGGTCAATAGCTGTTTCACACCCGAGATTACCTCTTGTTCCTTAAGTCTCACTGATCCTCTAATGAACAATTGGTTTGTGATCCAATCATCAAACTGAGTCACTTTCGGGTCAATGAGAGGGGGACCCATTTATTCAAGACTCGAAATCAACACTTAAGGGAACAACCTCTCTACTATCCCTAAAAGCGGATAGGAAAGAATTTCATCTTGCATCCTATGTTCCTAGCTATCTACCCAGTCTTACCCCTTAAATGGGAGGCTTATTGAGCCGACACTATTGAGTCAACCCTCACTCATGCAAATCTAAGGATAATCCCGAATAAACAGGAGTTCATAGTTAGCTCAGAATTTAAGTTACATAGGTCATTGCTTTGAAATAGTTAGTCTTAAATAGTAAACAACGTTATAAAATAAGAGTGACTTGTTTCTTGATCCGATCTTATGCAAGCTCTTTACATAGGATGTCCCCACTCCTCATGTGTTCACATGAACGAATCAGGTTCACTTCGTTTGTAGCACTTTACAACATTTGTAACATCTACAAAGTGGGTCGCATCCAATAGTGTCCCCATAATAAGGTACCCAACCTTGTTCGGATACTATAAATCATTTTGACTACCTACTCGAACTTGATCCACTCTTATGTCTTAAAATAAAGTTCAAGTATTCATGTGGTAGCCATGGATCTTATGTTTGAATTTATTTCTAAAATGAAGTGGACATTTCATATATTCAATAACTACTTTACTGAATCAAACTTCAATAACTTTTTTATTGATTAACAGAATAAGTTTATTGTTTACAAACCACGAGTTTTATGACATAAAACCCAACATAAAGTGCTACTTTAGTTTCTGTCATTTGAAATTTTATATATTTTTATTTATACAATTATAGATATGAAAATTTTGGCCGTTGTTTGATAACTACATGATTTTTGAAATTTTTGCTGGTTCTCACACCAAATCATAGAATGATTTTCATGATTCCTAAACAAACATGTGAATATAAGTTTAATTTTCAAAAACCAAAAACTAAGGCTCCGTTTGGTAACAATCTCATTTTTTGTTTTTGTTTTTGAAAATTAAGCTTATTTCATCCACATTTCTTATAATAATTTGTATCTTTCTTAACTATGATGGTTGAATTTTTAGCCAAATTCTAGAATCAAAAACAATTTTTTTTAGTTCTCAAAATTTGGCTTGATTTTTTTAAATCATTGGTGAAAAATAAATAACAAAGGAATAAATTTGGAAATGGAAGCAATGTCCATAGACTTAATTTTAGAAAACAAAAACAAAAAATAAAATGGTTATCAAACGGGGCCTAAATAATAACTAAGTAAAGCCAAATAGTTCTCTAACGAGACATTAATTCTTTAAATAAATCTTAAAGTTAGTCCAATTAATTTATAACTTGACTTTTAAAAAAATAAATTTACCCTCCATTACTCTTTCTACTATAATTTTTTTAAAAAAAAATATTTACATAGTGTCTTTTATTTAATACTTATTTCAAATTAACAATAATAAGAATTTATTTGTAATTGCATTGAAAATAGGTTAAAATTAAAAAAAAAAAAAAAAAAAAAAACATCATTTGTTTTAAAAAAATATCCTTATACATTTAAAAGTATCAATAATACTCTGAACTTTCACATATGTTATAGAAAATATTATTGGAATAGAAACTTTTAAACCTTTGGATGAAAATTAAGATATGAAATAGTGTAGCAGCAATTTAAAAAACATAATTTAAATCACCACATTGTTTTAAGTCATCATTCTGTAGTTTTTAAGTCTTCATTTCTATTCAAATTTCTTGGAATACTTATAAAATTTTCAGAGTAATATTACAATTTTTAAAACTATAATAGGATTTTAAAAACAAATTAAAAGCCAAAGATATTTAATATTTATTATAATTAACTATATCTAAAATAAAAATGATATTAATTTAATATTCTTTATCTTCTCGCCTAAACTGCGCAACGTCGGCTGGTGGTGATACCTTATCTTATCCACTAGCAACCAGCCCATCACGCAGTCGATCTCTAGAACTTATTATTATTATTTTTTTAATTCCCTTCAACTTTTCTTCTTCTTCTTCTTCTTCTTCTTCTTCTTCTTCATCTTCGATTCCAGTTCAACAATGGGGGAGAAGGATCTGAAGAACACGATTAGAAGAAGAATGGCCTCCATTTCCGGCCATCTCATTCCAATTCCACGAACTCCAAATCCTGACTCAATCCACCTCTCCGCCGCCTCAATCGACGACAGCTACCACCGCAAACACGGCGCCGTTTCAAATCATCCTGTCATCTGGAGCATCGCCGGCGACGACTCCGGCAAGGAATTCACCGACATCATCTACGAGAAGGCCGTCGGAGAAGCCATTGCGAAGGTTTCAATCGAGCTTCAAATTCGAGAGTTCGATCTCTGTGTTTATCTTTTTAATATTTGCAAATTTGTGTGCCCTAATTTTAGATCACGATCAATCGACCGGAGAGGAGAAATGCTTTCCGGCCGCAGACAATTAAAGAGCTCATACGAGCATTTAATGATGCCAGAGACGATAGTTCAATCGGAGTCATCATTCTTACTGGAAAGGTAAATTTGATTCTGTTAATTGTAATTAAGTTGCTTGATTACTGTAATTAAGAGTTAATTAGAAGTGTTTTTTAGTTAATTTCTTCGTGTGTTTATCGTAGGGAACAGAGGCGTTTTGCAGTGGAGGAGATCAAGCTTTGAGAAAGAAAGATGGTTATTCTGATTACGAAGATTTTGGTCGTCTTAATGTTTTGGATTTGCAGGTACCGACATGTCGTTCCATTTCTTTATAGGTTAAATTATAATTTTATCTCTATATTTTGGAGAAAGTTAGAATGGATGGTATTCACATTCAAGCTGCATCAAAAAGAGAAATACGGTTTTTGAAATTTATATCTTTGTTGAACTCTTCAATCCTTGAATTCCAGCTCGAATTACCAATAAATTGTAGACCACCCCTTGATCTTTCCTCCCATCAACTTTAGATTGGAGTGTGGATCCAAAATGAGCTCTAATTAAAGGAAATTTTAAGAGAGCTTATTTTATTTTCTTTTGGCGTCAAGAAGAAGAATTATTTCTTCCGAAAAAACCACTTGCATGCCCATTTCTCAACAAATTGAAGTTAAATATTTATTCAATCTAAGCATGCAAATTAGAATCCCCTTAATTTTGACACCAAACCATAAGTATCAATGGGATCAAGGTGGAAGAAGTGGGAAAACCCACTTTCTTCCTTTTTTTCAATCTTAAATTTAATTTTCAAAAACAAATATTTTGAAATTGAAAAATGATTTTCTCAAAATCATTTGAATTTGAATTTCAATAAATCCAAATTATAAAATGAATTTTAATTTTAGATAATATTAATTAATTCAAGTAATTAATTAAAAATTTTAATTAATTAAATTAATTTAATATCAAATATTAAATTAACAAAAAACCTATCCGGAACATACATCCACATTCACTTATACCATATTTAAATCCTATTTAATATTTTCCAACACTCCAATTTCGTTTAATTCAATAATTAAACGTGTAATTATATTGTATATTTAATAATTCTCCCATATCGAATTTGAATGTTTCAAATTCTACTATTCTAAGGTTTAGTCCATTTAGTTAGTAGGAGACCTAATGGACCTACAGATCATGAGCTTTAACAATCTGAGATTAATTGACTAAACTCTTTAAACCGAATTAACTAGATCACTCCACTAAAGTTCAGTAGTTGCACTCCTTTCATTGTGATATATTTTTGTCCACTCGATTTAACCATGATCAGTAAGTTGACCCTTTATAGGTTGTTCGTAATAATGGTTGGGTCAAAAGCTATTTTACTCCCGAAATTATATCTCGTTCCTTAAGTCCTATTGTTCCTCTGATGAACAATTGGTTTGTGATTAAATCACTAAACTGAGTCCCTCTCGAGCCAATGAGAGGGTGAGGCCCCTTGTTCAAGACCTGAAATCAGTACTTAAGGGAGCAACCTCTCTATTATCTCTAAAAGCGGGTATGAGTGAATTTCGTTTTGCACTCTATATCCTCAGTTATCTACCCGGTTTTTACCCCTGAAATGGGGAGCTTATTGAGCGCAACCTTCAACCAAGCAAATCTAAGGATAATCCTGAATAAATAGAAGTTCATAGTTAGCTCAAAATTAAGCTCAAGCTACCTAGGTCATCACTTTGAAATAGTTAGTCTCATATAGTAAAAACGTTATAAAGTAAGAGTGATTTATTTCTCGATCCAGTCTTACACAAACTCTTCGCACAGAACGCCCTCACTCGCATGTCTCCACATGAACGATTCAGGATTACATCGTTTATACTAAGTACAAAGTGGATCACATCCAATAGTGTTCCCATAATAAGGTACCTAGCCTTATCCGTATACTATAGACTGTTTTGGCTATCTACTTGAACTTGATTCATTCTTATGTCTCCACATCAAGTCCAAGTATTCATATAATAACTATGGATCTTTAGTTTATTGGATTTAGTTTTTACAAATGCAATTTATATATTGAATAAACCCCAATAACTTATTTATTGTAAATAGAATATGTTTAATTTTACAAATTGTGAGTTTTAGGACATACAACCCAACAAGAATATAGTTTTTTTGAGAAAAATACTTTTTTGTCCCTAAGTTTTTGGTCTAGTTTCTATTTAGTTTCTAAGTTTCAAAATGTTACATATTTAGTCTAAGTTTTGAGTTTGGTTTTAATTTAGTCTATAAGTTTCAAAATGCTACAATTTTACTATTGACATTTGAATCTTGTTTCAATTTGGTCCCTATTACACTTTTAACCTTCATTTTTTACTAAATATTCACTTTTTGTCTTTTGGAGTTAATTTAGTTAATAAATTAAAAATAGTTAAAAGAATTATAATTAATTAAGTTTCACTATTTTTATCATTTTAAAAATTTTACTTCTAATTATTTTTAATTAATTAATAAAAATTGACGTTTATGATTAAAAGTAAATATTTAATGAAAAATTGAGGTTAAAAAATGTAAAATATTGAAATCCATGGACCAAATTGAAACAAAATTTAAATCTATCGTAACATTTTGAAATTTAGGGACTAAATTGAAATAAAACTCAATATTTAAGGACTAAATGTGTGATATTTTAAAATCTAGAGACCAAAATAAAAACTAGAGGGTACAAAAAATGTATTATTATTACTGTTTTGTTTTAATGAGATTGCCCCCACAAATCATGGGAGATGGAACATCTTTCTCTAGGTGAATAGTAGCTAGCTACCCTTACATTGGTAGCTTCTATGATTTGATAAAATCTTCTTAAATAATTTTCATGGTAGAGTATTTGAGAGGTCTATCAAATCATATTAGGAAGAAATTTAAAATTTTCAAATTATAGGAATTAAATTCTAATTTATGGATGAATTTATATTCTAAACCTTTTTTATTTCATTTCCATTTTTTTAGATGTTAATTTATTTTCTTAATCCTTGATTAGGTCCAGATTCGTCGTCTTCCAAAACCAGTCATTGCAATGGTACAATTTCTCAATTCCCAATCCAATTCTTGTATGATATAATACTATGTTGTTCTAAAATCACCTCAGCTTTTACATTTTAATTTTGTTAAATTAAGGTTATTTCATTTCATAAGTACTTCTATTCTTTTAAATTTTCAAATATTACCATCAACCTTTTATTAAAAAAATTTAAAATTATATATAAATTTGTTAGAATTTTTAACAATATTTGAGATTTGAAACAAGGTGACATGATAAAAATAAAAATCGGAAATGAACATCGCCACGGTATTTCAAGTTTAGCACCTCCTAGGGTTGTTATACGGCCATTGGGTTAATATTGGAAATTTTGAAAAAAAGAATAGAGGTATTTTTGAAACCATGGTTAAACTAAAGTATTGTATTTTTTTTTTTTTTGTAATTTAATATTTTGATTTGGAAAAAAAAAAACATTTTTGACCCCTATATTTTGAGTTTAATTTCTATTTGATCCATAGAATTTAAAATGTAACACTTTTATCCTTAAATTTTGAATTTAAAAATATTACATTCTTATACTCTTTATAATTAACTATAGTTTTTACTTTGTCCAAATATTTCAATACTTCACACTACTATCATCAAATTCTTACTAATACTCATTTTGGTTGTTATGTGTTAACTTTCACTTAATTTATTTAAATAATTATGATGGAAAAATAATTAATTTTAATAGTCATAAAAAATTAGTAAAAAATAATTTAACTATTTAAAATAAATTAATTGATATTATAAACAATAGTAATGACTAAAAGTGAGTATTAAATAAAAAAATCAGATCAAGAATATAAAAATTTGAAACCTAGAGACGTAGTGAAAATAAAACTTTAAAATTCAACGCCTAAAATATAATATTTTAAAAAGTAAAGAACAAATAACATTTAAATAAAAAATAGAGATAAAAGTGTAATATTTTGATATATTATAAAATATATATATATATATTTTTCCCCATTTTATTAGGTGGCAGGTTATGCTGTTGGAGGAGGACATATTCTGCATATGGTTTGTGATTTAACCATTGCTGCAGAAAATGCAATATTTGGTCAAACTGGTCCTAAGGTAACACTTCAATTCTGAAAATGTGCTCAAATTTAAAGCCATTTGTACTTTCTTCTTCTGTGCTTCAATTTGAAGTGTTTTGCCCTTTAGGTGGGGAGCTTCGATGCTGGGTATGGAAGCTCCGTTATGTCCCGTTTGGTAACCAATTTTTCTAGATTTAGTTTTTTCAGTTTCGATACTGTTTTTGTGTCCCTGATTTTTTGGGGATTATTATTGTCAGGTTGGCCCCAAAAAGGCAAGAGAAATGTGGTTTCTTACCAGATTCTATTCCGCTTCTGAAGCTGATAAAATGGGCCTCGTCAATACTGTTGTTCCGGTGAGTTCCTCCGCCGCTGGCCTATTCTTTTCGTATTCCATTCTCAATATGCTCTAAAATCTGGTGTATTTTTAATTTAAATCTGGTTTATTTTTAATTTAGTATCTATTATAATTCGGGTCGTTTTCAACTATAGAAAAATGAACAAAAATATTTACAAAATATAACAAAATTATTAATGATAAACGCTGATAGACACTTATAGTTATATCAATATCATTAATAGTTTTAAAATTTTCTTATATCTTGTAAATATTTTCAACATTATTACCATTTGAAATAATTTTCACTTTGATTTTTAGCTTAGTTTAATTTGATATCTTATTATCGTTTACGAATAGTTTCTTATTGACTTAAAAAAAAAATCAAGGGAAAATTAATATTTTAATCTCAAGTTTTGAAAATATGTGTATTTGGTCCATACGTTTTTAAAATGTATCTTTTTAAGAATCCAGTTTTTAAGAATAGATACATTTAATCCTTGAATTTTCAAAATATATATTTTTCATCCTTTAGTTTTTAAGAACAAGTTTTAATGATTTTAATTAATTATATGATATTCAAAATGATGTTTTCAAATATAGTAAAATGAACCAAAATATTTACAAATATAATAAGATGTTATTGTCTATCAAATGACAGACACTAATAAACTACTATTATCTATCACTAATAAATATTGACATTGTTATATTTATAAATATTTTCAGCAGTTTTATCATTTAAAACTATTTCTCCATTTAAGATTAGAAAAATATTTTTAAAAATAATCTAAAAGAGAAGAGATAGCTTTTAAAAATTATTTTTTTAATTTAAAATGTGATATAATTATTTGAAATAATAATAATAAATTATTTGAGAGATATTTTAAATCTATTTTTAAAAGTACGGAGACCTAGATTTTGAACATAAACATTAAATTTTGTTTGGAAGGACAAAAACTTAAACTATTATCATGTGCACAAAAAAAAAATGTCACATTCAATTTTTAACTTTTTATTTTTTGTTTGAAGGACAAAAATTTTAAAAATATCTAATAAATCTTTAAACTTAATAGACTTTTTTGATATATTCACGATCAAAATTTTAAAAATTAATTTATACGTCGGAATATAAAATAAAATTTTACATGTAAGAGATAAACTAAACTTTCAAGTTAGGATCAAGACGTCTGTCAACCATTAATATTTAAAATTGTATCTAATTAATTAGAGATTTTTTTTTTCTAATAAATAATTCATTTTTAACCCATGATTAATGACTTGCCCCACAAACAATTGAAGTTTAACCGCGTTTTATGCAATATTGCGGTGGACATAAATTGGACCAAAAGCAATTAAAACAATTGGACCAAAAAATTGCAGTTTAATATCTTTAATTCATCAAACTCCGAACTGTGTTTTTCCTTCTTCAGGTGGATAAGCTGGAGAAAGAAACGATCAAATGGTGCAGAGAAATTCTAAGGAACAGTCCAACCGCCATCCGGGTGTTGAAATCGGCTCTCAATGCTGTCGATGACGGGCATGCAGGCCTTCAGGCCCTCGCCGGCGACGCCACGCTCATCTTTTATGGTACAGAAGAGAGTAATGAAGGAAGATCGGCGTATATGGAACGTCGGCCACCGGATTTCTCTAAATTTCCAAGGAAACCTTGATTTCAAAATTCAAATGGCCCTTGCATTTTGTCGCTGGGATGTAATTTTTAATTTAAATAATAATGAATTTATCTGATAGAAGGGAGAATCAAACTAACCTATGAGAGGGTAAACATTTGTTTTGAGATGATTTAGTTAATACGGTCTTTCAAATGTCAATGTTAATTGACAAGATCTTTTTTTAAAGGTTGAAGATTCGATCTCATCCCCTCTAATAAATATTAAAAAAAAAAAACTGAAAAATTAGTCGAGATAAAAATAATTTATTTAAAAAGAAAAATAGTTGAAGACAAACCCTTGCTAAGGGTGTTGTATGGGTTAGAGAGAGTTTTAAAAGAATTCAACTTTTTTGTAATACATTTTAATTTTAAGGACTTCTTGCAATGGTATAAGTAACAGAACTCCCAAGTTGTAGCAATTCAAATTCTTCATCCAACCATTCAATCAATAGGAGTGATAGACGGAGTATACAAAAAGTAGGATATTTAATAAACGACTCATGTAATACTTTTTTTTTCTAAGGCAATATGAAATCCGTGCATTGTAAGTTCTTCTCAATTGGGTCCAATCACGAACTTTTTAACTACAACATAAATACACGCTATTGAGCTAGAATTACTTAAGTTTCTAGTACCAAACTTACTCTTCAATCGATGATCGTAAAATGATTGAGATTGTGCTCATTATATAACATAAGTTAATTTTGTTAAAGTGTTACATTGGTAATTAGATTGAACGGGTTGAGGATATTTTACCGTTTTAAGAAGATTATTGAATTGGTAATACCTCTTTTTATGATCTATTTTGCCTAATTCAAAATTTTGGATTAAAAAGTGTACTTATATTTATAGGAAAATTATACTTTTAGTATTGAGGTTAGGTTAGGTTTAGAGACGTCCATGGCGAGGTGGGCCGGTGATGACTTCTCCGTGTCCATTCTCGATACTTATTTTATTTCCCATCATTGTAAAATTTTCTATAAAAAATGGGATGTTCTCCATGAAAAACTTAAGCGGTTGAGATTTCAAACTAAAAAATTTTGAGATTAAAAAGTAAAAGTTTAGAATTGAATGTATCTTTAAATTCGGTCCCGGGGTATTTTGTATAATATGTTTATAACATATTTTTTCAAAAAAGGAAGAAAATTACCCTTTGGGTAGCTCTTGCAAGAGTTAAGTTAATTTAACGTCTGCTTTTAATTTCCAGACTTCAAATTTGAATCACCAACGACCACAGGGCCATAACATTCAATTCCACGCGACATGCAGCACCACGTGGCGACTTTTAATTGGTTCAAAAATCAACGCGCTAAATAATATTAATTTCCAATTGTGAGCGAAAAGTCGAATGAAGCCAATCTTTGAGTTCTCAGACCTTTGACGTGTTGGATGCTGATTGGAAACTAATTGGATCTCCCACGGTGTCTGAAAAGGGTAGTTTCGTACTTTTATCTACCCTCGCCTTTCGGTTTATAATATATACAGGGATCCGGTAGAGATTTCTCCTTCCCACCGTCTCTCTTTTCTGTCTGTCGTAGATTCTCGGTGGTGCTTGTTGAAGGTAATGTTCTGTTTCCGAAATTCGTTCTCCTTTTCATTCTCGCTGTGATTCTATAGCCTTTCTGATATTGAGGTTCTTCAATTTCTGATGGTCATTGTGTTTTTTTCAATCTATAACGTATATGCTTCGTTTTCTAATACGAATTAGGCGTTTCTTTTGATTAGTACCATCATTTATTATTCCGATCTGTTCTTTAGCGATATATTTGTGGTTTAATTTTCTATTGGATGCATGAATTTCTTGGATGAGCTTCATATGTGGTCAATTTCCTGGCGATCTGAAGTTGCGATGTGATCTACCTTCAGATCCCTTCGAGTGAGCATTAGGGATGTGATTCCGTTAAATTGACGATCCTCAGCTACTTATTATTTTTCACCTTCATTTGATTGTTTGGTACTGGATTTCCATGTATAGTATGTTCTTGATTTTCATTTCCGGTGTCGCTATTTTATCTCGATCTTTGTCGCTATGGTTACCGATCTCATCTTTGGAATCTCGTAGGGATTTCTAGGTAGAGGCAGAGAATGGGGCTTACGTTCACAAAGCTTTTCAGTCGGCTTTTTGCCAAGAAGGAAATGCGAATTCTGATGGTTGGTCTTGATGCGGCTGGTAAGACAACTATCCTCTACAAGCTCAAGCTTGGCGAGATCGTCACAACAATCCCTACCATTGGTGAGTTTCTCTTTGCTTTTTAAGATGGAGTTAGTACATGATCTGTCTTTGATCTATGTGCCTGTGTGTATAGATAGATAGATAGATCCATATATAACCTGTTATTTGAGAAAGAAAGCTTGGGACATTTCTCATTTCTGCATTTTCTCTGGTTTTGTTACTAGGACTTCACAATTGGCAATAACCTTCATTTTGAGTTCACAATTTTCATCTGCTCATTAATGTACTACACTCTTCGTCTGTCAACCATATTAAATAGTAAACTTGTAACATTTTTTTTTTCATCTGGATAAATGTTTCCATAAAATGAGTATATAGTTTATGCTGAAGTCAGGAGTCATTCACTAGGTCGTTACCTCGATCAAAGGAGGAAGGAATAAATAAATGTCTCTCGACTATACCATGGTTTCATGCATTTTTCTTCATGTCGGTTTCATAATTTACTTCTGCTTAAGCAATTGGTTGTCTATTAACTCTATGATATGAAATATTAAACTGCCAAAATATTATTCAGTTGATTAATCTATATAAAAAGAAAAACAGAACACGACATTGTCAATAACAATTGTTACACGGACCGAAATAGTGAAATGTCTCTTGACACAATCTACTTTGTAGCATTTGTTTTGTGGAAGATCATAATTTAGCCTATGTCTTTTACTTGCAGGGTTTAATGTTGAGACTGTAGAGTACAAAAACATCAGCTTCACGGTCTGGGATGTTGGGGGTCAAGACAAGGTTTGAACTTCTGTCTTCTGTATCTATTGTTCTCCTGTCTGAGTGTGCATAGAATTAATTAAAATTTCTCCTGCTAGAATGTAGATTATTTGTTTAGTATTTGTAAATGTTTCAGTTATATACTTCTTGATTAAATTATGTTCTTAATTGGTTGTCCAACAGATTCGTCCCTTGTGGAGGCACTACTTCCAGAACACACAGGGTCTCATATTTGTTGTTGATAGCAATGACAGAGATCGAGTTGTTGAGGCCAGGGATGAATTGCATAGGATGTTGAATGAGGTATTACATACTAACTACCTAGTTTAATGAGCATCTGTCTGAAATCACTCATGAAGCTTGCTATATCACAGCTTTTTTTCTTTCGGAGTACTGTTCTAATTGTTCACAATTATCTATTTTCCTTTTTCTAAATTATTTTCCATCTCATTATTCAATTTTGAAATATCGATGATGTTGTTCGTATTATCCAATCATATCAAATGTAAATGCTCGTATTTTGTGATGATTATGGTATTAGGAGTGTATCAGATTCTAATAATAACTCATGTGATCCCAGGATGAGCTGCGAGATGCAGTTCTGCTTGTGTTTGCTAACAAACAAGATCTTCCTAATGCAATGAATGCTGCTGAGATCACCGACAAGCTTGGTCTCCACTCTCTCCGCCAGCGTCACTGGTAGGCTTTGTTGTCTTTATTCTGAATATAAAATTTCCCTTCTGTTTTTCTTGGCTTACTCAGATCCAAACTTCATTCATCTTCAGGTACATCCAGAGCACTTGCGCCACCTCTGGAGAGGGGCTTTATGAGGGGTTGGATTGGCTCTCCAACAACATTGCTAACAAGGTAAATATTAACACATTGCTCCGATTTACCAAGTGTTTAGAACTCTGCTATACAGGCAAAACCTTATATCAATGTTGCATCAACATTTATGGGATGTTTGGATTGACTAGAGAAAAAAATATTTTTCAAAAAAGTAATTTTTATTTAAATTCTTTTGATAAAAACTGTTTAAAATATACTCAAAAGTGTTTTAAAAGCTATTTTAAGTGGTTTTCAAACTCTTCAATTTTTTTCAAAATAACTTATTTTCAAAATTAAATATTTTTAAACCAAACACACTCACGAAAGGCGTAACAATCTGGGCATTGTCTCCTTGAGCCTGCTAGTGCCATTGATCGGGCTGAACTCTTACCGGCAAGTGTATTCAAAATTTTACTAAGAAAAAAATCGATGTGCAATCTTGTTTTTTCCTAACCCTTCTACGGAAAAACGAGGAAAGGATTACATTTTCTTTCACTCTATTACTATGTACTGACATTCTGTGGAGCCACTACTTACATCTCTATGCATATGCTCCTATTGTATGCAGGCATAAGGATATCGAACAGTTGCTTCTGAGACTCGCAGTTCTGGATGCAGGGTGAATATTATCTAATTTTTTCATGGGGCACCTTATAAAAGAGGTTATCGTTTTCATTTTTTTTTCTCATTCTGTTTACGGGAGCTTTTAGCAAACAATTTGTCATTATACTGTAATATCAGAATGGTTAGCCTTGGTTATTGTGTTTCGGGCTCTTTTTTGGGGCTTTACTTGCTGTTCTTTTCTTTCGATTTCTAGCTGAAACTAGTTGATGTATCATTCCATATGTTGGATTTGTCTCATAACCCATTCTTTTGTTGCTACCGTTTCAATTTCGTTTGCATGAATAGTAATAAATCACAATGCCGCCTAATTAAGTGTCAAGATTAACTTTTCGAAGTATTATTCCCCAAGTAATTTTTAATCACAATCAATTCTTTCCAGTTTAAGATGAATCCAAGCATCGATTACCCGACGTATTTTTGAAATATAGTCGATATATAATGTTGCCATATTTTCCTTCAGAGGCGAAAACCCAGTAGCAAAGTTTCTCACGTTAAAATTTTTAAATCCAATTTAAAGTCGGTTTTATATTAACTCATGAGGGCTGTGTTATGGTCATGATTCTGAAATAACTTGCTAATTTGCTGTATTTTGTGTGACACTAATAGTGGGAGAGCATATGAGCATTTTTTAGATTGATTTTGATCGGGTAAAATTTGTTTTTGCCAGGCTTGAAATCACTTTAAAATGTATATTTTAGACTTGATTGGTAATTATTTTATTTTTAATTTTTATAAATTAATTATATTTTCTTTACATTTTTTATAATATTTTGCATCTTTTGCATTTTAGTAAGTAAGAATTGAATTCTTAACCTAATTTTAAATTTATTATTATTATTTTATTTTTTATTTTTATTTTTTTTAGTTTTTAAAACATTAGTTTGGGTTTTGAAATAGTTTTTAAAACTTAGATAACAAAACAAGAAATTTAGGGGGCTGTTAATAGGATCATGAAGCGTAAAGAGGGTTGAGTTAAAAAATGTTGGAGCGTAATGAGTGTAATATTATAAATTGGATTCAAAATGCTCAATCCAAACATAGTTTTGGATTACATTCGAAATCCATCCCATTCTAGCAAAACAAACAGTCTATTAAAAGTAGGAAAAAAATATTTCTAGGCTTAATTTAAAAACCTTAGACCCCGTTTGGTAATCATTTTTTTTTAAAAATTAAGTTTATGATACTAATTTCACCTCCAAAATTCTTCATTTGTTATCTACTTAAAAAGTTGATTTTAAAAAGTTGTTTTTGTTTTTTGAATTTGGCTAAAAATTGAACAAAAATACAAATCATAGTAAGAAATGTGGATCACATAAGCTTAATTTAAAAAAAATAGTTACCAAACGAAACCTTAACTATCCAGAATTTATTCTAACACTTTCAGATATTATTCATACCACAAAAATGATTATAAATAGAGACACAAGGGAATTTCTGGCTCGGGCCGCGTGGTTATGGGCATAGGCATGGACCAATCTGTTCATATCTCTTTCTTGATTGCGAAGCCGAAATGCAAATCAGGCTGGCCTTGGAAGGATATGGTTGTGATTTATGAATTAAGAAACCAATTCCATTCCTCTTGAACCCAAATTCCATTGGCATAAAGGAATATATAGGGCATCCAATTCCTGGTAGGCATTTTCTTTGTTTCCTGTGGACCAAGATGTTTTGACCCCATGCCAATTTGCCAAACCAATCCTAGACACTCACTTCACTTCTAACCATTGGAAAGAACACACACCCGAATGCCTCTCGCGCCCATGCGAGGCTTTCTCCACGCTCGAAACCTCGCATGGGTGTGCAGGCAACATCATCCACATTATGGACAATCTCTTTCTCTATCTATATCATTCTCATGATCATCAACTTGCAACTTGTATTACATTATCAACTATAATGACCTGCTAAAATTTCTTTTTTTTGGTGTCTTTTCTTTGTGAAAAAAAGTTAACAAATATAATCTAATGCATGTTTAGGAGTAATTTTGAAATGATTGAAATCACTTTTCTCATGTTTAAAATTACTACGAAAAACACTTTTAATCATTCAAAATCAATTTAAAGTTTAATTTTAAATTTTTTAAATATATTTTTCATATTATTGAAATTGATTTTGAATTTTTAGAATCACCACCAAACATGTCGATACACATTTCTTAATTTTCAATTTTGAAGACTTTTGAAGTGTTTACTTTTCAGCATGATGGGCTCTCCTCTTGTCCCCTCTCTCCAAGCCATCATTTATCAAGTGAAAGAATTGCTCTTGACAATGATGCCACATGACTACAAACTTTCCTAAAGTTGACATCTAGTTGGCATGCAGCCAATATTTTAATTATTTTTTTTAGCCTCTCTCAATTTCATCTTTATTGGTTTAGAAATTAATATTAGAGACTGATGTTTTTTTTTTTTTTTTTTCAGTAATTCAAAGCTTCCTTTTCCCCTCTCTCCACAGTTAAAAATTGGTAGGGTAGCCATATTGTTGAGGTCTATTTGAATTGGCTTTTTAAATAATTGATACATAGATTGACGATTGTTTAAGGTTGTCAAACTTATAAATGAGTTGATTTATAAAAGAATTCATATCGGTGTGGTGTCGAGTCTCACACACCAATATTTGAATTAATAAATTAAGTCAAAGTTAAAAAATAAATTTTCCAACAAACAGAAAGAAGACCGAAGAAAAATATATACATAGAAAAGTCGTATTTTGATTTTCTTGATAACTATGACATTGACTCTTTAAAAGTTTAAAATAGTTTCTCCAAACTTCATGGATGAAAATATTTAAGAGAGAATATGTTTAATGTTTGGTGGAAATTAAGCTAGTTAATCATGATTCATTACCATGGATGATATTTTCAAAAAATGGATCTCCATCAAAGCACATGAGAATCTTCTCCATATAATTGTGATTGACATTAATTGCCTTGAACACATCAGCTTCATTGCCATTGCCTTCAGGTGTTGTTTCTTCTACAACATTTCAATTCAACCCAATGGCCCATATCCTTTCCCTTTCCCTTTTTTGGCCCTATTCATTTCTTAACTCCCACCATTTTCAAGCTAGAAAAATCAAACCACAAGCAAATCAAAGAGAAAGATAAAAAGAAAAAATCGACAATTACATAGCTATATTCACAGATAAAAAAAATAGTAATTTTATTATCTTAAAAAAAACATAGTAAATGATACAAAGATAATGTACAAGCCGGATTAAGAGATTTTAAGTATGATAATCCTCTTAGACTCTAAACAGAATAGACTCAAAACAAAGGTCCAAAATGAAAACATAAACATAATCTCAATATAATTTAGGTTTCAAGAGTGTTGCCCCTAAACCTCTCATCACGGGGCTTTGCCCCTAGACCATGATTCGCCAAGGTCCTATGCTTGATCATTCGAAACGTCAAATAACAACTTCAAGGCGTCTCAATAGTTAAGCTAACTACTTTCATTTTCTTTTATATTGCTTTGTTAAGCAAAATAATGGCATTGCAAAAACCATTAAACATTTATGGACAGAGATTAAGGACCTATTTAGATTGACTAAAAAAATATTTTTCAAAAAGTCATTTTTATTTAAACATTTTCTATAAATTTTAAAAATAAGAATAACGAGACTGCACCTAATCATATACATTTTTTTTTTCACACAGAAAAATAAAAAATAATTCATTTTTTTTAAAAAAAAATATTTGCAATGTGACAAATTTTTATTGAGCAGTTGATTGGGCTACACTTTGCACAAAGATAGGTACAATCTAAGCAACACAACATCTAAGTTTTTCTCTTAAAAAAAAAAAACACTAATTTGTTTGACAACGAGCTATTCTTATATTCAAATTTATTTGGGTTGTTACATACTTTATTAATGACAAATTATTATAAAAGACAACTACAAAATACCATAAACTAATAATTTTTAAAAATGGTCAATGGAGTTGGTTGTCACGGGAGTTGGTGGTGGTGGTGATTGAAGTTGGTCTGTGGAGGGTGGTGCTAACCACAACATAGTAGAAACGAGATAGATGACTTTTGATGATATTTTGATAATTTTAAGAATTATATAAATGAGAGAGATTAACCATCAAACACTAAAAAATCATTTCTGTAAAAATTGATTTCAAGTATTTATCATAAACCAACTTATTTTATAAATTTTTTTTTTCAAAAACTATTTTGAGTGATATCTAACTTTTTTAAAATTATTTTTTTTTAGATTAAGTACTTGAAAAGTTAAATCAAGTAAAATATCATAAAAAATATTGAACATTATTTTTATTAATATGAATGCTTTTTCATGGCCCATATTTTACTCTAATTTAGATATAAATAATTACATAATAATTTTTTCATTCATCATGATAATTACATGATGCACATAAAATAGAAATGGCCAAATTCCTAGTTTGTGGAATCTTCACCTTCCTTTTCCATTAACCAATCATCTTCATAATCATCAATAATCAGAAAACGACCAAAACTTTTCATTTCAGTTTCATTACACTCGCATTTGCATTTGCATTTGCATTTGCATTTCCACCTATATAAAAGCCAACACCGAATCTCGCTCCATTTCAAGTCCAAAAAAACACACCCAATAATATTAATTAATTAATATTTCCCTCGCTTTTGGGAGTTCAAAAAATGGCCCCAGAACTCCAAGAGAATGTCCCCGCTGGCGTTGGTGGAGCCACCGTCAGCTCGGAGAGAGCATACGTGACGTTCTTAGCGGGAAATGGAGACTACGTGAAAGGGGTGGCGGGATTGGCAAAAGGGTTGCGAAAGGTGGCCACTGCTTACCCTCTGGTGGTGGCAGTGCTACCAGATGTTCCGGCAGAGCATCGGGAGATTTTGAAAGCTCAGGATTGCATTATTCGAGAAATTGAACCCATTTATCCTCCCGAAAATCAAATCCAATTTGCCATGGCCTATTATGTCATCAACTACTCCAAACTTCGGATTTGGAACGTAAGTGCAAACATTCATAATTATTTGAGTAAAAATTATTCAATGAATTCATTGCATTAATAATCATTGGAGGGTAATTATTTTAAAGGATAAAATTGTTAAAAAATAATTTTTAAATATAGTAAAATGTCATGTAGTGATAGATATTGATAGATACTGATGATATTAATAGACATCTATTAGTAACATTAACGTCTATTACTGATAAATGATGACATTATACCATATTTATATATAAATTAGCCATTTTCTTAAATTTAAAAACAACTCATCATTCTAACAACTATCAGACGTAATTAAAATTCAAGTGTTCTAAACTCATCTTTTCAAAAATTTTCCAATAGAGCAAAATTGTTGGCCAATATTTATAGAAATTCCCTTGATCATCGTAATATTTATTCATTTGATTGAATTTATGACGTGGGATGATCGACGCCTTGCATTCCATAATGCAAAAGAGGTTCCAAAACGTCGAGAAAAAAACATACGAGAATTGCACTCCATAATTAAAATTATAAGTTTAGGCTTCAAAACTTAGATTTTATATCTATTTAGTCTCCATTTTTTAAATATATCTATTAGTAGATCTTTTAAACTTTTAATTTTGTATTAATTTTTTTTTAAATATAAATCAAGTTTTCAATTTTTTTTAATCTAATAGATCCTGAATTTGTGTTCTAATCATTTGCTTCTTTGATATTTTTTTTAACATTCAAATATACACCTACAATACACAAAAATTGAAAAATTGAAATTTGGTTAGATGTAAATTTCAAATTTAATTATATCTAATTGATCAATTGATTTTTAAAGGATAATAGTTGTGTACATCCCAAAATATGTATTCTCTCTCATCACTCACATAAAAAAATAAAATATTTAAAAAAAGAAATAAGAAGAATTTGTTACAAGACAAATTATGATTGAATACAATTTAGTGAGACATAAGAAAATAGAAACTATCAGGATACACCTAACTATTTTTTATTCTTAAATATGCTATTAAACATAAAGTTAAAAGCTCAATGATCCCATCAAAAGTCTGTATACTTTTACACATTTTTGAAAGTTCAAGAACCAAATAAACATAAACTTCAAAATGAAGTTAGAGACTAAACTCGAAATGAATTAGAAAAAGAACAATACTTGAATTTGAGTGCATCACAAGTAACATTTATCTTTTTACAACCTATTCCACCAACTACATGAAAGGAAAAAAAACTCAACACATGATAGGTGATTATGATTAAACAATTAGATATAAATTACACAAAAATAGACGCATCCGAGTATTTTAATTATTAAAAATGTAAACATTTGGATGAATGGGGTATTTCTTTTATGCAGTTTGTGGAGTACAAAAAGATGATATATTTAGATGGAGACATCCAAGTATACGAAAACATAGACCATTTATTCGAGGAGCCAGATGGTCATTTATACGCCGTAATGGACTGCTTTTGCGAGAAAACATGGAGCCATTCCCCACAATACAAGATCGGCTACTGCCAGCAATGCCCCGATAGAGTCCAATGGCCTGCCGCCTCCGGTCCGCCGCCGCCGTTGTACTTCAATGCCGGAATGTTCGTGTTCGAGCCGAGCCGCGAAACCTACGACTCGCTTCTGGAGACTCTTCGTGTGACGCCGCCGACTCCTTTTGCAGAGCAGGATTTTCTGAACATGTTCTTTGGGAAGGTTTATAAGCCCATTCCTCCTACTTATAATTTGGTTTTGGCTATGCTGTGGCGCCATCCTGAAAATGTTCGTGATCTTTCCAATGTTAAAGTTGTTCATTACTGTGCTGCTGTAAGCTTTCTTTTTCTCCCTTTTATTTTGTATAATGATTAGCTGCACCTAATCTCATACTCTTTTTCTTTTTACACACAATTTTTTTTATTAAAAATCATTTAAAGAAACAAAAAACTACCATGTGACAGTTTTTTACAAAACAATGGTATATATTTTGTTTTTTTGTTACTACAAATATTTTCATGGATTCTAACCTAAATTTTGAAAATTAGAATGGTAGATTTTGATTTTGAAAATTAAACTTAAAAAAATATATTTTTTTAAAAAATTTTAAATACTTTTTAGAAGTGTTTTAAAAGGTCAAGTAAGTTTTTTATTTTTTGATTTATTTTTTGAATTTAGTTAAGAATTCATTGTTTAGCTAGGAAAGATGAAAATAATATAATAATATATGATTAAGAAGTCGAAAGAAAGTATGCATATGTTTTAAAAAAAAAATTAAAATAATTGTCAAAAAAGAGTTTTAATGTTACTATTTGGCTTTTGTTATTCATTTTCATAAAATTCAACCCAAATTCTGAGAATTAAGATAGAAATTAGTTTTTAAAATTTGATTAAGATTTCATATGCACTAACAAAGAAAAATAGATGTTGATTATATATATATATATATATATATATATATATATATATATTTATTTTTTGAAATTCGAAAAATGCTTTAATTATATTTTACATATGGAATATCATTGGTTTTTTTTTTTTTTTTAAAAAAAAATTATTAACACATTCTAGATTTTCATTTATTTAAATGAAAATAGGTTTGGAAATGGAAATTGCCCCACACATATATAAAGAATTTGTTCTATTTGTTTGAGATTAAATTATCGAAAAAGAAAAGGGAATAATTCTCTATGTGAATCCACTTCCTAAAAGAATAGAAACCTAAAAAGAAAATAATTCATATTAAAAAATATGAGCATTTATTTTTATTTACTTTTTAAAATAGGGATCGAAACCATGGAGGTACACGGGAAAAGAAGCAAACATGGAGAGAGACGACATCAAAATGTTGGTGGCAAAATGGTGGGACATTTATAACGACACGTCGCTCGATTTGAAGTCTACAAACGACGTCGTTAAGGAAGGAGATGAGGCCCAAGCTCAAGCCCAAGCACTGCCCAAATTCTCAATATTGGGCTCCATTCCTGAGCCCAATATTGCCTATGTCCCTGCACCATCTGCTGCTTGATGAATTCATACCACACTATTTTATATTTACTTTATTTTCCCTTTAAAACTTTACAATTTTATATTTATATGCAATTTTTTCTGAATTATAAGTGTATCTACTTAAACAAAAATTTCGATACCAATTTATCTCGAAGCTCATCCAAAAAGATGAAAGAAAAAAAAAGAGAAGAGAAGGACAAACTTTTATTTTATTATTGTTATTATTATTATTTTTGGGTTTAAGATATGAATGTAATTTTATGATGATGAAATATAGTTGTGAATAAATGAGAAGTAACATTCTCTCTTTATGTTTCTTGTTTCCAGAATTAAAGGGATATAGATTTGTTTACAATGTCAAGTTAACAAATGCCAGATTGAACTATACTAGTTTTGGCAAATTATTTTGAATGTTACTATGTTCATGTATTCATGTAGTTGGATGTTACTATTATATGGAAAGAAAAGTTGAGGCTAATAACTATAGATTTTAGGTTCAATATTTAATCTATACTCATGAATTTTGTTGATTGTATTAGTTTGGCCGTAGATTAATAATTGTATAAATTTAAATCTTGAACTTTCCTACATGTATCAATTTAATTCATCTATTATCTTTTAGTTGAATAAATATCGTGTGAGATTTATGATTTGATCTAACCTCTAAACTTACATAAACGAATCAATTTAGGATATCAATTAAAAATTTCTTTGAAAATTGTCCAAACAAATTATAATCATCCATTTTATTAAATCAACATTTGAAAAAGTCTACACGTGTAAGAATTAATGCATTGATGATTTTCAAACATAATCCAGGTAAAGGTTCTAATTCAATTCACTTATAACAATTTCAAAGTTTAATTGAAAAATTACAGCTTCGCTTGATAACAATTTGATTTTCTGTTTTTGTTTTTGAAAATTAAGCACATTTCAACCTCATTTCTTACAATGATTTACATCATTCTTAAGTACAATGGTTGAATTCTTAGCCAAATTCCAAAAACAAAATCAATTTTTTGAAAGCTACTTTTTTTTAGTTCTCAAAATTTGGCTTGGTTTTTAAACCATTGGTGAAAAGTAGATAACAAAGGAAGAATTTTGGATATGTAAGTAGTGTCCATTAGGGCTGATAGTCATTTCAATTTTGCCCATTTTGAGGTCAATAAAGAACCAAACCAAACCAATTGGTTTTACAAAGAAGTGATCAAAACCAATGTCCAATAAAGAACAAAACCATTGAATTGATTTTATTTGGATCGATTTATTATTAGTTTGGTTCTCGATTTTTAGTACTTTCTTTTTTCTTCCAATTTCTACTTTTATTATCACTTTGTTTTAAATAAGTTATTTTTGCTAATTTAAAATTAAAATTTGGTGTTTTTTTTAAAAATAAATTGAAAATGGATATTTTTATTTTTCTCTTGGCACTTTTCTAAATAAAAAACATACATGCTCCATAATAATTGGTAGTTTTTTTCTAAACAACAAATATACATGCACCATAATACTAAAAGATAGTTTATTTTTAAGGGTATATATATATCAATTGATCAGTTCAGTTTTGATTGATTTTTCCAATAAAAAAACCGATCCATAGCCAATATGTTTTGGTTTTCTCCAAATATAAACCAAGATATCCAATTTTATACTAAAAAACCAAACCAAACCATTGGTTCAGTTTGGAATGGTTTGGTTTTTCGATTTTACAGTTTTTTGTTGCACTCTTTGTGTCCATAGGCTTAATTTTCAAAAATAAAAATAAAAAAACAAAATGGTTACTTGATAACTTGTAGAAATAGAAGTTATTGTTCTCTAAAAGTTGGAATAATTAGGATTAAAAGTGATGTAAACGTGTTCATAATCAAGGAAAATGCATGGAATTGTATATATATGATAAATTCATGCAAAAGTATCATTTAAGTAAAAAACTGCATCACTAACGCACTTTAATGCGGGAATCAGAAAAATTTACTAAGTGTTGCAAACAAAGTCAACGCAAGGAACATGCGTCCAACTAATTTGATACATGATAGATACATTAGGCTCATGCAGTCAACGTCAAATCACAAGTTGCAAGCATGAGCATCTGACTAGCGACGTATGATCAAGGTAGAATGGTAGGTAACTATCTTAAGGTATGGAATTTAATGCAATCACATCACTAAGTGGCTGTTCTGATTGCCTATATAAAGAGAGGATGTCTGCAGTTGAAGAGGAAGCTATATTAGTTATAGAGTTAGACATTTTTTATCCTTCATCTCTGCCGACTGTAAGAAAGAAATAGAAGGGACAATTGCCATTCTCCATCGTTGGTAACGAGGTACTATCAGAGAAAAGCTTGAGAAAGACATCTCTTTTACTCTTTTTACCTAGTTGTCAATAGCAAGCACAAAATCAAGCCAAAGGGGACAAAAGATTGAACCCTGCGACTTGACTTCTTTCTTTTACTTAGCATTTTCATTCACTGTCCTACTTGATTGAACTAAAATTATATGTATCAAGACATATTTCATTAATTCAATCTCCATTTCAACCATTCTTCACATCTCCATCTGTTAATTTACTAAGTTGTTTGTGTATTTATCTTTTGGCTTGATAATTGCATAAAGTTTGTTGCTTGAATCCACCTGATCAGTTAATTGAAGTGAAAAAACATTTAGTTACTCGAGAGAGTAATTATTTATAGAATGCATCAAGCTAGGGCGTGAGTAATTTTAGAGATAAAATCATTCATGTCATTTGCTTGTTCATTTTAACTAATGCATGCAACCTGGAGATAGGAATAGTGTAGCATCTACATCGAGAGATGTTAAGCATAAATTAAAGAGTAGACTCCAAACACATCACACACATACATTAAAATTTTAGCAGACATGTTCACCATCTTCATTTTATTAGCATTGTGCTTATATAGGTTTGTTGTCTCACTAAGAAATCAACGCATATCATCTAACACTTAATCCAATATTCCATGTACCTTCTTCCTCTTTATCTGAACTCCTACTTTCTCTTGCATGTGTGCTAGTAGTTTAGTGTACATAGCCAACACATATCAACCAATTAGTAATCCTCTGCAATAGATCCAAAGACCAAGCCTACATTAATTTACTCTAGATTCCTCGTGTTCGACCCTAGGCTTATTAGGACACTTAAATTAGATTTATATTTGGGTCTAGCTTAAGAGAACTTATATGCAACTAGCAAGGTGCGCATGAACATAGGTCTATCCTTTGTCCGAAGCATAACATCATCTTCATATCAAGGGATAGATTAATCATCTTCCTCATAATCATTCATTCTCATCATCATTCATCTTCAAAAGCATGAACACGATTGAACTCACGCTAGAAGCAATAAGACTATATTTATTCTTGTATTTATCCAAGACGACGCTAAGCAATGGGCAAGCTCCTTAGAGTCGGGTGAAATAGCGACGTGGGACAAGCTGGTAGAAAAATTCATGCAAAAATACTTCCCTCCCACAGTCAATGCATGAAGGCGTTGAAAGATTATGAATTTTGAACAATGAGACTATGAGACACTCATTGACGTGTGGAAAAGATTCAAGAGGTTGGTTAAAAACTGCCCCAACCATAGATTGTCTCTAACTGTCTAGATGGAGACTTTCTATGGAGGATTGAACAAACCATCTCAGATGGCAGCAGAAGCAGCCGCCATAGGCGGCATCATGGACAAATCTTATAATGAAGCCAAGGAAATTTCGGATAGAATTTCCTAACATAATATGGAGTGGGTTGACGACGCATTTGATTCCAGAACAAACAATAAGCAGCGACAATAAAGTATGATCGATACTAACACAGTGACTACTCTTTCAGCACAGGTGGCTACAATGACAAACTTGCTGAAGAACTTAACAATGAGCAATGCAGCCCAGACATAAAGCGTGCATCAGATCGACGCATTCGGGTAACCCATGGTAGGCTTGTGGGTTGCGGGGAGCTGCATGCCTGTTGGTTGGAAAGGGGAGAGGAAAAATACACTTGTCTTATGTTCTGTGTTAATCTCCATGCGTTGCTGCTTGGAATTATGTGGTGGATATGTGGATGATATGCGTTGATAGATTTGCGTTGTGCACTCAAGTTTCCCCATCAGAATTCAAGTGTAAATTCCTCTGAGTTTCTTGGTAAATTCAGGGTCGAACACAGAGACTTGTGAAAATAGTTTACATTGGTGATTTTTATGAAGACTTGCGGTAACCAGTTAAATAAATAAATCGTTGTTTGTGTTGATGAAAAATAAATAACAAATGCGGCGAAGTTTGAAAAGAGTTTGTAAACAGAGATGCGATGAATATGCAGTGAACGAGTTGAGAAGGGTTCGGCTACACTCCCTAGAATGCGTTCATACTTTGCGATCATGCAACATGCATACAATAGTAAACCACCTCTCAGTGTGTATGCTACGGCTTCTAATACTAGAACGCATGCGATGTATATGCAAAGGTGTCTATAGAGCCTACACATAAATCTCTAATTCTTGTCTATGCGACGATACACAAACAAGGTGACCACATATCATCATACCTATTCCTAGGATGCATGCGATGCAAGTTGACAACATAGCTTATTTCTAAGTCCTTATTTCTTGTTTCTGCAAGCCTCCTCTTGCTCTTTCGAGTCCAGATTCTAACCTAGCTCTCTCGAGACATTAGGTTCTTTCTTTAGACTCTCTCTCTCGAGTAACTCTAAATGGTATTTTTCACAACATAAAATAAGACAATCACAAGCAATAAACTTCCTAGGACATGTTAGCTAAGTTCTTCTCAACCCATTCGACTAGCTTAGCTACTCATGCGTATTAAGAGAGTGAGCAGATGTAGAAATAGAAATTCCATTAAATAGATATGAAGATGAAGTACAAAATAACAATGTAAGTTTAATAAAGAGCCTGGTAACAATTTCTTGCTGCCAGACATTTACACTGTTTCTACTCGTGCTCTAAAGATAATCTCGCTCTCGCGAGAGTCGGCCCGCTCTCTACTCTTACGCCCCAAGGTTTTCTCTCAAGTTGTCCTGGGCGATCTCCGACGCCACCACTCTTCTCTTGCTTCACCTTAAAATGGAAAGAAAATTATGAACAGAAGCAACTGGTTAACTCGTCAACCGATCAACAACCTTCTCTAAAGAATGCCCTTGGTATTTATAGAGCATTAATGGTGAAAGGCGGCTTCTCTCTTCTGGTTGTACAAATGGGACAACTTTAATTCCTGACTGATGCGCCGGATAATTGTCACCAATAAAGCTGAATGTACTTTGCGACCGTTATCGACTGTCAACTTAATATGGATCCGACTGTCATAAGCTTTCTGTCCCATCGCTCTTAATTATCCTTTCACCCGGATGCGCCCACCATGTTGCACTGGCCAAGTTGCGGCGGTTCTTCTCGGACGAATGTTTACGAGCACGATCAACGCAAAGTCTTGCGGTGAAGTTGCGCTCGACCAGTGAATTCCTATGATCGCAATCTTTGCATTGTGTTAATGCATATTCTGCACAAAAATATAAAAATCAATTGTTCTAGTGCGTTGGACGCATGCGACCGCAATATTATATAATTTATGCTTAATGGACGCAATTTAATATATTTCATCAACGCAATCCAACATTGTTTAAGAACTTAACACTATGATAATATGCATTTCTGCCCGTTATCACACCCCCAAATTTAAACAATGTTTGTCTTCAAGCATAAGCTAAAAATTTCTTTTAGCAAGTCAACCGCAAAGTTCTTTTCCTAGATTTCTCAAGAATACTTCGTTCAAATCCTATATACCTGAATTTCCTTAAGTCTTATTCAAGTCTCTTCTTAAAATATTTCTAAGACCTAGGGACTGCAAGCTTAACTTTCAAAAGTACTTTACTAAATTCCGGAACATCGCATGATTTATTTCAAAAAGAAAATTTTCTTCCGGGGTGTCAAATGATTTTTATCCTTGCACAAAAATTTTCTTCATTGCTATTTATTTTTTCTGATCTTGCGCTGATCCGAGTGCTTTGCCTTCGTTTTGGCTTGCCCTCACGTGTCATGCGAACATCCAACTACGAGCAATGCACTCTTTCTCAGACTAAACTCATATCGATTGGGTAGTGGAGTTGCGGTCATTTATTTATGCGTTGATCCTGGTGACTTACTTTCGTTTTGGCTTACCCCCACGTGTGTCATGCGGACATCCAACTACGGGTAAGTGCCTTTCACAATTTAACTCTTATCAACATGGGTTTTCCATTGTGTTGACAGTGGAGTTATTAATTTTTTTTTAAAGAAATAGAAGCAAGGTCGGAAATAAATACCCCACCTCTAAATTTAAAATGTGGCAATGTCCCCATTGCCAGAAGATTAAAATAAGTCATGCGATGGTCATAGAATGCGTTGTAAAGAGAGTTTGAAAGAAAGCTAGCAAACCCGTAACTTCTAGAAATATTTCATGAGGTGACTATCTTAAGATTAAGTTGACTCTAATATATATGGAAGATATAGAAGCATATTTGTCATCATTAAAATCATACTTGGAAAAGAAATAGACCGCGGTAAATTACTAAATTTATCTACTTGAAAAATGATTGCGGTGATCAAAGAGGATGCAGTGATAAAACTTTGAAAACTAAAATGCGATGTGATAGCACAAAATTTTAAATAAAGATAAGGAAGAATACACCCCCAAATTTTGCGCTGTCGCCCACATTGTGTTGACGCATCCATCCTTGCGGCGATCTCTCTTCTTTGGATGGCGGTGATGGAATAAGATAAGAGGCTTCGTCGCATATCATCTTCGCAATCCAACACTTCGATCGTTGCAAGAAAAACAAAGAGAGGGTCAAATTATTTTAAACAAAATAAAACTCGTTATCGCATTTTTTTTTCAAAAATAAAGATAGTGATAATAAAATAAGGATAGATCAGGATTTGAAAAGATAGTAAAAATTTCGAGCAGTGGAGAAAAGAGTTGAAGAATTGAGGTTTCCCAAAACTTGCGTCCCTGATAAATTGCGATCATTTGATAACGCAGGGACCACCTACTTCCTTCTTTATTCAAAGTTCTTTAGTTCCACGGAATCGACTTGGTAATACCAGCCTTCTCCATGATATGCCTTTACTCGCTGCCTATTGACTTTGAATATGTTAGTTCCATCATCATTTGATAATTCAATCGCACCATGCGGAAGTATTTGTCTAATTATGAACGGTCTGGACCAACGTGACTTTAGCTTTCTCAGGAAGAGTCACAGACGTGAGTTGAATAGCAAAACCTTTGCTCGACTTGGAGGTTCTTACCGCATATGCGTTGATCATGCCCGTGCTTGGTGCGCTCTTTATAAATCTTCGCATTTTCATATGCATTGTTCCTCCATTCTTTTAGCTCGACCAGTTGCATTTTTCGCGCTTCCCCTGCCTTCTTCAAATCAAAATTCAGTTTCTTTACCACCCATAGTGCTTTATATTCCAGCTCCAAAGGCAAATGACACGCCTTGCCAAATACCAACACATAGGGGGACATACTTATTGGTGTTTTAAATGCGGTCCGGTATGCCCACAATGCATCATCAAGCTTCATTGCCCAATCTTTCTGCGAAGGTTTTACTACCTTCTCAAGTATCAACTTAATTTCTCGATTGGACACTTCAGCCTGGCCATTCGTTTGCGGATGGTATGTGGTAGCCACTTTGTGAAGGATATTGTACTTGCGCAGTAGCTCTTTGATATTGTGATTGACAAAGTGTGATCCTTCATCATTTATGATGGCACGGAGAGTGCCAAAACGAGTGAAAATATTTCTCTTGAGGAACTGGGAGACTACCGCCGCATCACTTACGGCGCATGCTATTACCTCTACCCACTTAGAGACATAATCGACGACCAATAAAATATAGTGCTTGCCACGCGAAGGAGGGAATGGCCCCATGAAATCAATCCCCCATACGTCGAATAATTCCAGCTCCAAGATAGTGTTAATTGGCATTGCGTTCTTCCATGAAATGTTGCCTGTGCATTGACACCGATCACATTTCATTGCGTAGTCAGCCGCATCTTTGAATAATGAAGGCCAAAAGAATCCACTTTGCAAAACTTTGGCTGCAGTGTGTTACCCTCCAAAGTGCCCACCATATGGTGAGTCGTGGCATTGTGACAATATGCGTTGTTGAGCAGCATTTGGTACGCGTAATCGAATAATCTAGTCTGCACCTCTTTTATACAAATTCGGCTCATCCCAATAATAGTGTCTGCATTCATTCTTGAGCTTCTTCTGTTGATGATAGATGTAATCTTCAGGAAATTGCTCACAAACCAAATAATTAATGATGTCTGCATACCAGGAAAATTCTTCTATGTGGAACAGCTACTCATCCGGGAACACGACACTTACCTCAGATTCATTGCGGTTAACCTCAGGATTTTCCAATCTGAACAAGTGATCCGCAACTTGATTAATTGTCCCATTCCGATCAATTATCTCGATATCAAACTCTTGAAGGAGGATAACCCATCTGATCAACCTTGGCTTTGCGTCCTTCTTTGTCATTAAATATTTGATTGCTGAGTGATCAGTGTGAATGAGTATCTTAGTTCCTAACAAATATGCCCTGAATTTTTCCAACGCAAAAATCACAACCAAGAGTTCTTTCTCTGTGGTGGTATAATTTATCTGAGCAGGGTTTAAAGTTTTACTCGCACATGCGATGGGATGCAAAATTGTTTTCTTCTTTTGCGCTAAAGTTGCCCCCATCGCATACCCGCTTGCGTCGCACATGATTTCAAATGGCATTTTCCAATCCGGCGCAATGTAATCATCGCATCTTTTAAAACTTTGAATGCGTTGAGGCAGTTGTTGTCAAACTCAAACTTTCTGTTCGCATCTAACAACGCACTCAGTGGTCATGCAATCTTAGAAAAGTACTTGAAAAATCGTCTATAGAATCCAGCATGCCCTAAGAAGCTTCGCACAACCTCCACGTTGGTTGGAGGTGGAAGTTTTTCAATTGCTTCAATCTTTGTTTTGTCCACCTTCAACCCTTCCCAGGAGACCTTATGTCCCAACACTATACCCTCTTTCACCATGAAATGACATTTTTCCCAGTTGAGCACCAAACTTGTCTCCTCACATCTCTTCATAATTTTCTCCAAATTGGCTAGGCAGACTTCATAAGTGTTCTCATAAACGGAGAAGTTATCCATAAATATTTCCACTGAGTCCTCGAGATAATCTGAAAAGATCGTCATCATGCACCTTTGGAATGTGCTCGACGCATTGCAGAGGCCAAACGGCATGCGGCGAAAAGTGAATGTCCCATATGGGCAGGTGAATGTGGTCTTGTCTTGATCTTCAGCAGCTATCATGATTTGATTGTATCCGGCATACCCATCCAAGAAGCAGTAAAAATCATTCCTTACTAGTCTGTTTAGCATTTGATCGATGAATGGCAGAGGGAAGTGATCTTTCTTTGTGACTGCATTCAACTTGCGGTAGTCCATGCATATGCGCCATCTAGTGATGGTCCTTTGCGGTATTAATTCATTGTTCTCATTTGAGACTACCGTCATACCGCCCTTCTTCAGCACACATTGCACGGGCTGACCCACGTGCTATTTGCTATGGGATAGATAATGGCCGCATCCAGCCACTTGATAATCTTCTTTTTGACGACCTTCTTCATCACAGGGTTAAGTCTGCGTTGATTTTCAATTGTTGCCTTGTAGTCTTCCTCAAGACGAATGTGGTGCATGCAGTATACGGGGCTAATTCCTCTGATGTCAACGAGCGTCCAGCCAATTGCTCGCACATGTTTCTTGAGAATGCTCATTAATGCATTCTCTTGATCTTCGTTGAGCGTAGAGAAAATTATCACTGGCAGCTTCTCATTCTGCCCCAAAAATGCGTACTTCAGATGGGTTGGTAGAGTCTTCAATTCAAGTGTTGGTGGTTCCACCAGGGAAGGTTGCATTGTTTTTCTTTCTTCTTTTGGCTTTTCTTCTTGCATTACGATCATTTCTTCTTCTTTGTATGTTTTTGCTACGATCGCATTGCAGGTAGCTACAGATGCGTTGGCATCCTCTTCTTCACACTCTTCATCAGACTTTTATTCTTCAATCAAATTCAGGTCATCATCAGAATCTTGCAGGTCTTCTTCATCCGAAAATTTCATGGCACGAATTATATTAAATTTGAGCTTCTGTCCGTTTATACTCAAAGTGATTTCTCCCTTGTGCACATCAATTTGGGCACGACCCGGTGATAGAAAAGGTCGCCCCAAAATGATGGGCACATCTTTGTCGGCCTCATAGTCTAGAATGATGAAGTCAGCTGCCAAAATAAATTTATCAATTGTGATCAGCACATCCTTCACCTTACCTTCTGGATGAACCAGAGATCTATCAGCCAATTGGAGAGTCACTGATGTGGGCACAAGTTGCCCCACATTTAATTGTCTAAAAATTGACAATGGCATCAAATTTATGTTGGCCCCCAAGTCACACAGGGCTTGCCCAATATAGAGTTCTCCTATGGAGCAAGGAATAGTGAAACTCCCAGGATCGCTCATCTTCGGTGGGATAATAGATTTGGAACTTTGCGTTAATGCCACTGTGGCAAATTTTCCAATGCCTCTCTTCTTAATTACCATGTCCTTCAGGAACTTGGCATAGGCAGGCATTTCCTCAATCGCTTTACTGAAAGGAATGTTAACATGTAATTGCTTTAGCATAGATAAGAAGCGTTGGTACTGTACCTCTTCATTTTTCTTCTTCCTTAGCCTCTGAGGGAAAGGTGGTAACTAGACTTTCACGGTTCCTGTTTCATTTGACTTCGAGGTCAACGCAACCTCAGGTTCTACTGCTTCATTTTCTCTTTCTTTTTCTTGCGTTACTGCAATCTCAGGCTCGATTGTGATGGAAGTTATTCTACTCTACTCCTTCTTTTCTCCCTCTACAATCTTTCCACTATGTAATGTCACAACCTGACATTGCTTCTTACCTGATCCCCTGGGTTGCGTGGAAGTTCGGTTGAACTTGGCAACGCCTCTTGCGGTCTACTTTTCAGCTCACTCGCAATCTAGCCCATTTGCAATTCGAGGTTGCGGATGGACGTAGCCTGACTTTGAAGCACTGTCTCATTTTTCTCTATATATTGTTTCAATAGGCTCTCCAGAGAAGAGGATTGCGGTGGTTGTTGTGATCTATTTGCTCAATTGCTCGGTTGACCGTTGTTGTGTTGGAAGAATCCTTGTGGCCTTTCTTTTTGCACCAAAGATTGAAAATTTTATTTTTGATTCTTCCAGGTAAAATTGGAGTAATTTCTCTACTTGGGGTTGTAAGTGTTTGAAAAGGAATAATTCTTTACAAAATATACAGACTGTGGATTTGACTTATTGCGTTGATTGGCCCACTTGCGGTGTTGGGCTACTGATCGCCATTCCTTGGATCAAATTCATCATTGCGGTCATTTGGTTTTGTAATGAAACAATGGCACTATTATTTGCATCAGAATATTTAAGTCTCAATCTCTGGACACTCTCTCTCTCCAGTTTTCAAGGTTCTTGGAGATGCGGTCCAGGATATTCTTCATCTCATCGTAAGTTTTGTCAAGTAGACCACTGGTGGCTACTGCATTGGTAGCAATCTGCAAAGTGTGATTCAAACCATGATAGAAAATTTTCATTTGAAGGCAGTCTGGTAACCCATTATGCGAAAAAATCCTGGACCAACCTTTTAAACCTCGCAAGCATCGTTGAGTGATTTATCCATATCTTGTTCAAAATTAGTAATAAGTTTCCTTCGCCTTGCGTTCTCGGTAGGTGGAAAATACTTCTTCATAAACTTCTCCACCACCTGTTCCCAAGAAGTGATCTCTCCTGGTTCGAGCGAATAAACCCATTTCCTAGCCTGATCACAGAGAGAAAATGGGAATAACGTTAGTCGAACTTCTTCAGCAGAGATGTTCGGGAACACAAAAGTATTGCATATTTCAATAAAACTTCGGAGGTGGGCGTGCGATCCTCGCCACACCTTCCTCCGAATTGACTTGCAGTCTGGATCATCTACAACATCATCGGTTTCATCTCGAATCTACTTTCGTCGAGGGTAGGCCTCATGATTCCCGGAGAGAAATCATAGAAGTTTGGCGATGCATAGTCCCTGATGGGTCTATTGCGATCGTTTGCCAACAGAATCGGATTCGCCATGACATTATTATCGTTTGGTGCTCCATTTTCAGGCTGCTCCGCCATCTCTTCTTTGTCGGATTTTGGTTGTTATTGGCGGTCTCTTAGTATCCTTCGAAACGTTCTCTCAATCTCCAGGTCGTAGTTCGCCAGAGATTGAGAGTTTTGCAAAGAAATCACAAAAATTACCGTTTACAAACTAGTTTGCCGAAGTCCCCGGAAACGGTGCCAAAAACTTGATGCTCGAAATTATGTGGTGGAAATGTGGATGATATGCGTTGATGTATTTACGTTGTGCACTCAAGTTTCCCCAGCGGAATTCAAGTGTAAATTCCTCTGAGTTTCCTAATAAGTCTAGGGTCGAACACAGGGACTTGTGAAAATAGTTTGCATTGGTGATTTTTATGAAGATTTGCAGTAACCAGTTAAATAAATAAATCATTGGGTTTGTTGTTTTTGTTGATGAAAAATAAATAATAAATGCGGAGGAGTTTGAAAAGAGTTCGTAAACGGGAGATGCGATGAATAAGCGGTGAACGGGTTGAGAAGGGTTGGGCTAATACTCCCTAAAATGTGTTCATGCTTTGCGATCATGCAACATGCATATAATAGTAAACCACCTCTCGGCGTGAATTCTGCAGCTTCTAATACTAGAACGCATGCAATGTATATGCAAAGGTTTCTATAGGGCTTACACATAAACCTCTAATTCTTGTCTATGCGACGATACACAAACAAGGCGACCACATATCATCATACCTATTCCTAGGATGCATGCGATGCAAGTTGACAACACAGCTTATTTCTTAGTCCTTATGTCTTGTTTTTGCAAGCCTAATCTTGCTCTTTCAAGTCCAGATTCTAACCTAGCTCTCTCGAGACATTAGGTTCTTTCTTTAGATTCTCCCTCGAGTAACTCTAAAGAGTATTTTGCACAACATAAAATAAGACAATCGCAAGCAATAAACTTCCTAGGTCATGTTAGCTTAGTTCTTCTCAATCCATTCGACTAGCTTAGTTACTCATGTGTATTAAGAGAGTGAGCGGATGTAGAAATAGAACTTCCATTAAGTAGATATGAAGATGAAGTACAAAATAACAATGTAAGTTTAATAAAGAGCCTGGTAACAATTTCTTGCTGCCAGACATTTACACTGTTTCTACTCGTGCTCTAAAGATAATCTCGCTCTCGCGAGAGTCGGCCCGCTCTCTACTCTTACGCCCCAAGGTTTTCTCTCAAGTTGTCCTGGGCGATCTTCGGCACCACCACTCTTCTCTTGCTCCACCTTAAAATAGAAAGAAAATTATGAACAGAAGCAACTGGTGAACTCGTCAACCGATCAATAACCTTCTCTAAAGAATGCCCTTGGTATTTATAGAGCATCCATGGTGAAAGACGACTTCTCTCTCCTGGTTGTACAGATGGGACAGCTTTAATTCCTGACTGATGCGCCGGATAATTGTCACCGATAAAGCTGAATGTACTTTGCGACCGTTATCGGCTGTCAACTTAATATGGATCCGACTGTCATCAACTTTCTATCCCATCACTCTTAATTATCCTTTCGCACGGATGCGCCCACCATGTTGCACTGACCAAGTTGCATTGATTCTTCTCGGACGAATGTTTACGAGCACGATCAATGCAAACCCTTGCAGTGAAGTTGCGCTCGACTAGTGAATTCCTATGATCGCAATCTTTGCATTGTGTTAACGCATATTCTGCACAAAAATATAAAGATCAACTGTTCTAATGTGTTGGACGCATGCGACCGCAATATTATAGAATTAATGCTTAATGGATGCAATTTAACATATTTCATCAACGCCATCCAACATTGTCTAAGAACTTAGCACTATGATAACGTGCATTTCTTCCCGTTATCAATCAAATTCAGGTCATTATCAGAATCTTGCAGGTCTTTTTCATCCGAAAATTTCATGGCACAATCTATATTGAGCAAGCCCTGTGTAACTTGGGGGCCAGCATAAATTTGATGTCGTTGTCAATTTTTAGACAATTAAATGTGGGGCAACTTGTGCCCACATCAGTAACTCTCCAATTGGCTGACAGATCTCTGGTTCATCCAAGAAGGTAAGGTGAAGGATGTGCTAATCACGATTGATAAATTTATTTTGCCAGCTGACTTCATTATTCTAGACTATGAGGCTGACAAAGATGTGCCCATCATTTTGGGGCGACCTTTTCTATGAACGAGTCGTGTCCAAATTGATGTGCAGAATGGAGAAATCACTTTGAATATAAACGGACAGAAGCTCAAATTGTTGACGGTCATGCGTTGGATTGGAAAATATACAATATGCGTTGAGCTCGTATGCAATGACCATGTGTTCCTATCACAAGTTTTCTTGCTTTCTCGCCAAGCATAACGAGAACGCAAGTTTCTCGAGATGATCCGAGGTCGAACACAGGGACTTGTAACTAAATAATGTTTATAAAGTAATGCGTTTGAGGCGATGAATAAAAGTAAAAATAAAGAAGTTAAAGGATTATGTGCTACTCCTACTCCTAACTAAATAGATTGAGCAATGGAAGTTTAACTAAGAGAATTGGTAGAGATGCAGCAGCTGTTAACGCATAATAAGTTGACTTCATTATGTTTGGTCACTCGAGTAATCTCAGCTTGCCATACTAACGCATTGCACACATTTCGGTGGGCAACCACATGTTTATATCTCTATAATGCATGGTTGCATCGAGCATAATGCTGATCCTATCTCTAGAAATAAAGCTTACTTTGCTTTAGTGTGTTCCACTACTTACCCTCTCGAGCAGTTAGTTATAGCTAATCAGCTCATAGACAAGTATTGCAATAGCCTTACACCAAGCAAAGAGGATTAACTCACTATACTCGTGCAATGCACATCTGTCGGTGGGTTGCTAAATGCGTCCTTTCTCTAGGCTGCACGATTAAGTATGCGAATCTTTGATACTTAAATAAACAATGAATGTAGACGATGATAAAGACAAAGAAGATGATAAAAATGGTGCTAAAGGAACTAAGATATGTATGGATTACAAAATGTATTAATATCATAAGCCAAAATGTAATACAATACAAAGATAAGAAGAGAGGTGGAAGGCTAGATGTAAGCGATCTCTTGCTTTTTCATCCGAAATGCGTCAAGGCCACTAGTGACGCCATGGATGGATGGTGGAGAAGCCTCTCTCGAGCTCTATCTCCTACAAAACTCTGGTCGTCACTCAGAAGGGGCTGTAGAGGTGAAAAATACTCAAAGAGTGTCTTATTCATGCTTTCATATGCGATCACAAGGATCTGCCTTAAGGCAGAAACTCGGATGATTTGAAGTGAAGATCCAAGTCTCTATCTATAGAGCTCAAATGCTGACAACATTGATGATTGAATTCTGACTCACTGCTACCTTTGTCACGGTATGGGAAATGTTAGCATCACCTTATCTTGTTGATACTCTTAAGGTATGCATTCAAGCTTGTTTCTCCTGAAGTGTCAACGCATTCGACCCATTTGGCGATCAACCTTCCATCACAATTATCACTCCGTGAACGCAACATTCCATGCAGCGAACTAGTCTTTATGAAACTCAATGTATGCGATTACTCTTGCGGTAGTCTAAGATCGATACATGCGGTCAATTCCTGCAGTGGCTGCAAAAATAGGCACTTTGATGCGGAATAACGCATGATATAGGGTTAGTGAGGATTTTTGGTGCTGGTCGATATAAGCTCACTTTTCCATATGAATTCTTGGTATTATTAATGCATATTCTACGTATTAGCCCTCATAATTCTAAGTAAAAGGCTACAATTGTTTGTATTTCTATAAGCTATCAATGCCTATGATGATTGCCCCCAAAATCCGTAATCCATTTTTTCGTGAAAAACAACCAATTTTCTAATATGTATAACCCTAGATGAAGAAACCATCCAAATTTCTCTTGGAGAGGTCACTAACAAAATCATGATCAATCTGGAATGCATTGGCAACACAGGCAAGGACCATCATCTGTATTCCAGCCCATGCAACATCCACAACATCCTACTTTCAATAGAGAAGGCAACGCGTCAAGTTTGTCTTCTCTGCTTGAAAACCTGTTGAAAGAGTACATCGTCCAGAATGACGCATTGTTAAAAAGTCAAGCGTCATCACTCGAAAATTTGAAAATGCAGGTTAGACAAATTGCGAGTGAATTGAAGAGTCGAACGCATGGCTCCTTACCTAGTAACACTGAGGCGCCTAGACAGAACAATGGAAAGGAGCAATGTCAAGCAATAACATTGCGCAGCGGTAAACCATTAATGGAAGAAAAGGGAAAAGACTCAAGAAAAGATAATCATCCTTCAACAACACTTGTAGAAATACTCATACAAACATCTTAAATAACTATGACATATGGAAAAGTTGAATTAGAGAGCACCTGGCTCTACCAATCATTCTCAACCAATCACGTCCAACGCATGGGGAATACCTGGTGCGTGCCTGGATGCACCTTTCCTTTGACGCCTACAAAAAAAGAATGATGGAAACTAGTTTAAATGCTTCCTTGATGTTCTTAAGCAGTTACACATCAATATTCCATTCATTGAAGCGTTAGAATAAAGGGCAAGTTACGTGAAGTTTTTGAAGGATATCTTATCGAAAAAAAGGAAGATCAACGAGTTTGAATCTGTGGCATTGACTTAGGAGTGTAACGCACTGATCAACAGAAAAATTTCAGAGAAGCAAAGAGACATAGGCAGCTTTACTTTACAGTTCTATGTTTGATCGGAGGAATAGATATGGGTTATGCGTTATGAGACTTGGGAGCTAGTATTAACCTGATGCCCTTCTCAATTTTCAAAAAGCTCGGGATTGGTAAAGCAACGCCCATCAGGGTAACTAGTCGTAGTGATTTACTGTCTCCTGCAAACCTTTACTAATCAAAAGAAACTTTGTAATATCGAACTACTCCTACCACTACAAAGACATAGCAATAGTGGTAAGTTCGGATCGATCTGCAGGGAAATGCGATTTGTTTCGTTGAGCCAATTTCCTAACTATAGTGGTAAATGGGGGGTTTGGTGTGGATGAGAATAAAGTGCGAAAAAAATAAAGATAAATGGGCAAAAGTAATCTAGGGAAGAAAATTCTAGTTGTAGGAGCAAGTGCCCTAATTATCAAATATAGTCTAAATCCTAATTAATCTAAATACCTCAGTCCTATTGGGTATGATAACGTCTATTTAGAGCTAACACACTTGCATTAAGATTAAGGGTTCCATTGTGTGATTAATCAATTAGAGTATACCAACTAATTAATCAAAATATCCTTGAATCTAAGTTAAGCATACATTTTAAGGTCTATTGGTAGCCTATATTCCCTATCATGCAAACAATCAACCTTTTCTACTTGGGATTCAAGCTAGATGAACAAGAAAGAACGCACAAGCCATGAATCATAGCTATGATATACATTCATGGGTAGGGGTGTCAATCCATATATAAATACATATCAAAATCAAAAAAGATTTAAAGAACCATAAATTTAATGCATTTAGTTTTAATAAAAGAGGTCTCACAAAGCTACATAGGTTCCTTACTCCCAAAAACTAGAAAAACTCACTTACCTCAACAATCCATAGAGATGAAAAAGAGAGAGAAAGCACCCAATTCATGATTACAACAAAGAAAGAAAAAAAATGAAAGAGAGCCTAAAACTAATTTGTAGATGGATAAAGGACTCAAAAATGAAGAAAATGACCGGCCACTCACCCAATCGGCCACCCGGATTGAAAGTTACGACCAAAATATCTAAGAGTAGTTTTTATAATCACGCGATAGCGCAGCGCTGTGCCCTATTTTTTAGTTTCTAGTTAGAGCGCCGAGCATGGCGCCAAGTATGGCACTGCCGCACTCTCACCTAGGGCCTATTTTGACATTTTCTCTTTCGTTTGAAGCCTCAAAAGCCCCCTATCACTTTTAATAGTTTCAAATTAAATTCGAATGGTCTATAACTCTTCAGAATGCATGATTTTCTCAAGAATCCTATAAAAATAGATATTTAAACATTTAAAACATGACAAGCAAGCTAGATTGAAGACATAAAAGTAGCTCCTTTCAAGATCTATTAAACACCCCCAACCTAACCTTTGCTTGTCCTCGAGCAAGGAAAAACAAAATATAGACATGAATCATGTGATACAAATGAGCGACTCGAATATCAAGGCTAAAGATAACAAACTATTCACGAAGATAGGGTCATTCAAATGCATGTACTTAATTAAGAAATTTAAAACTAATTCTCTATCCCCTACGTATGTGTGTGCTTGTCAATCCTATCTAGGTCTTTACTAGCCCGGGAAGGTTTTATTTGGCCCTCAACTCATTTTCCCCTTACTCTGGCTCGGAGGATTAAGTATTAAGCTTCCTAGACCCAAGGTGGCAATGTAAAACTTAAAGGAACCAAACTTTTATTCTAGTTTTTTTTTCTCTACCTTTTTTCCCCTATTTTTTTCTTATTTTACATGAAAGAGGAAGCCTTATCCAGACTACACCACCTTCGTTTTGGCTTGCCCACACGAGTTACGTGAAAGACGTCCGACTATGAGCAACGTATTCTTTAAAGGTGCCGAAGCTTACTCATTTCTCAAGGGTACTTTAGTTCAGAGGGAAACGACATGTGTCATAACTACCAAAGTTTAATCATACCCCTAAGAAAGATGAGTAATCCCCCTAAAAAATATCATACAAACTTACTTTTACTCTAGAACATGCTTGCTGTTTATTCAGCATACAACAAGCTTTTACTTTACAAAACAAGAGTTTGGAAAAAACCTAAGCATGCATTACTGAGCTTCAGTTACTTAACAACTATCATATGGACCTTTCGGGTGCAAACATATGGACCAAATAACCCAATCTTAAGCATTCAAAACCACAAATAAGATGAATATGTGCTCAAAATATGCAAGGGAATAAAGAAAATTTTTAAAATTTGGCTCAAAATTATGCATACATTTTGTGAATCATAAACAAAGCGAATAGAGAGTTATCTAATACCTATCATAGAAGGTCATTATCATAATATATGCATCACAAAAATCATATCAGTAGCTCAACCACAAAGTCCGAGCTCAAGTACTCAAGGACTTGCCATACATGCATATATAACTATCACCCCCAACCTAAAACGCTACATTGTCCCCAATATATCTTTAATCTAAGCTCGATGAATATAAAGATAAGGGAATAGAAAACTTCCCCTGTAGGCGTTTTCGTGCATGGTCTTTGAGGTGTGGTAGCAGGGCTCACCCCTCAAAAGATGCTCTTCTCTTCTAAGGAGTCCCTACAAAAGAAAAACAAGAAGCTAATCTAGAAAGAAAATAAAAGAAAGCAGTACATTTTATCACTTAGCTCCCTCAAGGAAGGGCAAATTTTTAATGTCGGTTGCTCGACGTGACCCTTCCCCCTTTCAAGGTACGAAGAAATTCTCGTATTTCTTCGGCCATTCTTACTCAAGTTGATGTAGCAATCAACGCTTCAAAGAAACTTCATCTTCTAAAGGGTGTCAGATAAGTCGAATTTGGGTTTTCTGATGATAGGTAAAAAAGAAAAAAAAAAAAGAATCAAAGGACTCAAAGGGACTCAAACGAGTCCAAAATAGAAAAAGACACGACGGACCATTATAGTTAGAAAAATGGCTTAACGAAACAAATCACCTTCCCTGTGGATCGACCCGAATGTACCAAGTGCAAAAGAAATAAAGATAAGTGGGCAAAAGTAATCTAAGGTCGAAAATTCTAGTTGTAGGAGCAAGAAAGGGATCCTTTTTAGTTTTTTATCATCGACTTCACTTAATTGAACGTACATTTTATTTATGTGTGCACAATGACCTATTGGCCCAACCAACGTTGGTGTATATTTACAGTGAGGAGAGTACAGTCACTGGGCTTTAGTGGAGTGACTTGGTAGTTAACCAATGTTGGTTAATTCGGTTAAAAGTGTTTAACCGATTAATCTCGAATCGTTGGAGCTCATGATCTGTAGGTCCATTAGGTCTCTCTGTTAGGTCATAAATGGACTAAACCTTAGAATAGTATGACGGTTGAAACGTTCAAATTTGATTTAAGAGAATTATTAAATATATACAATATAATTAAATGTTCAATTATTGAATTAAACAAAATTGGAGAAGTATAAATATTTAAATATGATTTAAATATTAAATACATGAATAGGGATTCATGTACGAGATTGGTGTTTTATTAATTTAAAATTTGATGTTAATTTAATTTGATTAATTAACTATTTAAAACCTAATTTAAAATGATTTATTTATTTGAAATAAATTTACTTAAAATTGAAAATTGAATTTATGAAATTTAGTTTTTTTAAAAAAATCAAAATTCATTTTAATGATTTTTGAAAAAAACAATATTAAAATGAAAATTGATTTTAAATTGGAAAGTGGAAAAATCCCACAATTTCCATTAAATACCTACAAATTCTACTAAATTGAGTGGACTTGGTGTCAATCCCACATGTAATTAAGTTGCATGGTATTCTTCTATAAAAATAGAAAAGAAATCAGCTGAAGAGCTGGATGAAAACTCGGTTGATTTGAAGAGAATTTGAAGAAAACTAGTTTTCTAAAATTTTGTCACCAAAACCACTCAAAATCTTAATTTTACCTTCAATTTCTTCATCAATTGAACCCACAATCCAATCTAAGGCCAGAGGATAGTAGGAAAGACTCTTGTGATTGTCTTTAAAATGTTGGTGAGGAGATTTTAGCTGTTGAGCAATTGAAGAGTTCTTCAAATGTTGTTCTCTATAAACCCTATTTTATGTTTTTATGTACATGCATGCTTAATCTCTAAAATTACTGTAGTTAGAGTGTTTGAGATCCTAATTGCTTCCGCATGTTAAATGTTAACACCATTGATCAGAGCATGATTAGAGCACTCAATTTACGTTAATTTAAGTATAGTGGGTGTTTTTCATAAGTTGTATGAAATGGGTGCTGACATGGATGTTATACAGTTTTGACATTAGATTTCTCTTCAATTATGTTGTAATTGACTCCTTGTTTATGGGAGTTAATGTGTGATTAAGAGACTGTAAATTTTTTAGAGTCAATAAAGTTTCAATTAGATTGTAATCGAAGAAGAAATGAAGCAAGTTTAGCAGTAAAAACCAGCAGAATGCTACTGCCTTTGCAACATTGCAACATTGTTCTTCATCTAGCCCAGAATGTGCACGTGCTAGCCAGAGGTCCAAGTGGTTTTGGTTTGACTAGTTTCGGTCAATTTGGACTGGTTCAACTGAGTTTTGGACTGGTTTAGACTTTTTGATGACTTAGAGGTTCGGTTCGAGCGGTTTGGAATTGGTTCGGGCGGTCTAGAAGCGGTTCAATCTTGTATTCAATTATTCTTGTAATAATTTAACTTGTTTGCTTGCTTAGGATGCCAAAATTGCTCCATAACAGTATGTTTAATTATTTATGCATTGTGGAATGTATGTTATAATTAAATAAATTTTGTTTGTGCATATAGTATGCCATGTAGATTGAAAATCCCACCATAGGAAGCATGTACCATGCATTGAAAGTATGCTATAATTTGTTATCATATATAGTATGCATGATTTAGAGTTTCATGTGTTTAATATAATTTGCTATATTAAATTATGAAATTCTTGGTGTATGTTATGGATGGAAAAACATGTCTATAGTTTTATAAAATGTTATAAAATGAATTAGACATTTAAAATCTATAACAAAGATAAGATACATGCTCACCTAGGGCTAGCATATAACAACTTGTTTTAATTAGTTAAAATAGGTCGTTATCTTGTAAAACTATGATTACAAACTCACCCGAGCTAAATCATGTCTAAGGCTGAGGCTGGAGGTACTTAAGTTAACGATTTATGAAACACCTGCTCCTTGGGGATTTTAGCTGGTTCTTGAGTGTTGTTACTTGATTTTATGAGCATGTGTGAGAGATATGAGGTAATAAATTGGTTTATCATTTAGATATCGTAGGTTAAATCCAAATATAAATGCTATACTTGGATAATCACCTAGACTTAGGTTATTTTTAGCCGAAATATACCTAAATAAACATTTACCCAAAACAAATAGAACACTTTAGTGGGAGATTAATAATATATACGATATATTGTTTTCAGCTCTCAAATTTCTAAAAGTTCACACCCTGAGATCCATGCTCGGCTTCGTGTCGCTTGTATTGCGACTACTCCATTCGGAAAGTGTTTGCATGGGTCAATAAGAAGGTGAATAGGGGAAGTAGCTCATAGTAAGTGGGTGAAGGAAATGTGTCAACATATCCTATGGTATCTTCCATTAGATTGCACCATGAGATTTCTATGTTCCACCTGCGTATCATTTTTAGGCGACTACCCATTCGGAGGGATGTAACATAGGGATCAGAACACCGAAAACTTCAGAAATGAATAGGGTTTCTTAGTTTCGTCTTCAGCATTGTCTTCGAATTCGGGAGCTTGTTGATACCTTTCTCTGAAATCTGAAAATGGAGGGTCACATTTACAAGAGTTACTAAGTGTTAGTAAGTTCTTGACCAAAAATGATAACTAAATGACTATAGGAATAAAGAGTTATTATGGTATTAGTATGTCAAGAATGTCTTGCTTTAATGAAGAAGTATTTGACTGCCCCTCGGTAGCATCTATACTGACTCACTAAAGTATCATTGCAATTAATAATGAAATATGGATACATTATTACTCTTCCTAAGATAAAATTGGATTTAAAAGCAGTTTACTAACAAAATTTGTTTATATTTTCAGCATGTCTAATTCTATCATCCAACTAGTTTAATGGCAAAGGTTATTCAACCTGAAAATCGAATATCAATACAATACTAGTTGTAGATGATTTAAGATTTGTTTTAACAAGGAATGTCCTCCAGTTCCCAGCTCAACTACAAATCAAAATGTTTGGGATGTGTATGAAAAATGAGTGAGGGAAAATGAAAAGGCCTGAGCCTATATCTTAACCAGCATATCTGATGTGTTGACTAAGAAGCATGAGAGCATGGTCTCCGCTAAGGCAATCATGGAATCATTGCAAGCGATGTTTGGACAACCGTCCTCATCTATTCAACATGATACTCTCAAATACGTTTACAATTCTCATATGAATAAGGGGACCTCTATTAGAGAACATGTCCTGGACATGATGGTCCACTTCAATATCACGGAGGCAAATGGGCTTGTCATAGATAAGAAGAACCAAGTCAACTTTATTATGGAATCTCTTCCGAAGAGTATCCTGCAATTTAGTACAAACGTAGTGATGAACAAAATAGAATATATTCTGACTACTCTTATTAATGAGCTTCATATTTATCAATCCCTCATGAAAAATAAAGGTCAGGAAGGGGAAACAAATGTTGTAACCCTTGGAAAATTTCAGAATGGATCGTCATCTGAGACTAAACCCTCTAGTAAGAAGTCTGGACCTTTTAAAGATAATAGTATCCAAATGAAGAAGAAGGAAAAAGAGAAAAAGAAAGCTCCTACAAATAAGAGCAAGGCCAAAGTTGCTAAAGTTAAATGTTACCATTGCAATAAGGACGGACACTAAAGAAGAAATTTCCCATAGTACCTTGCACTAAAAAAGGCTGAGAAAGAGAAACAAGGTAAATATTATTTACTTGTTATTGAAACATGTTTAGTGAAAAATTCTCATTTGACCTGGATATTAGATTCGGATGCTACTAACCATATTTTCACTTTTATTCAAAAAACTACTTCTAGGAAACAACTGACAGAGAATGAGATGACTTTCAAGATGGGAATAGATGAAGTCGTTTTAGCTCGTGCAGAAGATTTGAAGGTATTTTTCGGAGATGCCTACATTTTGTTAGAAAATGCATATTATGTACTTGATATGAAAAGGAACTTAATATTGATCTCTTGTTTACTAGAAAATATGTATAAAATTACTTTTGATATCAATGACGTGTTCATTAGTTTGAGAGGTGTTCAATTATGTTCTGCTAAACTTGAAAATAACTTGTATATGTTAAAACCAACTGAAGTGAAAGTTGTTTTAAATATAGAGATGTTTAAAGTAGCTGAAACTCAAAATAGAAAAAAAAAAATTTCTCCTAATGCTTATCTATGACACTTAAGACTTGGACACATAAATCTCAATAGGATTGGGAGATTGGTAAAAAGTGGACTCCTAAATTAGTTAGAAGACAACTTTCTACCTCCGTGTGAATCATGTCTTGAGGATAAAATGACAAAAAAATCTTTTACAGGAAAAGGTCTAAGAGCCAAAAGAACCTCTAAAGTTTATACATTCAGACCTCTATGGTCCGGTGAACGTTAAAGCACGAGGAGGATTTTAATATTTCATTAGTTTCATTGATGATTTTTCTAGATATGATTATATTTACCTAATGCATCATAAATCTAAAACTCTTGAAAAGTTCAAGGAATATAAAGCAGAGGTTGAGAACCTATTAGGTAAAAAAATTAAAACGCTTCTATCAGATCGAGTTGGTGAGTATATGGACCCAAAATTTTAGGACTATTTGATAGAACACGGAATTCAGTCTCAACTCACATCACCCGATATGCCGCAACAAAATGGTATGGCGAATAGGAGAAATAGAACCCTGTTTGACATGGTTTGTTCGATGATGAGTTACACTTAGTTGCCTAATTCATTTCGAGGATATTCAATACATATTGTAGTATATATTTTGAACATGATTCCCTCGAAAAGTGTTTTAGAAACATCGTATGAGTTATGAAGAGGGTGTAATGGTAGTTTACGTCATTTCAGGATTTAGGGATGCTCGTCACATATGTTGGTGTAAAACCTGAAGAAATTGGAACGACGTTCTAAAGTATATCTTTTTATAGGATATCCCAAAGAAAAAAAAGGTAGTCTATATCCTTTAGAAGATAAAGTTTTTGTATCAACAAACACTGCATTCTTAGAGGATGACTATATAAGAAATTATCTACCTCGCAGTAAACTAGTATTGAATGAAATGTCCAAAGAAACTATAGACAGATCAACAAAAGTTGTTAATCAGGCTGGTTCATCAACAAGAGTTGTTGATGAAACTAATACAACTATCTCAAGAATTAAGAGTGCCTCGACCTAGTGGAAGGGTTGTTCAACAGCTTAACCGTTACATGGGTTTGACAGAAACTTAGGTCGTCATACTTAATGATGGCTTGGAGTATCCATTGACCTTTAAACAGATAATAGAAAATGTGGATCGAGACCAATGGATAGAAGTCATGGATTTATAAAAGAAAACGAGACCAAGCTGGTAAGGTACAGACCTACAAAGCTAGACTCGTGGCGAAAGGGTTTATCCAAAGAGAGGGGGTTGACTATGAAGAAACTTTCTCTTTGGTTGTCATGATTAAGTCAATTAGAGTAGTCTTATCCATTGCTGCTTTTTATAATTATGAAATATGACAAATGGATGTCAAGACAACTTTTTGAATGGCTATCTTGAAGAGAGTATTGATATGTCTTAACGAGAGGGGTTTATTGAATAGGGTCAAGAGTAAAAAGTTTTTAAGCTTAAAAGGTCCATTTACGGGTTGAAACAAGCATCTCGATCCTGGAATATAAGATTTGACACTACGGTCAAATCTTATGGCTTTGAACAAAACGTTGACGAACCTTGTATTTATAAGAAAATCGTTTACAAGAATGTAGCTTTTTTGGTATTGTATGACGATGATATCCTACTACCTAGGAATGGAGTAGGATTTCTAGCTGACATTAAGGACTGGCTAGCATTGCAATTTCAAATGAAAGATTTAGGAGATGCACAGTATGTTCTTGGAATTCAAATTGTTCAAAATCGCAAGAACAGAATACTAACCTTATCCCAAGCATCATATATAAGATGAAAAATTCCAAGAGGGGTTTGTTACCTTTCAGACATTGAATTCATTTGTCTAAGGAACAATGTCCTAAGACACCTCAAAATGTTGATGCTATGAAATGAATTCCTTATGCATCAGTAGTTGAGAGTTTGATGTATGCCATGTTGTGTACACACCAAACATATGCTACGTAGTTGGAATAGTTAGCAGATTTGAATCCAATCCTAGATATGAACAATGGACTACCGTTAAAAACATCCTCAAGTATCTTCGGAGAACGAGAGACTATAGGCTTGAGTATGGTGCTAAAGATCTGATCCTTACAAGATAAACTGATTTTGATTTTCAGACCGATGTGGATTCTAGGAAATCTACTTTAGGAACAATATTCACTCTAAATAGAGGATCTATAATATGGAGGAGTATAAAGCAAAGTTGTATGGCTGACTCCACCATGAAAGTGGAGTATGTAACTACATGTGAAGCAGCGAAAGAAGCAATATGGCTAAGGAAGTTCTTAACTGATTTGGAAGTGATTCTAAATCTGTATCTGCGTATCACTCCCTATTGTGATAATAGTGGAGCAGTTGCAAATTCAAAAGAATCGAGAAGCTATAAGTGCAGAAAGCACATCGAACGCAAGTGATAGCACAAAAAATATGCTATTTTCCTCTTCTTAATTCTAGGTCGTTACTATGTTTAATGTGTTTATTTAATGATTTTATAGGTATTGAACATTTGGAGGTAGAATTAGTCTTTACGAGATGTTTGGGGATAATTTGGAGCAATTAGGAGCTAATTTGAGAATCCAGACTTCAAAAGGATGTGAAAGAACCATTATGCCCCTAGTCGGAGCGTTGCATGCTCAAAAGAAGCATTGTGCAATGCTAAAACGCAGTAGCCTTACATTCTCATGGAAATAGGGCAGCGTTGCAATGCTACGAACCTTGAACAGAGGCACACACAAACAATTATAATATAGTATGATGCATGGACATGTTATAAATGCATGAAATCATATAAAATAACATTTATATTAAATATCATGCATGAACATGCTTAATTTATCATGTAACCATATAATATAACACTTGATTGAAAAATGATCCATGAATTTATGTTTATCCTATGGTGGGATTTTAAACCATATGGCATACAATATTTAATATCATAGAAATCATACATCATATGTATAGATTAATAAATAGCAACATTGAACCAAAAATTTTCATCCTAAACAATTAATTAAATTAATATAACTCTTATATTAATTTAATTAATAAAAAAGCAATTAAATTACATAATACTCAAAACTACAACAAAACTCCTTCAGGAAACTGCAACTATGCTCAAACACACGATCTGCAATTGCTGACGCGCACGTGAGTTCCACTTAGAGCATAATGACGCTGTTGGTAGTGTAGTTACACTGGTCTGGAGTTTTCCATAGCGTAATGCTATAATCCACGCAGCATTTCTACGTTATGCCTCGACATTGCAATGCTACTGTCGTGCGTAGCTATGCTAGGCATACTGCCTTACAACATAAGGCACAACGTAAGTATGCTACATATTACACTCCAAGGAAGATTGCTACCATCTGCTTCGATCTTAACTCGAACATCCTCCAATGGTCACGATGACATGCAGAAATGCATGTCATCTTAGGCTTTTTATTTAGAATTATGAGAGCTGTTAAGCAGAATATGCGACAGTTATGTTAGAAATTCATGAGAAAATGAGCTTGCGTCATTCAGCATGATGAATCTCGGCTAACCCATTATTATGTGTTATTATGCATTCAATGTTCCATTTTTGTAGCTAATGCAGGAAGTGAATGCAAACACGGAAGCCGGACTACCACATAGATGACCGCATTCAGAGAAACTCTCCATCACAAAGGCGAACACATTCGATCAACGCATGGGTGTTGCGGTAATCAGCCGCACGCGTCCATTGCATGGGAAGTTGCGCTCATCAAGCGATTGCGGTCAACGTGTCGAAGTTACGGTATTAAGCGAATGCGGTCACTAAACGAGTGCAGCTACACGATAACACATAATAGAGGGATCAACACAAGGTTGGTGGAATGAATGCATCAACATACATCTCGGAAAAATCAAAAGTTGATGTTGACATTTCACCTACCATGCCGTTAGCAGTAGAGATTCAGAAAGGACTAACGCGTCGCGAATGTCAGAATCAGAGTAGTCCATTAATGCTGTCAATGATTTAAGCTCTATATAAAGAAGCCGATGAGCAGAATTTCAAATCATCCAGAGATTTCGCTTGAGGTTCGCCTTAGGGAGGATCCAAGGTTTTCCCCTGCGATCCAAACTAATGCGTGAGAAGAAAGCTTGAGAGATCTTCATCTCCTTTTTCCATTCCGAGTGACGACCGGAGCCTTCGACCGGAACTAGATCTCTGGAGAGTCAGCTTCACCACCCATCCATGGCACCACCGATAGCCTTAATGCACATCCACTGGAAGCAAGTTATCGCTTCCAGCCAGTCATTTCATTTTCCCTTCTTTTCTTATATTGTATTGTACTACATTTTTTTATTAGGGAATTAATACATTATTTGTTCAATGCATTTCAGTGTTTCCTTCTATTCCATCTCCATATTTCTTTACTTAGCACCCTTAACTTTCATTGCATCACTTAATGAGATTGATAGAGTATCGCATACTTAATCTGGTGGAATAGAGATATGAAGCATGTAGCAAACCACCGAGAGGTGTGCCTTGTGTGAGTGTGTGAGAAAATCTTATTCGCTCGGTGTGAAGCTGTAGCAACGCCTGTCTATAGGCTAACATAATGCTTATCTATGAGTAAAGTCAGCAACAACCAACTGGCGAGAGGGTAAGTGATTGGTTGCATTAAGCAATGTAAGCTATTGTTCACTAGAGATAGGAATAATATTACGTTGGCCAAGTTTGTATGGTTACCTTGTCTTATGTATGCGCCCATCACACCTTTAGAGCTAGTCAAGAGGGAGTCTAAAGAAAGAACCTAAGACTCGAGAGAGCTAGGTTAGAATCGATGCTCGAGTGGGCTAGATTAGGTTTGCATAAGCAAGAATGGAGACTTAGGAATAAGCTCCGTTTGTTATTACACAGTGTATACACCCTACGGAGAGGACAATGGTTGCGTCCAGGAAGTAGGATATGGTGGCTATATGTGGTCATCTCGACACTTATGCATACACACTGCATACGTCCTAGATTTATATTTTAGTGTGTGTAGCATGATCGCATAGCTTGCGTTGACTAAGGTTGCCCTTGCGGTCACTCTTAAGAGTTGCAATGAAGACATCTCCACATTTTATCTATTTTTTCCATCTATTTACTTTCTGTCAATAATTTTCGTATCTTTACCCCTCATTTATATTTCCATTGCGTTGTCTGTTAGCTAGGAGTAAGAGTAGTGTTAGCTTAACAACCCTTCCATCATTCTTTTATTCAAACCGCTACATGCACATAACCGCATACATCTAGCTACAAGTCCTTGAGTTCGACCTCGGATCACCCGAGAAACTTGCGTTTTCATTATACTTGGCATGAGCGCAAGAAAACTTGTAACTGGAATGCATGGTCATCGCATATATTTGTTAACGCAAAGTCATTCCAATGCATGACCACGACACATGATAATCAACGCATACATTAAGAACATGCATCGCATATTGCGTCCACGGAATTTTAGTTGTTAAGTAATTGACATCTAATTTCCCATCATCAGGTCACCAAACTCTTCAGCAACTCAAACAAATGGAAAGATATAGACTTACAGACTCGATAGCAAAAAATAAACGCCTAAAATACCAGGCCTTTACAACTTTAAACTCTTTAAAGCAGTAAATCTAATTCCAATTCTTGAAACATCCAAGTGCAAACTAAGCATTCAAAATGTAGAATTAAAACCCACCAAAAACTCTGAATTTAAGTTACAAAACGAAATTCAAAGATATGATTTGGCTCTAATACCAATTGAAGGGATTGAAATTCCTACAGTGGAAGCGTATGAATGTCGGGTGTTTCGAATTTCATTTTACAAACTTAAGAAAACAAGAAGACGGAAACCACGGATAGCAATATCTAAATTCTAAACATATTTTCTATAAATTTTACAAGGAAAAAGGAAAAATAGAATATACATACCCTTGAAGAACCGTTCTTCTCGCTTCCTCTCTAATGAACATGAATAAGAAATCTTCTCCACTTCTATCAAACTCGTCAACATAGCAACTTAAGGACGGCAACAATGGCTTCAAAACCGAACACCACTACAAGTGTTACCTTGTTATTCTCAAGGTGAGAATCAATGAGAGTTTGATGGGCTTCCTTAGTTAATTTTGGTGAAAAGGGAAGAAGAGTTCTTGAGAGAGTTTGGTAAAGAAAAGGAGATGAAGATGAGAGAAAATTCTCTGTGAAATTTTACGTTGAAGTGAATTCTTTAATCTTATGAGAGATAGAAGTGAATAACTCCCTCCATAATTAAATTAATAACTCCCAGGAGTAAACAATTTTGATTTCAAAATTCAAAGTTTAAAATAAAATTATATTAACTAATTTAATATAATTAAACTATATATCTCATATAATATATAACCTATAATTGATTATATTACATATAATATAAGTTATAGTTTATATTCTCTCATATAACCTATAGTATTAATATGAATCATATTCATATTAATTTTAGCATATAGTTTATATATAAATAATTTTCATATAATTAATATTTGAATCATATTCAAATATTTGTTTCTCTCATTAAACTTTATATTATACTGTATCAGCATACATTATATTAATTGTATCTCATACAATTCATTTTCTTTAATTAATTTGAACAATTCAAATTAATCCAAAATTAATTTGATTCTCATTAATCCTTAATGACCTAAAAAGGGGACCTTATGGGCCTATTGAAGCTTCAAAGATACAAATTAATTAATTAAACTCTTTAATTAAATTAATCCCCATTCATTAACTGTCGGTCACTCCATTAAAGACCGACAACTGCACTATTCACATTGTAATATATTTTTGTGTCCATTAGATATAACCAATCAACAGTGTGTCGATCTTTCACAGATTTCTCGAAAGTACAGCTGAATTAGAATTACCGTTTTACCTCTGTAGTTACATCTAACTCCTTAAGTACCACTGATCCCTCTAATGAACAATTAATCATAGTCTAACTTAACTAAAACCCACTCGGGCCAGGAAAGAGTGAAGCAACTCATTGTTCAAGACTTGAAATCAGCCCTTAAAGGAGCACTTTATCTACTTACCCTAACAACAGGAAGGAATGAATTCCTTTTTGTGTAGCTGTGTTCCTAACTCCCCAATCAAATGAATCCCTAAAATGGTAGGCATATTGAGTCGGCAAATCTGGCCGCTCTCATCCATGCAGATCAAAGGATTGCCCTCATAGACAGGAGTTCACAACTCACTCAGGATTAAGATCAAGTCACCTATGGTCATCTTGGTGAAATGTAAGTCTCTTCTAGTAACAACATTATAAATAAAGACTAATCCTTTCATGGTCCAACCTTATACAAACTCTTTATATAGGATACCTCCACTCATATGTCTCCACATGAATGATCAGAATTAGGTCATTTGTAACACTTTACAACAATTGTAACAATTACAAAGTGGGTTGTATCTGTAGTGTCATCAAGATAAGGTACCCAGCCTTATCCATCTACTAGAGACCATTCAGATAATTACTTAAACATGATCCACATGTATGTCACCAAATACATGTTTAAACTATATTCAATAATCTTGGATCTTAGTTTATTGATTTTGGGTTAATGCAACTAAATGTTGAATAAAACAACACTTATTTTATTAAATAAATAATTTGTTGTACAAAAAAAGTTTCCAAACTACAAGACCACGATATATAGGGCATCAATCACAACAATAAAAACTATAGGTTAAAATTTAATGTGAATATGATTCATATTAAAACTATATATTAAAAGTGAGATTTGCATTTTAATGTAACAAAAATGTATATTTGATTAATTAAGTTGGTTAATCATAATGTATATTATATTTTATGATGATATAATATTATTTTATAACTCCCTATTACAGGGGAGTTATTCATTCACGTGGAGGGAGTTATAGAAACTCCCTCCCTCCCTATCCCTCTTCCTCTTAATCTGTATTTCATAATATAGAAAAGAAGATTTAAGTTGAACGTGATTTTGATCAAGAAATCTCTCTCAAAATTCTTCTTTTAAACCTCTCAACAATTTATCTTTCCCTTTTCAAAACCTTTAAAGAAGTCCCACAACTTCATCCCTTGCTGGAGAATAGTAAGGTCACTACGTGGTGGTGTCCTGTGGTTTTGGTTTTTGGTGTTCGTGTTTTGGAAGTGTTCTTGTGTTCGTGCAAAGAAGAGATCGTGAGTTCGAGGAGAGGAAAATTCTTGAAGAATTGTTCTACAAGGGTAAGTTCTTCTTTTCCTCTTCCTCTCTATAGAAATTGCACGTTTATAGGTTTAAAATTATTTATCCTATAATTCATATAAATATGTTCTTCTCTGTAATTTTGTTGTTTTCAAAATTGGATGTCACTTGCACATCGTTCACACGCTTCCGTAGGAATTCAATTTCTTTAGAGGTGTACTGAAAGCAGTGATCTCGTGATGTATGGTTAAAAAGTGGAGATAGGACCACCAAATAGTTTCATTCACGGGTTTCACACCTAGGAAAATTAATAAGATTTTCATATTACAATCTCAGGATGGCTCAAGGTAGAAGATGAGAAGAAGATGGCTGAAATGGCCACTTGGTATTTTAAAAATCTCTTTAGGTCCTCTGACCAACATGCTAATAGTGTTACTAAGATTTTAAATGTCATCCCTCAGACGATTTCAGCAGAGATAAATGTTGATCTCATCAAAGTTTTCTCTGCATAAGAGATTATGGGGGCTATGAAAAGCATGCACCTTTCCAAAGCGCCTAGTCCTGACGATTTAAATGCCATGTTTTTCAACGTTATTAGGAGGTGGTTAGGGATGAAACGAAAATATTATGCCTCGGTATTCTGAATGGTAAGGAGTGTTTGGAGAACTTTGATCATACCTCAATTGTACTTATACCTAAGGGCTATAATCCTTCTACGATGACTGATTTTCGGCCTATTAACTTTTGCAATGTCATCTACAAAATTGTAGCTAAAGTGTTGGCAAATCATTTGAAAGAGGTTCTGGACCTTATCATTTCCCCTACGTAGCTTTTATTCTTGGAAGGCTCATCACGGATAATGCTATCATTGGTTTTAAATGTGTGCACTCGATGATTAACAAATAGACTAGTAAAGTTGCGGTGGCAGCTCTCAAATTGGACATGAGTAAAGCATAAGATCGAGTGGAGTGAAGTTTTCTTAGAATGGGATTTTATCATAGATGGATCTAGTTGATTATGCATTGTATTGAATTGTTTCTTTCTCTGTCAACTTCAATGCCAACAACTATAAGTAGTTCCAGCCGTCTCATGGTTTAAGGTAAGGGGACCATTTTCCACCTTATTTGTTCTGAAGGTCTCTCCTCCCTTCTACATGAGGAGGAACACATCGGTCATTTCTCAGGGTTGCGTATTAACCCTTATTGTCTTTCTATTTTTCACTTTGTTTTTGCATATGACAATCTCATTTTCTTTCGAGGGAAGGAGAAAGATTGGTTGGTTATTAAGCATGTGCTGGAAACGTATGAGAGAGCTTCTAGTTAGATAATTAATTTCAACCAATTTGTGTTTATGACAAGCAAGAACACGGGTGGCTAATAAAATCCAAGAGGTGTTTTGGATTCGATTCTTGGACTCGTTAGGGGCATTATCTATGCCTTCCTTCACAAATTTTCAAAAGTAAATGCCTTGCTTTTAGGTCCATCAAGGATCAGGTCTGGAGGATTCTCCAAGGATGGAAGGAGAAGCTTTTTTTTCCCTTGACGGCAAAGAGGTGTTAATTAAGGCATTGGCTTAAGCCATCCCTATATACACCATGAGCTGTTTCCAACTCCCTAAGATGCTATGTGATGAGCTTAGCCAGCTTTTTTCTAGATTTTGGTGGGGTTTCTCAGGGGATAGTCGTAAAATCCACTAGGGTAGCTGGATTTGATTATGTGTTCCTAAGTGGATGGTGGCCTCGGTTTTCACAATCTTTTTATTTTCAACCAGGAAATGTTAGCCAAGTAGAGTTGGAAATTTTAGAGCGGCCGGATTGCCTCCTCTCCAAGATTCTCTAAGGTAAGTTCTTTCTGAACGCAGGCCTGGGCACTAGTCCCTCTTATGCTTGGAGATGTATTCTATGAGGAAGACAACTTTTTTAGCATGGTTTTCGATAAATTAAATATTCACCAAATACATTCAAACTTTAATATAACACTCATATTAAACTTTCGAAACCCAAATAATGTATACTATATTTTATAACTAACTTATAACATAAGATTATGCATGCAACATGCTTTCCTATGGTGAGATTTTAAATCTATATATGACATACTATATGCATATACATGTTTAATTTAAATATAACATGCATCACATGTATAAAATATTTAAACAACATCAATATGGTTCAACTTTGGCATCCTAAGCAAGAAAATTTAACTATTATTACAAATATTAATTGAAAACAGCTCCAACTTGAATCTGGACCACTCGACCCCAGCCAAACTGGACCTGAACTGCCCGAACCGACTCTCCAAGGCTCCAAATGAGGCTGAACTGGACCAATTTTGGACTAAACCAGTCAATAGGCCACCGAACCAATCAAACCGAATTCTTCTCATGAACCGGCTTCGCCTGGGCTAGGCTGAACAACGTCACGATGCTTCATCCCAGCGTTGCAAGGCCTCGCGATGCTCCATCAACAGTGTCACGATGTTGCGAGGGCAGTAGCTCCAGTCCAGATTCTACAGTTGACCATGCTTGCTTCAAACTTCGATCACAACTTAGTTTCAACTCTATTGACTCTAATAAAATTACAGACTCTAGAGCACACATATGAGCTCATCAAGCAAGAGCCAATTACAAATTTAACAACACAATCAAAGGGAAAACTAATGCCAAAATTGAATTTTAACCATATTAGTCAACCAAACATGCATCGATAGAAATTTGCCACCAAACTCAAATTAACGTTAATTGAGTGCTTAAATCATGCTCTGATACTAATTGAAGGAGTAAACATTCATACAGCGGAAGAAATCAGAATCAATAAGCACTCTAATTACACTTAATTTGAGTTCTAAAAGCAAGCATGAAAACAATTTCAAGGAAGAGGGTTTCAAGAACACAATACCTTTGTTAAATCTCTACAATTCCACAAATTGAACCTTCAAAATATCAGTAGACCGTTAATATGATTTTTTCTACTATTCTTCAACTTGGATTGTGTGGTGAAAACACTGAATTGAAGTCAATTAGGTGAAAGGGAGAAGAGGGTTTGAGAGAGTGTGTAAAATTTCAAAAATTGTGTTCCATGAATCTCCAAATTCTGAAAATGGAGTATTTATTTATCTAGTTCATGGAAGCACTCACTTATCAGCTAATTGACACTTCAATTATCATTAAGTGAGTGTGTTAGGTGTTTGTTAGTAGATTAATTCAACAAATCTTGGATTATTCCACTAACTCCACTTCAATTATCATTAAGTGAGTGTGTTAGGTGTTAGTTAGTGGATTAATCCAACAAATCTTGGATTATTCCACTAACTCACCCAATTTCCAATTTTGTATTATTTAACATTCTATTAAATTAAATTTAATCAAAATTCAAATCTAAAATTTGAATTTGCAAAATTGAAAATCTTTTATTTAAATAATTAATTAAAATTAATTAATAATTTAATATCAAATATAAAATTAATCAAACACCTAATTCATACATGAATCCTATTCATGTTAATCAATATTTAATCAATATTTAAATATTGTAAACTCTCCAATTTACGTTTAATTTTGATAAATTTAAACATTTAATTATATCAAATATAATTAACGAAACCCTAAATTGAATTTGAACATTTCAAATTCGAAGCCCTAGTTTCGATTTTGAACATTTCAAATCCTCTCAATTGACTAATCCAAGGTATAATTTTACGAGCTAGTAGAGAAACCTTATAGACCTATAGATCATGTACTCCAACGATTTGAGATTTAATTGGCTAAACTCTTTAGACCGAATTAATCAATATTTGTTAACTACTGAGACATACCACTATAGCTCGATAGTTGCACTCTCCTCATTGTAGATATATTTCTGTTCACTTTAACCAAAATTAGTAAGTCGACCCTTCACAGGTTGTTCGTTTTTACAGTTAGGTCAAAATTACTGTTTTACCTCTATAAATACATCTTGCTCATTAAGCTCCCACTGATCCTCTATTGAACAATTAGTTTATAGTCCAACTAATAAACCATATCCCTCTCGGCCATGAGAGGACGGGGCCTCTTTGTTCAAAACCAGGAGTCAGTACTTAAGAGAACAACCTATCTGCTAACCCTAGGTTGGGTATGAGTGAATTCCATCTTGTAGGACTATGTCCCCAGCCATCTATCTGGTTTTATGCAAAATTGGGTGAGTTAGTGGAATAATCTAAACTACTCTCACTTATGCAGATCAAAGGATAATCCCGAATAAACACTAATTCCACTTGCATAAAACCATCTATCTGGTTTAATAGGAGGCTTATTGAGCAGTGTTACTAAACTACTCTCACTTATGCAGATCAAAGGATAATCCCGAATAAACAGGAGTTCATAGTTAGCTCAGGATTAAGGTTGAGTTATCCTATGTCATCGAATTTGAAATAGTCAGTTTTAATAGTAAACGGTCGTTATAAAAAGAAGTGACTATTTTAAGGTCCAGTCTTATGCAAACATCCTTACACAAGATGCCTCCACTTGCATGTTTCCACATGAATGATTTTGGGATCACATCATTTGTATCAATATACAAAGTAAGCTGCATCCAATAGTGTCACTAGGACGAGGACCCAATCTGATCCATATACTTATAGACCATTTTGGCTATATACTAAAACTTGATCCACTTTTATGTTCCCACATAAAGTTAAAGTATTCATATTATAACCATTGATTCATTTATTGGATTTTTATAACAGAATGCAATATCAATAACATTTTATTGAATGAACAACTTAATAATACTTTTATTAATAAATAGAATATGTTTCTAATATATATGAACTGCGAGTTTTAGGACATTCCCAACAGACGTACTGCAGATTGACTTATTGTTGAGCCAGGTAGATGAAATGAGGAGTTGATCAACAATTGTTTTCTACAATCTGACGCTACAGACATTCTTCAATTGCAATTGCCTAAAGGCCAATACGATGGTGAGATCATCTGGGATTAGGATAAAAAGGGAGTATTTTCTATTAAAAGTGCATATTTTTTAAGGTGAAAGTTGGCTCATTCCCATGAAGCCAGCTCCTCCACTAATGTTGTGTCTTTGCAGGTTTGGAAAGCGCCATAGGGTTTTACCTAAGGCTAAGATTTATTGCTGAAAAATCATTCCTGACATTATCCCTACCAAGCTTAATCTGGCAAGAAAAGAAGTTCAACTAATTCATTGTGTCTTTATTGACCCATACGAAATCATCCACCCACCTTATGTGGAAATGTCAGATAACGAAGGATATTTGATCTCAATTTTTATCTACTAATGTGGATTCGATTTGTGATGATAGGATGAGATGGGGTAACTAGGACCATTGGATTTGGATCATTGATCATGTTTCACCTTAGGAGTTGGAATTGGTGGTGATCATTGCATGGAAGATTTAGAAAGCTAGAAATAATATGTTGTTCGTAATATTCCTTCTAACAAGGACTATTTGTACGTCCATTGAAAGATGTATTCATGAAAATCATTCATTTGGAGTGGCGTCTGATGGTAAAGTCATAGGGGGTAGTCATTTATGTTGGAATGGATGCCCTAAAGCCTCATAGTTAATATGTCATAGTTGATTATTTTATATGTTATTATTCATTAAAGAAAGATCCAAGGTTATTTTATGAAACTTGAATAGTATGTGGTAGACATACAAATGAATCATATTCAAGTAATAACCTAAATGGTTCGTAGTATATATGTAAGGTTGGATGCCTTATCCTGGTGACACTACGGCTATGACCCACTTTATAATTGTTACAAAAGTTGTAAATGAAGGAAATTAAATACGAGGATTTCTATGAGTAGCGAAAGGATCTTTCCAAATTTCAATCGTATATGAACAACAACAATTACAGTCACAAATGGAAACATACGGTTATGCATAAAATAGAAATTACAGTATGCTTTACTACATGACCAAGGGAAGGAATTAACAAACCTTTGAAGACTCATCTTTAAGTTCCTTGATCACGAACGCTCGATCACAACAACACAGCAACACACGAACGTCCAACATGACCGCTACACTACACGATCACAGTGAACTCAAAATAAGTGATCGCCAAGGTCACGAACACCCCAAACACCGCGAACGACATCCATAGAACCTCGACTGTGTTGAGTTGAGTATGACACCACCAAGAAGGTTATCTTGGTATTCTCGGTTTGAGAATATAGAGGGTGGGCTCTGCGTGGACTTGGTTAGAGGCAGAAAACCGGAGGAAGAATAATCGTGTAAACGATTGAGCAAGTGAAAGATGAAACAACTTATCGTATAGGTCGATGCCCAATCGTTTAATAAAAGCTATGTGATCGTCTAGAAAAAGCTATGTGATCGTTTAGCTCATCGTCTAGCTGAGTGTCTATTGTGTAAGAACACTCCACAATCGTTAAGCTAACTCCAAGCTATTGTTTAATAAATCTGATATACTTGACAACTTTTCCGTGAGTACTTTTCGAGATTGAAAAACTCAAATTAACAACTTACCAAATTTAGGAAAACATTTTCCTTTTATCTCACGGTTACCATGAAACTACCAATAACCTCCCACTCAATTGGTTATTAGAGAAAAAGAGATAATTATTCAATAATTAATATAATTATAGATATAAATGATAACCAACTTATCATACTATATTTATAACCTATAGTTTTAATATTTCATCTCATGAAACATACAAACCATAACACTTTTTCTATTTCATAGTCCTTAATATAAATCTCATTTACATTAATCCTCCACTAGATTTATCTCATACATCATACCGATCATATCATATATAGTCGAATTACCTCTTGACAATTTGAACATTTCAAATCAACATCAAGAACTGATCCTTAACTTGAATCCATTGAGCTACCAATGGGACCTTATGGACCTTAGCTCGAAGCTTCAACGGTAGGTGGATAACTGACTAAACTCTTTAGTCACGGGATCCACCATCCGTTAACTGCCAGGCACTCTACTAAAAACCGACAGTTGAACTCTCCTTACTACAGATATATTATGTGTCCATTTTAACCAATCAACAGCGCAACAACCCTTCACAAATCGCTCGTAAGTATAGCTCGACTAATAACCGTTATACCCCTGTAGTTATATCTAACTTCTTAAGTATCACTGATCCCTCTAATGAACATAAGTCATAGTCCTACTATGACTGAGTCCTCTCTTCCAAAGAGAAGTTGTGGCCACTATGTTCAAGCCCCGAAATCAGCCCTTAAGGGAGCAATCTATCTACTTACCCTTGCTTCGGGGAAGGAGTGAATTCCATCTTGTGTATTGAGTTCCCAGCTCCCAAATCAAATAAGTCCCCAAAAAGGTAGGCATGTTGAGTTGGCAATCTGGCCACTCTCACCCATACTAATCAAAGGACTGCCCCTCAAAGGCAGGAGTTCCTAAAACACTCAGGATTGAGGTCATGTCACCTATGGTCGTTTAGGTGAGATGTAAGTCTCTAGTATCAACGACGTTATATACAAAATCTAGTCATCTCGTGGTTCGATCTTATATAAACTCTTTGTAGAGGATACCCCACTCGCATGTCTCCACATGAATGGTCAGGATCTACCATCTGTAGTAGTTTACAATACTTGCAAACCTCTACAAAGCGGGCCGTATCCGTAGTATCACCAGGATCAGGTATCCCACCTTAATCCTTATACTACATACCTATTTAGGTTATCATTTAAGGAAATCCACTTGTATATCTCATATACATGCTTAAGTTTACATAAGATAACCATGGAGCTTTGTTTATTGGATATGAGTAAGTGCCAGAATGAAATAACAATTATTTTATTCATAAAAAATGCGTATAATTACAAACAACGAGACTCCGGGAGAATTAAGACACCAATCCTAACAATTTCCTACTTGTCCTAATGCCTTGGGAGACTAATGTACAATACAAGAAAAAACATGTACAATATACAATAAACTAGGGCATATCCCAGTATCATCTCCCACTTGTCCTAGACAAGATGCCGCATGTCCCGCAGACCCAGACTCTCCAGGTGACCCTCAAACACTTTAGCTGTGAGAGCCTTTGTAAAGGGATCAACAATGTTGTGTTCCAACGCGATCTTCGTGACTATCACATCCTCGCGATGCACAATCTCCCTGATCACAATATTTTCGCTCGATATGCTTGCCCGACGATGACTCCGAGGCTCTTTCAAATTTGCCACAGCCCCGCTGTTATCACAATATAGAGTGATAAACAAATCCATATTTGGAACAACTTTCAAATTTGAAAGGAATTTCTTCAGCCAAACAGCCTCCTTAGCTGCTTCACAAGCGGCTACGTATTCAGCTTCCATAGTGGAGCCCGTGATGCACCTTTATTTGATGCTTCGCCATACTACAACCCCTCCATTCAGAGTGAACACTGACCCCGATGTCGATTTGCGAGAATCTCTATCGGTCTGAAAGTCAGAGTCTTTGTATCTTGTAAGGATTAGATCCTTATCTCTAGACACGAGCATGTAGTCCCTCATTCTCTAAAGATACTTGAGGATCATCTTGACCGCTGTTCAGTGATCAAATCCTAGATTAGACTGATATTGACTGACAATCCTTACTGCATAGCAAATGTCGAGTCTGGTACACAACATTGCATACATTAAGCTTCCTACAACTGAAGCATAGGGAATCTGTCTCATCTCCTCAACCTCTTAAGGTGTCTTAGGACATTGATCCTTAGACAAAACGATTCCATGCCTGAAAGGTAAAAACCCCTCGTGGAATCCTGCATCTTGTACCTGATCAACATTTGATCGATGTGCGATATCTGAGACAAGGCTAACCTTTTGTTCTCATGATCCCAAATGGTCTGGATCCTTAGAACATACTGTGCCTCACCCAAAATTTTCATTTGGAACTGGGCAACTAGCCATTTCTTAATGTCAGTCAGATACCCTACATCATTCCCAATGAGTAGGATATCATCCACATACAGTACCAGGAAAGCTACTGAGTTGTTAATGACTTTTTTTTGTAGACACAAGGCTCATCAACGTTCTGATCAAAGCCAAATGACTTAACCGTAGTGTCAAATCTAATGTTCCATGATCGAGACGTTTGTTTCAGCCCATAAATGGACCTATTAAACTTGCAAACGTTTTGCTCTTGTTCTGGAACTATGAACCCCTCTGGTTGAGTCATATAGATGGTCTTCTCAAGATTACCATTAAGAAAGGCAGTCTTGACGTCCATTTTCTATATCTCATAATCATAAAATGTGGCTATGAATAGAAGTATCCTGATAAACTTGAGCATGACAACAGGTGAGAAAGTTTCCCTATAGTCAACTCCCTCGACTTGGGTATAACCCTTTGCCACGAGTCGAGCCTTATAGGTTTGCACCTTTCCATCTATACCTCTCTTTCTCTTATAGATCCACTTACACCCAATAGATCTTACCCTATCAGGTGAATCAACAAGCTCCCAGACGTTATTGAAGTACATAGACTCCATTTTCTAATTCATGGCTTTAACCCATTCATCCTTGTCAACATCCTCCATTACTTTCTTAAAGACAACGGATCCTCGACCCCATCATTAGAAATGACGTTTTGGGCTTCAGTTAAACTCATGTAGCGATCCAATGGGTTCATAATCCTCCCACTACGTCGAGGCAGTCTCAACTCTTGAGCTGGTTGACTAAATGTACTGACCTCAACAACTCTGTTGGTCTTGTTGAACCCTCAGCAGTCTCAATCTAACTAGAAATCTCATGTAAAACGAGCTTACTCTGTGGCTTATGATCTTGGATGTAGTCTTCTTCCAAGAAGATAGCATTTGTAGAAACAAAAACTTTATTCTCACTCGGATCATAGAAGTATCCACCTATTATTTCCTTAGGGTAGCCTACAAAGAGGCAACCTTTCGAACGTGGTTCTAACTTCTTTGGGTTAATCACAAGCACATGTGCCGGACAGCCTCAAATCCTGAAGTGGTGTAAACTACCTCTACGGTCTCTCCACAGCTCAAAAGGTGTTTCAGAAACACTTTTCAAGGGAACGTTGTTTGGGATGTAGCATGTAGTCTCCACTGCAAAACCCCAAAACGAGTTTTCATCATAGATCGAACCATGTCCAACAAGGTTATGTTTCTCCTTTCTGATACACCATTCTGCTGAGGTGTCTGGGGCTAAGAGTTAGGACACAATCTCATGTTCTATCATATAGTTCTGGAATTGAAGGTCCATATACTCTTCACCACGATCAGATTGTAGTGTTTTTATCTTCTTACCTAACAAGTTTTCAACTTCAGCCTTATATTCCTTGAACTTGTCAAGGGCTTCAGGATTACGTTGCATTAGATAGAGATACCCGTACCTTGAATAATCATCTATAAAAGAGATGAAATATTCATACCCACCTTGAGCCCTAACATTCATCAGACCACAAAGATCAGAATGTACAAGCTCCAAGGCTTCCTTGGCTCTATAACATTTTCTAGTAAAAGGTTGTTTGGTCATCTTGCCTTCGAGGCATGATTCACGTACCGGCAAAGAGTTTTCTTCTAAACTCTTTAGAAGTACACTTTTCACCAACTTCTCAATCCTATTGAGGTTGATGTGACCTAACCTTAAATGCCAAAAATGAGCGTTTTCCTTAGGAGAAGCCTTTGGTCTTTTAGCTGTTGTTGTCGTACTGAATATTTTAGTGTTAAATAAGGTTTTTATGACTAACGCCTTAGTACATATAAGTTATTTTCCATTGAACAAAACCAATCTCCATTCTATTCTTGAAAATAAAAATTTTATTCTCAGAAAAGAAGATGGTATACCCTTGTTCAATGAGACAAGAAACCGAGATTAAGTTCCTCTTAATATGAGGAACTACGAAAATATTATCCAGTAACAGATAACGTTTCTTGTCAACAAATAACTTCAGCCTGCCTACAAAAACAGCTGAAACAACCTCACCAGTACCAGCTCTAAGAGTCATCTCTCCCTGTGGCAACGTTTGTCAGGAACTGAATCCTTGGTAAGAGGAACTGACATAGTTGGTAGCACCCGAATCAAGGATCCGGGCAGAATCATCATTCTTTACCAAACACGTCTCCAAGACCAATAAGTTAGATTTACTGTCTTTCCTCCTCTTTTGGAGAGTAATGAGATCAGTGTCAGAACAACTGACACTACTGGTTTCATCATCCATCCCTTTGTGCTCGAAAAGTAAGAACTGACGTTCAAATAATTCTTGCAACGAGTCCATGATCTTGCGTGGAATGGTCATGTTCTCAACCCTTTTGGTCAAAACATCAGGTATGTTAGCCAAAATGTGAAGTCAGGCCAATAAATTAGCCTTCATTCACACCTCATATGCATTACGAACACTTCGCGGTGCATCAAGGTCGGGACTTGAGGACATTCCTCAACCATGACAAATTCGAGGTTATTTGCCACGAAATATGTTTTACACGATTCTTTCCACTGTATGTAATCGGTCATATTAAAAGCATTAAATGGAAATACTAATGAGTTGCTGGAAAGAAAAACACATTGACCTATGTTAGGTTTTAAGCAAATTCCTGTTGTAAAACAAACAACATCCAATAAGGTTTTAGCAAAACTAATTTGAACCCCGTGTGACATCTAGTTTCGCAATGATGCTTCAAAGGTTTAGGACAAAAACCGCCGAAGGGAGGTCAATTATCCTTCCTCTGAATTGAGAAGTTCTCAACTAGTCATTAATACCAGAACAACTCTTGCTTCTATAACGACTAGCCATCATTTTTTTGGTCAAGAGATCACTAACTTACTTAACAATCTCCCGTAAGTGTGACCCACCATTTTAGGCTCTAGAGATCCGCCCCAAGTAGCCAATCCGAAGGGAAAAATCCGATTGGGACAAAATCTAAAGCGACCCTATCCATTTCTAGAGTTCACCTTGATCTTGACCAATTGCACAAAAACCATCCAAAAAAAAAAAGGAATCATTTGAATATCTCATTTCCTATCAGAATAGGATCTAAATCCAATCACTAGGATTATTAACTACTAACGAGTCGGTCTTAAAAAAAAAGGGTTCCGTAGAAAAGGTATTTCTAGTTTGCATGGTCCAATCATTGAGCCCAAAAATTTCTACAATAAAATTAGGTAGGGGCCACGAGAGAGTACAGAATGATCTCACGGTGGGTCTTTAGTAGAGTGACCTGGAGTTAATAAATGTTGGAGTACAGAATCGATCATAAGAATGTTGCACTGTAGATCATTCTGCACTAAAGACCCACAACTGCAATATTGTTGATTGATTGTATCTATGGATACAGAAATATATCTACAGTGCAAAAAGTGTAGCTGTGGGTCTTTAGTAGAGTGACCTGAAGCTAATGAATGTTGATTAATTTTATTAAACATTTTAATTAATTAATCTTATATTATTGGAGCTTCTAATATGTAGGTCCATAAGGTCCCCTAGCTAGTTCACTAAGAGTAAAACAAGAATCAATTAATTTTGGATTATGTGAATTGTTCAAATTAAATTAGAGAATTTGTATAAGATACAATTAATATAATGTATATAGATATGTATATAGATATATTATAACATAAAGTTAATTTTGAATGAGATTCAAAATTATACTTTATAGTATATGAGAGATAAATATTTGAATAAGACTCAAATATTAATTAGATGAATAAGATTCATATTAAAACTATAGGTTATAATTAATATGAATGAGAGTCATATTAAAACTATAGGTTATGTGAGAAAATATTATTTGAATATGATTCAAATTAAATTAAATATATGATAATTAATTAATTATTATTTATTTAATTAATAACTGATTAAACTCTTTAATCACGAGATCCACCATCCGTTAACTGTTGGTCACTCCATTAAAGACCGATAGTTGCACTTTTCGCACTACAGATATATTTCTGTGTCCATATGATCAATCAATGGTGCGATGACCCTTCACAAATTATTCGTAAGTACAACTGGGACAATTCACCATTTTGCCCTGTGTAGTTACATCTAACTTCTTAAGTACCACTGATTCCTAATGAATAATAAGTCATAGTTCTACTATGACTAAGTCCTCTCGGGCCAAGAGAGGGTGTGGCCACTATGTTCAAGATCCAGAATCAGCCATTAAGGGAGCAATTTATCTACTTACCCCTGCATCGGGGAATGAGTGAATTTCGTCTTGTGTAACTGAGTTTCCAGCTCCCCAATCAAACGAATCCCCAAAATGGTAGGCTTGTTGAGTTGGCAATCTAGCCACTCTCACCCATACAAATCAAAGGACCGCCCTCATGAGCAGGAGTTCCCAACTCACTCGGGATTAAGGTCATGTCACCTATGGTCATCCTAGTGAGATGTAAGTCTCAATTATCAACGGCGTTATATAAAGAGACTAACCATCTCGTGGTCCGGTCTTATACAAACTCTTTGTATAGGATACCCCCGCTCGCATGTCTCCACATGAATGGTCAGGATCAGACCATTTCTAGCACTTTACAATACTTGTAATATCTACAAAGTGGGTCATATCCGTAGTGCCAACAGGATAAGGTATCCCTCCTTTATCCATCTACTACAGACCATTTAGGTTGTTACTTAAGTCATAATCCACTTGTATGTCTCACATACATGCTTAAGTTACATGAAATAACCACGGATCTTAGTTTATTGGATTTGAGTAAATGCTTATAAAATAGTATTTATTTTATTAATAACAATATGTGTACAAGATGTTTACAAACTATGAGACCACTGAGAGAATTAGGTCACCAATCCCAATACTCAAAGTAGTCAGACTCCATAATGATAGCCCAGAGATTAGATATCAAGCTAGAAAGACCTTCATAAATGGCCTTAGCATCAAGAACCTTGATTTCGTTGTATCTTTTAATAAACTTGAAGCCAACAAGATGAACCTAACCGAAATGGTCAGGGAGCACCTAACCAAGGCCGCCAGAATAAAGATCAGGATTTCAAATAGCATCAGTGTTCAACTTCCATTGGTTTCTCAGTGGAGGATACCAGCCAATAAGGTAAGGATGAAAAGGGGTTAAATTGAAGAAATGGAATACCAAGCGAAAGCGTGTGAGCGCATGTGCCAATATAATTCAATTTGAAAAACTCGAAAAAAAATAAAGAGATTATAGACGATCAGGATAAACATTTATAAATCACAACATGCTTCTAGGGAGAAAATGATGAGAATAACTAACCCTTGAAGACTTGTATTCTCGTAATTATTCTCCTCGAAACAAAACAACATGAACGTAAGATCTCCCTCGAATTGGAAAAACACCTCTCACGAACAGGGGACACCACCACTTGGTTTCCTTGCTATTCTCAAGAAAAAAATCTAGGATGTGTGGACTCCTTAATTTGGTAAGGAAGGATTTGTGTGAGAGAGGTTTGAGGAAGAAGATCAAATACATAGAGAGTAACTCTTCTCTTTGCTTGTTTGTGATCTATGCATTGGAAAATATCAATAAAAAACAAATCTTCCCATTTTCTTTTATGTGAAAGTGAGTTGGTTGGAAAGGGAGTTAAAACTTCCCTCCACAAACTCACAATGACTCCCGATGGAAGTTATTATCAATGGGTTCAAGTTGAGAATCATATTTTAGGTTAATTTGAAGTGTTCAAATTAACAAGAGTAAATTCAATTATATATGATATAATTGATATGATGTATTAGATACATAAATTGGAGGAATTAATATAAATATGATTTATATTAAATACCATAAAATAGAAAGAAAAAAAAACTATGGTTTATATGTTTCATATGATGCAATATTAAAACTGTAGGTTATAAATATAATATGATAAGTTGGATATTATATTTATTTATAACATATTAATTATATGATAATTAATTATTCTTTTTCTCTAATAACTGAATTGAGTGGGAGGTTATTGGAAGTTTTATGGTAACTGTGAGATAAAAAGGAAAATGGTTTTGCAAAATTAGATGATGATTATTCACTCGGAATATCTCACAAAAAGGCTATCAAGTAAAAAGGTTTTACTAAGCGATAGCATAGAGAGCATATAAGATTGAGCTACGAGTTTACTATACGATAGTTACTCGCTTAATCGTTGCTACATAATCGAGTAGCAAAGTCTATACGATAGGCTTCCGTTTACTAAACGATCGAGTATTTCGTCTATAAGATAGACAATATTCACCTCCCACTTACTCGATCGTATACCTCCTGCTTTACTCAATCCAAAATCATACGGAGCTCACAACTCCTGGATTCTCACACGAGAATACTAAGGTAACCATTGTGATGATATTCTAATTCTGTTCGAGGATCGAGTTGGACTCGATTGGGATCGAGGTGCATTTAGACGTTCGTTGAGATCATATTCTGTTCGTTGCGTTCGAGTTCGTGCTGTGAACTATTTACTGAACGATCGAGGGATACGTGAAAAAAGATTCTTCAAAGGTTCACATACTCTATCCCTTGTATCTTTTTGTAGCATGTTGTAATTTATAATTATGCATAATCTGTTCGTTTCCGTTTAGACTGTAATTATTTGTGTTCATTCTTAATAGAATTTGGAACGATCCACTTCTGCTACTCAAAGGATATCTATTTTGATTTCCTTCATAGAGTTTGTAAACCTCTTGACCGACAAATCTAAGGATCTTACTGTAGTATTCTTTTTCATCCACAAGGCTAAGAACTTTTCACAAGATTTAAGCAATGTCTCTTTTATCCACATTCGTCGTCGAAACAATGTTTTGGCTCACTCGTTGGCATCCAAGGCACTGGAAGAGCAATCTTCTTCTCTTCTTTTTTCTCCTTACCCGGTGTGATTTGAGTCTTTGGTTTCTTTTGATGTGACTCTTTAATTGGTTTGTTGTTTGTTGTATATAAAAAAAAAAAAGAATTTTGTTTTATTTTGTGCAAAAATCTATTAAAAAAAAAATAGTGAGTTTTCTAAGATTATTACATTACTTTGTATTAAAATTAGTAGATAAAAGAGTGAAAAGTGAATAGAGGCTGCAACATTTAAACAAGTCTAATTCCAATTTATTAAGTTTAGCTTAAAGATAATTGAAGGATACTTTCTCTTTTAAGTCAATTGGACGTTGATTCTCTATTCTCACTATTATTGTGTTAAGAAAAAATCTAATTGAATAAAATTAGAAGTTTAGAAGAAATGAAAAACTCTCACGTGGCTAATTAAAAAAAACAGAAGAAAAACAAGATTTGGATAATCTCAGACTCCCACTTCCCAATTTCTGACGTACCTAACCACCGGACAACGGTGGCAAACAGCGGGACTCGTCTTGTTCGTTATCTCCACAAAGTCAACCGTTGATACTCATTGAAATGCCGTTCCAATCAAACTCCGATGCCATCTTGATCGCCTCTTCTCAATTTATTTAAGAGTTGTTCCTAAGGGTTTTAGCTCTGAATGTTTCACCACACTTCAATTTCAGATCTCTCAACTTCTTCGCCAACAAAGACCTAGCCGGCTACCTTCCGTACGATTTCCGGTGGTATGGATCTCGGAATCACCGGAGCCGGAGGGAATTCGGACGCCCAATCTGACAGCCAAATATCTCATTTGGCATTGGATATTGGGGGTAATTCACCAGTTCATCATTATTTTTGGTCAATCTACATTGGATCATCCTATTGCAGTCTCCCGTTCTTTCCTTTTTTGAATTTGCTTTGATCTCATACTTGGAATCTAGTTTAGGGATTAATCTCTGCATTTCTTGTAGGTACTCTTGCTAAGTTGGTGTATTTTTCTGGAAATAAGAAATTGTTGAAAAATGATGAAGTTCAGAATTCTGTAAAAGCTAGTGGAAGAAGCCATTCCATTCTTCAAGGGAAGCTTCACTTTACCAAGTTTGAAACAAGCAAAATTGATGACTGTCTAGCGTTTATTAAACGCAAGCAACTCGGTATGAGTGATTTCCTTTGTGGCATTTACAGTTGCGGGTGATCTTTTTCAGCTTAAAATTGTTTAATTAGTATGACTGATCTGGTTGCCTAAGAAATCTAAAATGGAAAAAGATTCCTTCTGCTTAGTTTACTGTTTGCAGATGACAATCTATTGTGGCTTAAGAAGGGAAGATGTCTCTTATCTATGGGTTCATTAGTTTCGTTTGTTTATTCTTGAGAATCCCAACTCTTCACATAAGATGAATTGCTTAGGCCCCCGGGTAACCATTTGTATTTTAATTTTTGAAAATTAAGTCTATAAGCACTCCTTCCACTTTTAAATTCTCTTGCTTCATTATCTACTTTTTACTAATGTTTGAAAAACCAAGCCAAGTTTTGAAAATTAAGAAAAGTAGTTTTTAAAAACTTGTTTTTGCTTTTGGAATTTGACTAAGAATTCAACTTTTTTACTTAAGAAAGATGCAAACCATTGTGAGAAATTGAGAGGAAACATGCTTAATTTTCAAAAACCAAATTGTTACCAAACGGGGCTTTAGCTGTTTCTCCATTCGGTAGTCTAAAAATTATAAAATGAGGCATACAAAGTGAGAGATGAACTAAATATGCCCCAAAATTATCAGTACCTTTTTTCTTTTGGCTGTTCTGTTAAAGTTTTCGTGTTCCCTTTTGCTATTTCTTTTCTTTTTGGTACTCTTCTGAAAACTGAACATTAAACCAGGTTCCCACCATCCCAAGGATCTTGGCAATGACAGAATAGTTGTAAAGGTGCATACTTTACCTCGTTGTTTTGTATTCTTCTGAAGCATGCAAATTTGTTGAGTGGTAACTTTTTGTGAGAAGGCCACAGGTGGTGGAGCATTTAAATTTGCTGATCTCTTCAGAGAAAAGCTTGACTTTTGTTTAGACAAGGAAGATGAAATGGATTGCCTGGTCGCTGGAGCAAATTTTCTCCTAAAGGTTGGCCAGACAACATATCCATTTTGGTTTGCAAAGAATTCATATACTTGAAACGTTGTGTAATGTGACACCTATCATATACTGTTGTGAAACTAAATCTCATCAACGTGGATAATCGAAGCTAGAACTGTACTCTAATTCTATTGCGCTTGACATGTTCCTATTTCTGTTACGTTTTAGGCAGTTGACCAAGAAGCATTTACATACATAGGCGGTCAAAAGGAATTTGTGCAGATTAACCAAGATGATCTGTACCCTTTCCTCCTTGTCAACATTGGCTCTGGAGTCAGCATGATTAAGGTATGGTCATTATGGTATTTACCATTTAGTTTCCTGACCATAGTATTTTCATGAATACGCCATTTCTTAAACCTGAAATCTTTTGTACTGCAATTAGTAGGTGGATGGAAATGGAAAGTTTGAGCGAGTAAGTGGAACGAGCCTTGGTGGCGGGACATTCTGGGGTTTGGGTAAGCTTTTGACAAAGTGCAACAGGTACTTCTTTCATCCATTTGGTCATAAAATTAATTGTTTATTTTGGCAGATGATTTGAAGCTTTCTTAGAAAGTTCATCACTCTACTATTTTTGCTTTTTGGTTCTTCATATCAATTGAAATCCTTCATTTATAGAATTTAACGTTTAAGCAAACTTTTATGAATGATTTATTTTCTCGCTTTATAGCCAAATGTAAAATCTTTCAGTTTTGACGAGTTGTTGGAGTTGAGTCACCAAGGGAATAATAGAGTGGTAGACATGCTTGTTGGAGATATATATGGTGGAATAGATTATTCTAAGGTACTCATTTCTATTGATAGCACATGTTTATTCATCATGCACGACCAATTTTACTGCCACCATTTTTAGGGAACAGTGTTTTATTTATCGAGGACGAACTGTCCTTTTTAGCTACAAGACTTCACCTTCTTCTGCCTTGTAATGATTCAGATGGGTCTTTCATCCACAGCCATTGCATCTAGCTTTGGCAAGACAATTTCAGCAAACAAAGTGCTTGAAAATTACAGGACTGAGGATCTTGCTCGGTCCCTTCTAAGAATGATTTCAAATAACATTGGACAGGTATAAGTCACAGTGATAAGACTTCATTTACTTCCAATATGAACTAGAAACTTTGGGAATATAAGATGTTCTGAATTTAATTCTCCCCAGATTGCCTACCTTACTGCACTTCGATTTGGACTCAAGCGGATATTTTTTGGAGGATTCTTCATACGTGGTCATGCTTATACTATGGACACCATATCTGTTGCCGTTCATTACTGGTAAAAATACATCATTGCTATTGAGGCTGACTATGTTATTTACATTTTACTCCCTACATTTTTCCCTTTCAGGTCGAAGGGCGATGCGCGAGCAATGTTCTTGCGGCACGAAGGATTTCTTGGGGCCTTGGGTGCTTTTCTGAACTATAACAAACAGGGCCCTGATAACTTCATATTAATGCAACAAGTCCCAAAACACAAGCCGGAGTCTGATGGTACAGCACCAGAAGGGGAAGACAGTGAGTATGCAAGTATAGATTGTAGTGTCTATGTAGATTAAGATTAGAGTCCATTTCGTTTATTGGATTTGGCTTATTTACAAGTAAGGCGATTGTTGGTGCCAAACGTGACACCTTCCACTTTGTAGTCTTGCTCTCATTGCCCATCTTAGGGGGTTGTAACTTTTATCTCTTTAATACACGTCACATTGAGATATAGAATGAAATGAAACAAACTTTCGAGCTGTTTAGCCATCTGTAAAAACTAATGTTATAAGCTTTCATTCCATCAATCCACAGATGCCAAAGTATTTGTTCTTGCTTCTCTTCCCTACAAATATGTTGAAAATGTTACTATTGGAACGTCTTGAATCTATTATGTGATGCTCTGAATGATCAATGCTCCTATAACTCAATTTGTATTCATTTATGCGTTATTTACGAGTTTGGCCCTAGGGTTGTTGCGCTATATATAAACCTTCTAACACAAGAGACGCATTACACACGGCTAGCGAACCATGTAAGTCCTGGTATTGTTTTCTTTACTATTTGTATTTTTTTCTCGATTTCTTTGTTTGTCTATTTCATAATAGTTACCTTGTGGACAGGTTTTGTTAGATGTTTGACACCAAGTCTGTTGGGCTTAGGACACAACAGAACTGGCAACATCTGGTGTTTCTATCAGAAAGTTGGTCCTCTACAAGTTGGAAACTTTACAAAGGAAAATAACATATATTGTCTTAATGATCCAAAGACATAAAAGGAAAAGCACGGAGCAGAGCAGCCTTTATAGGTCAAGAAACTCTTCTTGGAGAAAGATAAAGCAACAAAGATTTGAAAAAGAAAAAAGAAAAATTGAGGAGCGTCCCCAGGGCAATTTGGCTTATGCTTTATGATGGCAAATTGGAATTGTTACTCGAATCCCTATGTTGAACCCCATAATCCCATCCCTCTCTTTTGCACTACAGAAAAAATCAGATTTGAAACCACATCCATTTGTCTCTTTTGCTCTTCTCCCCCTCAAATCACCCTTGTTTGAAGGAAAAATTTGTAGTATTCCAATACTACATCCTTGTTCTTTTTTTTTTTTAGGTCGGAGAGAAAATTACAACCTAATTTTTTCATAAAAAACGATAGAGAGAATGCTATCTGAAAAAGAATCTTTTCAAATAAAAAAAATAATCTAGAAGGATGTCAAAGTAGCAAAGGCATGAGCAGCTTTGTTCTCCTCAGAAAGAACATGACAAAAGCGAAGGACAATATCATACTTGATTCTTTCTTCTTTGATATTCGAATCTTTCTTGAGTACTTGTTGAACTCTAATTTTTGTTTTATTAATTAATATTTTAATATTATTGAATCTCACGTCAATTTTAAATGATGCTAATATAGATGATAATAAATAGTAGTACTCATAAGACTATGGTATAAGAAAATTAAATTGCAAATTCCATTAGATAACAATTATATTATTTTTATTTTCTACTCCAAAAATCAAGACGGTGAACACTTCTTTCACTTATAGTTTCTTTGCTTTTATTCCTCGTCAAAATTTAACATTGTCTAAAACCTAATTTTGTTTTTGAAATTCAACTAAGATTCAAATGTGTTATCTTTATAAAGGTAAAAAGCAAAACAAATAAAATCATTATCAAATGAAAATAAGATATCCATATAGATGTTCGGCAAAAAAAGAATAGTGATTGAGAGTGATTGTTGTCTAAAAATTCCTTTAAATAGTTAGTTTTCTTTTAATATGCTAAACTATATCCTTATTTTTATGTCCAACAATATAATCATCAATCAAAATACCACTTCTTCTCTTCATTAAAACTCAAAATTTAAAAGAACTACCTCAAAGAATATGTTTAGCTGTCTGTCTCTTTACCAAAAGAAAGTTCCTCCCTTTTTGACCTCTTTTTTTTCTATCCTCTCTTAAATCCCATTTTTTAGAATCCCATTCATTATACATAACCCTCTTCCCTATGCAACCTTCTTGCTTCTTTCTTCAGTAAATTCCATATCTCTCCCTTCTCTTCCACTCAAAGCACCACCTCCATATTTCATATCAGCTTCTTAATAGCCTGAAATACCAATCCCCCACTTCCTTAATTTCTCCTAAATTCAAATTCTCATTAACCTTAGCCGACATGTCGGAACTTCAACAGCAACAGCAACAGCAACCGCAACAGCAACAGCAGCAGCAGCCGGCTTTTGTTTATCCCAACACCGCCGCGACGGTCGGCAGCCAACCTCCTCCTTCCCATCATTCCAACGGCTCATTTGGGGCAGTTTTTATAGTTCTTGCCGTTATTGTTGTCATATCGGCTCTTGCTTGTTTCCTTGGCCGTCTGTGTAACCGGCGAGTTGAAAACGGCCAGAGGCCGAAGCCGGAGAAAACCCACAGCGGCGCTCGTCCTAGAGGAAAAGAACCCAAATTGCATCCTGATAAAGAAGGAGACATTGAATTTGGATTTGATTTGAGAAACCCAAATGGGAACAAAGGCAAATTCCCATCTTCTGGTGGAAATGGAGGAAGCAAAGGGAAAAGCAATGGGAATGGTAATGGGACTAATGGGCCTAACGGCCATGGAAATAGCTTCAAACCCTTTGAAAATGGCGGTGAAACGAGGAGTGAAATCAAGCATACTGATCATCATGAAGGGGATTTCAATTTCAAAGCTGCAGGGCATCATGTTTGATGGGTACTAATAAAACAACATAGAAAAATGAAAATGCCCAATTTCATCGTATCAAGTTATAACAGTGTGGATTTTTTCTTTTTCCTCTGTTTTTTTCTCTTTTCACTTGATGTTTGTTCTAATCTAATGAGTAATGACAAGCTTCAATTCAATCATCAATCTTTGATGTTATTCAATGGATGCTGTTGAATTCAAGAGTAGGAATCTTAAGTAGTTGAAATCTTTTTGATCGTATATCTTCAAGCTCACGGCAACTTCAATTAACAGATGTTTTTGGGTACTTTTGTGTGTTAAAAGTAATGGAAGAATGAGGCTTCGAATAAAGCCAGAGAATATGATTCCGAATAATGGAGGTGGGAGAACTCGAACTCTTATTAAAGCGGATTCATTAAGGATGTTTGATAAATGAGTATGAGTTGTTGAAGTGGATTGGTATTTATTATCTAAAGAAAAAAGTTATTAAAACCACATTTTATACCCACTCAAAACTAACCCTAAAAACCAGTTATATTTTCATTTCTTTCTCTCTTTTCTCATATTCGTCTTTTAGATTCTTCCCAGATTTTTTTTTTTATCGTCAAAAAAATTATAACTTTTGCATACGTCATTAAATGTAATTTTTGTGTTTGTATTATGACACGTATATTATAAATATCGAAAAGAACATATATTTTGTGAACTTTTTTTAGAAACGGCCACATGTTCAGTCGGTTCATATTATTTTTGTGATCTTATGAAAAAATGTTACTGTACTACATCACATTTTCACCATCATAATCAAATGAAAATTAATTATCCTATGTACAATTTCAATTCCAAATATACTATCCATATTATATAAAAATAACTGTATGATATGTGATATAATAATGTTAAGTTAGCAAGATTCAATATATATACATACAATATACCAATTAGTAATTGGGATAATTACCTTCAATATATATACATATAATATACAATATACCAATTAATTAAACAACAATATGAAATATATTTTGTTGGTATATTTTACAGATTGAAGAGAATTGGAATTATTACAGTTTTTGAAAAGAATATATGAAAAATAATCTATTATGTTTTACAAATTGAGAAAAAAAAATTGAGATTGTCCAGTTTATGTCATAAATGATTTGAGAAAATACGTGTATATTTGAAAATTAATCAACAATAGCAAAACATAAAACTAAAAAATAAAAGAATGAATTAAAAAAACAAACAGAAAAAAATAGAACTAATCTCATTTACAAAAACTTTATCAGATCCCTCAACTCAACTCTGCACAACAAACAAAGACAATAATTATCAACTCAACTCAACTCTGCAAATAAACACAAACAATTTAACTCCCCAGATAATTTAACTCTCCAGATAATAATTACCAACTCAACTCAACTCAACTCTCTACTTTTATCACCTACCAAACACACCCTAAGATTTATTTAAATTTTGGATTACCAGTAATGATTATTATTTTGAGTTTAGCAGATTGAGGAAATTATTTGTCTTATCTCTTAACCATGTCAATGACGGTTTTGTTCACCAACTTCATAAAATTGCACATTCATTCGTATAACTCAATCTTTATCTCTTTTTCTATTTTCACAATTATGGACTACATCTTTTCTTTATCTATACTTTTCATTCTTCCATTTATTTATTTTTTACATTTATCGAAAAACTTCATCTTACAACTCTACTCCCTAAACACATGTTTAAAAGTGATTCTAAAATAGTCAAAATCAATTTTGTCATTTTTAAAATCACTATAAAACATAAATTGTATCATTTAAAACCAACTTCAATGATATGAAAATTGCATTTAAAAGTGTAAAATTAAATATTAAATTTATTTTGAGTGATTAAAGACATGTTACCAAATAATTTTAAGCATGCCAAAATTGATTTTAATAATTTTAAATTTGTTCCAACATATTAACTCTAGACTTATTAAATTCACTTAGTGAGCCAAACAACCCCTAAGAATAGAAATAAAGTCTCACGTTGGTTAGATAATATACCGATGATGAGTTTCATTGTCCTTATTACTATGTTTGGATGGACAAATCTCATTTTTAATAGAGAATATTACATTAATTGATCCCAATTTAGAGATAAACTATATGACCTTATAATTGTATTTTCTTCAAAAAGAGAAAAACAAATGGAAAAGGTTAGCTTTAGTTTGGAAAAAAAGATATTTTTTTCTCCTTAGGTTTCAAAATGCTACATTTTTAACTTTAGAATTGAGTTTGATTTCAATTAAACCCTACATAACAAACCACAAAAAACAATATTAATATTATGGAATCTAGATATCAAAATGTTACAACTTTATCCTTAAAGTTTGAGTTTTGTCTCAATTTGGTTCCTGAGTTACAAGATTTACATTATTAATATACATTATGACTAAAGATTAAAAGTGATTATTTAGTGAAAAATCAAGATTAAAAGTATAAATATTGAAACTAAAAATCAAATTGAGACAAAACTAAAACTTCAAGAATAAAATTATAATGTTTTGAAATATAGAGACTAAACTAAAAATAAATTCAGAATTTAGAAATTAAAGGTGTAACGTTTTGAAATTCAAACAACAAATAGAAACAAGATCTAAATTTGTTATTAAAAGAAAAACTAGGGACAAAAAGGTAATTTTGTTAGGTAGTTTTAAAAATTTTGAAGTATTCCAAAATTTCTTATGAATCTGGGATACGGACAAACCGATGAACTCCAAGAGCCCAAATTCGAATCTGAAAGCCCAAGCCCACTAAAATCAGAGTCGCAGCTCCAGTTCCTCCTTTCGCCTGGCACGTGCAAGGTGCAAAATATGTTGCAAAAATAGGATTTTTTTAAAAAAAAAATAATGTTTTTTAATATATAATGACAAAAATATGGTAAGATGGAAACTTTTTCTAAGAATAGATGTTTGACGAAACTATTGACAAAATTGGGGTAGTGAAATCGTGTACGGGATACACGATTGCCATGTGGCAAACTCATGTATCTGGTGCACAAGTACCGTTTAATCCAGTTAGCACCACGTCAGCTGACTGGTTGAACGGTGAGATGCAAACTCGTGGACCCGATCCACGATTTATTTATTTATTTTTTGTTTTTTTAGTGTGTTGACTAATTATTATTTTTTAATTGGAGATATACGATAATATTAAGACTTTAGGAATGAGTCCACAAATTCCTTCATTATTAAACTTAATTATATATTTAATCTACAATGAAAACATAATTATCTTGCACTCATATTACAAAAAATTTCATGATATTAAAGAATATTTACAATTAGTTCTTTAATTTACAATTTGAAAATGAAAGTTTACATGAAATTCAAAAATGACCCCCCTGGTCCTTACCTCTCATGGGTTTGTCTTTGTGTCCACCCTGTTGTCGCTGTCGTCTACTACGAATACGTCTTCGATCGGTGTCAGCAACATTGAGTCGTCTTATTTGTTGAATAATATCTTCTACGTTGACCAATGTTTGCTGACACATTAAACCCAAGTCTGGTAAGTTGTTATGCACTTAATTGTTGTACATCGCCGATAAAATTATTCTGTACAATAAAAAAAATAAATATTAAACAATATTCATATCATATATATGGAAAATATCTGAATTTAAATCTATTACCATGCAGTAATAGTAAGCGTTGTCAGGTGTGATAAATCGCCCCGTGATTGAATTGTATCAGGAAAAGTAGTCGTCTGATTAAATTGGAGGGAGAAGACGAAATAAATAGTGGACGGAGAAGTGCTCGGATGAGGAAGAAGAAGAGGCACGACGCGGTTTAATGGAGGAGGAAGTCGTGTACCGGGTACAGGATTACCTCAATCAACGCTGCATGACTGCCATGGCAGACTGCGCGTGCCAGATCAACAGGAACTCGTGTACCTGGTACACGATTTAAGGCTAATCGTGTACTGTGTACACGATTAAGGTGTAATTGTGTACCGGGTACACGATTTAAAAACCTATTTTTGACAATACTTTCACTTCTGCCTTATTTTTGTCATTATATATTTTAAAATATTATTTTAAAGAAAAATCCAAAAATATCGACATTTAAAATATTGACATTTTTTTACTCCTATAATTAATTTAATCGATTAATTTTAGGTTAAAAAACACTTTTGGAATTTAGTCCCTAAATTTTGGTTTGTAACAATTTAGTCTCTAAACTTTAGTATATAACAATTTAGTCCTATTTTTAAATTTATAACGATTTAGTCTCTTACGTAAAAGAATTTATCAAAATTAAATGTCAATTTTTATTATTTTACTTATACTTTGTATTTTATAAAAAATATCATGTCTCTAATTAGTTTATCGATTTATTTAGCAAGAAATCTCATTAAATCTTATCACTAATTTTTACATTAAGAACTAAATTGTTACATAATAAAGTTTAGAGACTAAATTGTTACAAAATTTAAAGTTTAGAAACTAAATCGTTACAAACCAAATTTCAAGGATTAAATTGTTATAGGAAGTAAAAATAATTTTTAACCTTAATTTTAATGTTACGGCTGAATAAAAAATTTTACAAAATTCTCATAGACTTTAAACTGTTTTATATCACTCATCTCATTACATTTTTCGGTAAATTGAAAATAGAAATGTGATATGGTGGTGAGTTGTAAGAATAGAAGTATATAACAAGCAATGAGTTTTAATCATGCTCATGAACTTTGGGTAGATTTTAAGTATGTTTCTGCCTTTTCAAGAGTTCTATTTTGACTCTTAACTCTCGGAACTCATTTTAAAGTAACCATTTCATTATTATTATTATTATCGTGGTTAAAACAAAGATAGAAATGCGTACTAGAGGTTGGCTCGAAAAGAAAAAAAACCAACGTTTAAAAATTGAGTCATAATTAAAACTTGCTTAAACTAAAGAAGATTTTTTATAATTTAACCAAGTTTCATTAGTCGGAGAAGACAACTTCTAGGAATACTAAGACTTCTAATTGTGCTATACAACATTTTGTATTCAATTTGAGTAGCATTTGAATTTTTATTTGGCATTTTTTAGTTTAACAAATATAAAGTTGGGATTGCTTCAAATAATAATAAGAATAAGAAGAAAAAGAAGATATATATGTATGTATGTGTCTATATATATATATAAAGTTGGGTCAAAGTGGATCCAGTAACGAATTTTAAATTTTACAAAAGGTAATAAATCTTTTATTCAACCAATTTCACAATAAGTTTAGGAGCATTTCCACCTCCAAATTTTTTCATATGTTATTCAGTTTTTATTATTCGTTTAAAAAATCAAGTAAAAATTTGAAAACTAAAGAAAAAATAGCTTTTAAAAACTTGTTTCTGTTTTTGAAATTTGGCTAAGAATTCAATCATTATACTTAAAAAAAATGCAAGTCTCTATAAGAAATTGAGAAGAAATAGACTTAATTTTCAAAAACAAAAAACGAAAAACGAAATGATTATCAAACGAGACCTTAATATTTTGTTTTTAGTTTTTAAAAATTAAGCCTTTAAATACTATTTCCAACTTAAATTTCTTGCTTTGTTATATACCTTTTACTAATATTTTCAAAAACTAAACTAAGTATTCAATTCCTTTACTTAAAGAAAGATGAAAATAATGGTATGAAATTAAGAACAAATAGATTTAATTTTATTTTCAATAATCAAATACTTACCAAACAAGGCTTAGGTATTTATTTAAAATCTACCATTGAGATTTCAAGTATTATTATGGGCCCGTTTTGGATTAAATCGAAAATTTTTTTTGTAAAAAATTCATTTTTATTTAAACACTTTTGATAAAAATGGATTAAAATATACTTGAAAAATTATTTTGAGTAGTTATCCAACACTCCAATTTTTTTTAAAATGACTTATTTTTTTAAATAAAACCCTTTGACAATGTATTATTTTTTATATCAATTACGTTCGTAAGAATTATATAACTAACGAAGGGACAGGAAAGAAAGGTGTAAAAAAGAAAAGGGTAGTGGTTAATAATTGTCCTTTTCTTCTACAAATACATATCATTGAGCTTCTCAGCGGTTGTAAGTGCAGAACACAGAGCCGTACTCTTTCGAAATCAACATTACTAAGAACAAGAAGAACAAGGACATGGCCAGAATTTTAATTTATTTTAATTTTTTCCACACAGTACGGTCCAATCCAATCCATTCTATCCCAATCAACTCTCTCATTTTCCATTTTCTAATATTATTCTCTTTCACACCAGTTACGGTTATGGGTAGCTTTCATTTCAACGATTTGATTCCATCGTTTTCTGTTTCTCTTCTCACTTCTCATTGGTCAGTCAAAACTCTCTCTCTCTCTTTCTTCTTGAAGCAACATCAGATTTCTGTTTTTGAAAACCGATTCTGATTTTCCCTTTTCTGAACCTAATGTTAGTTATCCTTTTTCTTATAGAGTCAGTTGTGGAGAAGAAATCGAAAGCCAGAGACAATGAGAAGCTTTCAGGGAGCTCTGGAATGTCTTAGAGCTTTAGTGGAGACCAAACTTTGGGATTATTGCATTGTTTGGAAATCAAGGGATGATTCTTCTTCCAGGTATATATTTTGATTTCGTTGAAAATGGTGTATTTGATCTTTAATGGATGACTGTTGTTGTTTTTAGGTTCATTGATTGGGTTGGTTGCTGCTGTAGCGGTGGAGTTTCCGATGCCAGCGGGAAAAAGGAAGCCGGAGAGACGATTCCGGCTATGTTTTGTAAGGATACTCGGTTTCGACATTTTAGAAGGACAAATGCATGCCAAGCACTTGCGCAGTTCCCTTCTTCAATAGCATTAAACTCTGGGTATAAGCTACTTAGAACTTAGAACTGTTTACCAATAATGGTGAAACTGCTGACAATATTACTTTCTATTCGGATTTTTTTTCGCAGGGTCCATGGGGATGTTTTGATTTCGAATCAACCCATGTGGCTTACAAGTGGTGAAGTTTCTTCGATTTCAAGCTTTTCACATGTGGGTTTCTCTTCTTTTTCATTTTTCTTAATTTGGTTGCAGCTTATGGCTGGTTGATTTCGATTAAGTTCTGTGCAATGCCATCTTATTTGGCAGGAGTTGACTGGAACTCGAGTTCTAATTCCAGTTTCTGGTGGAATTGTGGAGCTTTTTGCTACAAAACATGTAAGTACTGAGAACTAAGAGTAAGAATACAGATGAAATTTGTGCTATGAAAAATCTTCTCTTCATATTTTGGGTGTAATTTCTATCAGATGGCAAGAGAGGGAGAGGTTATAGACTTTGTAATGGCTCACTGTAATGTCTCTGTGGAGCAAGAATTTGATAAAGAGAGTGAACCGAATGCTGGCCTCAATGAGAAAAGACTTCATTCATCTACCAAATTCTATCCAGTAGACTGGCCTGATCCTCAGCCCTTGCTTGGTTTCAAATCCAAATTAGAAATTCTTCCTTCAATATCCCAGTCCAGCTGCTTTCCTAGCTGTGGTGAAGGATCTTCCAGTGGCTCAAAGCCTTCCAATGAGCATCAAAACTTTGATTCCTATTCGAGTTTCATTTCACGTGGGCTCTTCAACCAACCAATTCAGAGGTCTTTTGAATCCAAAAGCCAAATGCATCAAGAAGATTTGCTGGAGCAACAAAGGGATGTGGCTTCAAAATATTCAAAGAGCTTGGAGAAAGATGAAGCCAAAACTGGAGGGAAACAAGGGAAGGAAGTTTTCAAATCCAAGAATCTCATGACAGAGAGGAGGAGAAGAAACAAGATTCGGGATCGTCTCTACGCTCTACGTGCTTTAGTTCCTAATATCTCCAAGGTTCAAACTAACTATCAAATACCATATGGTGAATTTGTTTAGATATATTTATTAATCTTCTTTACTGTTTGATATGATGGAACCCTTAGATGGATAGAGCATCAATCATTGTGGATGCTATCAACTACATAAGAGAGTTGGAAGAGAATGTCAAAAGCCTCCAGAATGAACTCATTCAATTGGAGCACAAGGACCAAAAGAACATACACTTGAAGATTTCTCCATTAGAGAATAAAAATGATGACACTAATTGTTGGCCTTTGGTTCAGGATGATCAACCAATGTTTATCTTTGGTGAGGAGAAGCCTATGGAGGTAGAAGTTCTTTACAGCTTCTTCCCAAATAACCCTTCCAATTAAACATTAAAGGGAAAGAGTGTTCATTTTTGTTAAAATGTTGTTAGGTGGAAGTGGAAGTGATGCAAATTAATGAAAGAGATTTCTTAATCAAGCTATTCTGCAAGAGAAAACAAGGCGGCGTAGTGAGCTCGATAGAGGCAATGGATTCATTGGGATTGCAGGTTGTTGATGTCAATATTACAACCTTTGGGGGTATGGTCCTGAACATTTTCCACGTTGAGGTAACATTCATTCGTGTTCAGATACCTATGTACTTCTAAGTATGGAATATTCAAAGTTTCCAAAACGTGTTTGGTGCAGCAATAAGTTATCTGATAACTCAGAACATTGTTATGATCTGAAACTTCAGATTACTAGTCTAAAAGTTCTTTTTTTACTGATTGGTTTTTCTGCTGCATATATAGGCGAATGAAAACGACATTCAGCCAAAGAGATTGAGAGACTCACTGATCAAGCTAACAAGCAGAGAAATCAGACAATTAAAATAGGCTGAACAAAGGGAGAGTGTTTATAACCCGACTCGATGTCAAAATCTTAGAAAGGGCAAGGGATTATCCAAAAGTTGAGCTGTTTGATCACCTGCACCAGTTACATAAATCTACTTGAGTTAGGAAACTTGTTATTTCATCAAAATGAGTCAATCAAAATGATTGGTTTTTTTTTTCTTCTTTTTTCTGTGTCTTTCTGCTCCTTTCTTCTCTTCTGGTTATTATTCCAACAGAAAATGCTAATTTATTTTTAATGGGGGGAAGTATAATAACAAAATCTATGAATGCATAACATAATTGGTAGACACAAGGAAAATATAAAAATAGCATACAGTGGTCAAAAATTCAAAATGCAATATATATAACAACCACAACATCACCAGAAATAGAATATCGCTCATCAACCTCTTTTGAATCAATGACATAGCCACAAATGGTGTTTACTAGTTGGAGCTCAAATGTAAGGTTCCAAATCACACTATTTCACACCTCCTTAGTCTAGAAGGATGAATAAGTTTATGATAAAAAAAAAAAAGAGAACAACTAAGTCAAAAATGGGAGAAAAAGAAAAATGAAAGAAGCTTTACACATTATTTACGTCTTGTTTGCACATCATATTAGAATTGTCGACCGCTATGGTGACTATGTGGTGCCCCAGCTCGTCCTTTAAAAGCTTGAGTTTCTGATTCACCACTTGAGTTATTTCCGAATCTCCATGATTCACGACTTGCAGTCATTTCTCTGGAATTGTATTCACTACTGTACATATCATATTCGAAGCTGTCTGAACCGAGTGCCATTCTTCTGAATTTAGAAATGTCTTGATTGTATTGTCCAGAATCGTAGATGGTGCTCTGGCCATATTTGACACCATTGGAGAGGTCAGACATGTCACTTTCAATGTCTAATGCTCTCACCACCTGTTCACCAAAGTATTATTAGAAGAGAACTGCAACTTATGAATGAGCTTGTTGAGAAGAGATGAAATCGAGTTTTGAATCCAATTAAGTTAACCTGAACCATGCGAGGCCTTTTGGGAGCCGAATGACGAACGCAAGCAGCTGCTGCTTCAATCATTCTGAACATTTCACTTTCCACATACTGTTTTCCAAGTCGTGGATCTACCAATCCGTCAAACTCCCCAGTTTCAAGGGCATGAAGGAGGTGTGGACGAGCCTGCAACATTCATAAGATAGAACATTGCTGAATTTGTTCAAGTGCATCTCAAAGAAGATGAAGAAAGATCTTCAACTTCAACATCTAAAATTTAGCATATAAATATAACAGAAAATGGAGAAGTTTGAAATGTTCGTTCATTTATTTGCATACCCATTCAACCAAACTCTCATCCCCTAGGGGCTGAGTGGGATCAACAGGCTTACGACCAGTAATAAGCTCAAGAAGCACAACCCCAAACGAAAATACATCTGATCTGTCTGTCAATTTCCCACTTGATGCATACTCAGGTGCCATGTATCTGCAAGCCATTGAAACACAAACGATGTATTATAAGGAAAGACGATGGCTCAAAAAATTGTTCTCCGATTAGTAGATGTCGAGTTAACCCACCCAAATGTCCCCATGACACGAGTGGAAACATGGGTGTGTGTATCGTTTGTCAGTTTCGCAAGTCCAAAATCTGCAACCTGTGTTTGAAGTTGTCCATTGAAATCGGAATCAGAGACTTGTGGAACAAGAAAATAGCATGTACGGATTCAAAATTATAAGAAAAAATGGGTCTGGACGTACCTGCGCCTCAAAAGCATCATCCAGCAAAATGTTGGCTGACTTGATGTCTCGGTGGATAATTCTGGGATGGCCTATAGAAGCAAAAGGAGATGGGGAGTTAGCAAAGTATGTCGTCTCAGTAACATCAAAACAGCTCAATTCAGTAAAACTTTTTGAATTTAGAGATATGTACTCACAATCTTCATGAAGATATGCCAAACCCTTTGCAGCTCCTAAAGCGATTTTGAGTCTTTTGGACCAATCCAATACGGGCACTCCATTACCTGCCAGGAGAAGTCAAATATTTCCAACATCAAACACCACCTCAAAATCTATTTTAAAGTGATGGTGGATCTCAAGGATAGGTTCCATACTGCTATGGAGATGATGCTCAAGAGTCTTATTAGGAACAAACTCATAGATGAGCAATCTATGATGCTCAGAGACGCAATAGCCCACTAAAGACACCAAATGTCGATGATGAACACGACTGATAATCTCAACTTCCGCCTTGAATTCCCTCTCCCCCTGTCCACTTCCTGCCTTGAGTTGCTTCACAGCCACTGATTTTCCTTCTGGAAGCCAACCCTGGTAAACACATCCAAACCCACCTTCCCCAAGAATGTTTTGACGCGAAAATCCAGACGTAATCTCCATCAATTCTTCATAGCTAAAGAAGAACTTGGCACTGTTTATAACACCTGACTCCATTCCACTGCCACTGTATCCTGTTCCTTTTTGACTCCCAAAGCTATTTCCAACAGGGGTATGTGGGACTTGAGTGTAGAAGCCTTCAGTAGAACCAGAGTTGCCCCCATGTTGAGCTGGATAGTAATTTCCATCTAACATACAATAAAATTAACATAATTCAGATCAAAACCATAATTTCTAAATTGAAGAACAGCAAACTACTTTCGAATACTTCCAAATTTCTTTAATACCTGATTTCACACAAAAATTATTAGGAGGCATGTAGGGGCCAGTATACATCTCTCGTCTTTTCTTCTTCCTTGTGAACACAAAAACCACAGCAAACAAAACGATTACGAAAACTCCAGCAACCGCAGCGCCTACTGCAACATCGGTGTGCCTACTTGAGCCAGACGATGGTGCATTGGACTGCCCTAGTGGTGATTTCACTGGCGTTGAGTCGGTGGAATGAGGTGAATTGTTCGGAGTGCGAGTGGAGGTGGCTGTGGGAGGTGAAAGAATATTAGATTCTGATGTGGGAGTAGGTATTCCTTGAGGTGGACTCGGAGTTCGTTTCCCCGTCGCCGGTTTTGCACCTGGTGAAGGAATCGCGACTGGATTTTCTGTTGGAGGAAGAGGATCCGTTTGTTCAGATGGTGGAGGCTCCTCGGCTGTACTAGGAGCCTGAACGGCGCTTTGATTCACCGGAATAGAGGGTTCATCCTCAGATATTGGAGAAGGTGGACTTCCTGGAGGTGCCGGAGATGCTTTTGTGGTCGGAGCAGGGGAAGGTGGAGGATCAGAGACGCCAACCTCAGACGGCAGTTGTGGAGGCGGTGGTGAAGGCGGTGGTGGACGAGGCGACGGCGGAGGAGACGGCGGTGGCGAAGCAGAATCTTCAGGCGGTGGCGATGGATTCTCGTCGGATGCATTTGAATCGGAGCCGCCAGTAGGAGCCGGCGGTGTAGTTCCAGGATTTGGAGGAGCTGGAGGTGAGGAAGATGGCGAAACTATGTTTTCGATAGGTGGAGCTTTAATTATGGATGCAAAAGACGACGGCAGAGGAACATCAGCTTGATGCAATAACATCGTTGAAAAATCATCTGGCTGCGATGACGGTGGAGTATAAGGAGAAGGAGGAGGAGGAGAAGAATCCGAACCTTCAGGCGGCAAACTTGAATCTGAATTTGAAACAGAATCCGATGAAGGAGAAGAAGTATCGTTTGAAGAAGACATTATTCTTCTTCTCTCGCAATCCTCCTCCTCTTCCTCTCACAATACTCTGCAATTTACCACGTTTCTATTACACAAATCTCTCAAATCCAAATTTCAACACCACTAAACCAGATTCTTCATCCCCACGGCAACTCTTTTCCCTATCTCATTACTTATAAATCCCTACTCCTATTCTCAACATCATTGCGGTCAATTCAAAAGAAAACAACAACAACAAACAAGAATGTCGTTTCGAGATTACAGCAATGGCAGAAACAAAAATCATACGATGATTCAAAAGAAACAAGGAAGAGATCGGGAGAGGGAAGGAGCAGAAAGTGAGGAAGATTACTTTTGTCAAAATCTTGGGAGAAACGATCAGAAGATGAAAGACGCCATGTGAACCATCAATTGAGCTCCAAAATTTCTGCGAATCATAATTTTCGGGGGTTTTAGGGTTATAACAGAAAGAAAATTAGAAGAGTAGGAAGAATCAGAGGAAGGATAATTATGGAGGACGGTTAAAATCGGACGGTGTTTTGTGTTTGAGTGAGTTATCAAAGATGAAGAGTGAGAAATGGCGCAGTGCTCTAATTCCTTGCAATTCGGGTTACCGCCAAATTCAAAACAGGCTTCGCCACTTCTCCTTGGCAAAATGACAGCGGCTTCCACCGTCGGACCCCACTGGACCCACCCCCATTTAGTATCAGATATTTTCCTCTTTTTAATGTTTATATCAGAATTTTATTTGAGATTTTTTTTTTCAAATAAATAAAATGAGATGACTTGTTTATAAATATAGCAAAATATCAAAATATTATTGTCTATTCACAATAGACTGAAATAGATTTCTATCATTAAAAGAGTCTAAAATGAATTTTATGTCTGTTGATAGAAGTCTATTACTCGATAATAAGAGTCTGTCGCAATCTATTATTGATTGAAAATATTTTCAATTATTTTCCATTTAAAACAATTAATCTTGTCTTTTCTTTTCTAGATTAAATTAAAAAGAAAAGTAATTATAGGTATTAAATTTATAGTTTGATATTTTGTTTAACTATGGTGTCAAAATGAAACTTTGTCTAAATATTCAATATTTGTATTTTCAAATGTTAATTTTAATGATGGTAATTTCCATAAATTCTATAATTGATCCTTATAATTCGTTTATGGTTTATTTTTTCCAAAAATAATTGTTCTTTATTTGTATTTTTTTATAACTTGTGAAAATATATTTATATAGTATCATTTCTTACATAAAAATTATTATTATTAATATTATTTAACTAATTTTTTGAAAAATTTTGAAGGACTAAATTTAAGATTTAATAAAAGAATAATTATGAATTCAAATTTTTAATTCAATCCCATAGTTTAGGGACATAAATTATGCTTTCTCTATTGAATTTGGATTCTCATCAATTAATAACTAAATTGTGTGAACTTAAATTAAATTGATGCTTTTTTCCAAACTCCATAATTATGAATTCACTTATATTTTTCTTTTGGGACCTGCACTCTCATATGCCTTTTTTTTTCTGTAACATTTAGGTTTAGGCCTGTTCGTAAACTTTGGGTCTTGCCTCAAATAACTTGCAACAATTATTATTTAATTGCTAACCATTTTGTCTTTTGTTTTTATTTTTGAAAATTAAGTCTATATCATGTACATTTCTTACCATGTTTTTCATATTTCTTAAGTACAATGATTAAATTCTCAGCAAATTCAAAAAATAAAAACAACTTTTTGAAAGCTATTTTTTTAATTATCAAAATTTGGCTTGATTTTTTAAACCATTGATGATTAGTAGATAACAAAGGAAGAAATTTGAATTTGGAAGTAGTGTCCATAGGCTTAATTTTCAAAAATAAAAATAAAAAATAAAATGTTACCAAACGGGGCCTAAATATAAAATTTATTAAAAGTAAAAAATTTAAATCAAACAAACTCCAAAGTACCAAGACTAAAATAATATTTTAACCTATTTATCAAATAGTTGATGAAACATTATTTCATACTTCTAGGATAATTTAGGTTGAAGATTTCATAATGAGGTTAACGAGGGTTATTCTTTTATGTATAAATATATATATCATTACTGACATGAGGTGGAGGTGGATGCATGTGGATGTGAACACGTGAGGTGGATGCATGTAGCAAGAGGTGGATGTAGTTGGTGGATGCATGCATGCTTGACACGTGACAATTGAGAGAAATGATGATTGTATGGGATAGAAATTATGTAAAAGATGAATATGTGGGTATTGATGAGATTAAGTTTAATATAATGGAATTGTGGAAAATGATAAAGAAAATTTTTGGAAAATAGTTGTTGAAAAATATAAAAGTCTCTGAAGAATATTGATAAAAATCTATGAAACACGGATACTTCATGTGAGGCAAAGAATCAGTATCAGACACGTATAAGATATTGATACTTCCAGATACTTCTCAGATACGTTTCTGACACGCGATTTGACGTATCTATACTTTCAGATACTTTTTAGATACATATTTGACACGCAATTTGACATATCTATTTCTATGCGTACGTTTTTTTAAAAGAAAAAAGACAAGTAACTCATTTAATCTTTTCGAATCTCAAATTAGGCAACCTATTTAAAAAGCTCACTACTCGAGTCCAAAACTAAAAGAAAAAAAATAAATAACGGACCAAACCCTAGAATAGAATCATCTAATCTCCATCTTCACATTTGAGTCTCCACAAAGTCTACCAAAATATAAACCATTTGGATATCTTCAACAATAAGTTCTTTGTTTATCTTCATACTTCTCTCTCTAATCTTTTTCTTCTTCTTCTGGACAATATGAGTCACTTTTTTATTGCATTTTATTAACTTTTGTACTTCAACATCTTAGATGTTGCTTTTTTGTATTGTATTTTAGTGTTTGTATTCTATTTTGTGCTATTGTTATTAACTTGTATGCTAAATTTATCTATATCCTATATTTTTTAAAAGAAAAATAATGTATCTTCAACATATCAGTATCCTCATTTTTTCTAGAAATAGATATGTTTAAAGAAATATAAAAAACGACGTATCCGTAGACGTATCCGTATCTTAGTTTTTTAGAAATTGACGAATCGCCGTATCCGATCGTATCCGTATCGTGTAGTCGTATCTGTATCTGTGCTTCATAGATAAAAATAAAATAGTTATAGAAAATATAAATATGCTAAGAACTTACTTGGGTTTTGGAATATCAAGTCGGATGTGTAGAATTGAAGAACCTTTAAAAAGTATTTAAAACTTTCAAGAATTGGGTATGGTAGGATACTTTTCTAATAATATTTTCTCAAATTCTTTTAACTTAATTCTACGTTTTTCAAATTATTTTCATCTGGCGTGGATCTTTTGATGGAATTACTCAATCATAGAATCAAATAGAATCTTCCGTCATAGAATCATGACTGTTACTTCAAAAAATGTGGTGGAAAAATGGTTTTCTATCTATCCACACAATATGAAACCAAACCTACAAAAAAGTCAACAATTCTTGACTTAGAAATCAAGATTGATGGCTGCAATGACACAAGTATCAAATGAAGAAGAACTCAACTATTGGGTTTTATGTCCTAATATTCGTGGTTTGTAAACAATAAACTTATTTTATTATCAATAAAGATGTTATTGAGGTTTTATTTAATAAAGTTGTTATTGAATGTATGAATTGCTCATTTCATTTTAGAAAGAAGAATAAAATCGATAAACTAAAGATCCGTGGCTATTATATGAATATTTGAACTTTATGTGGAGACAAAAGAGTAGATCAAATTCAGTAAATAGATAAAACGGTCTATAGGATATGAATAAGGTTGGGTACCTTATTTTGGTAACAATATCGGATGCGGCCCACTCTGTAGTTGTTACAATTTGTTGTAAAGTGCTACAAACGAAGTGATCTTGATTCGTTCATGGATTGACATAAGGAGCAGGAGCATCCTATGTAATGAGTTTGCATAAGATTGGACCAAGAAATAAGTCACTCTTACTTTATAATATTGTTTACTGTTTAGACTGACTATTTCAAAGCGATGACCTAGATAACTTGACATTAATCCTGAGCTAACTATGAACTCTTATTTATTCGAGATTATTCTTAGATTTTCATAGGTGAGGGTTGGCTCAACAGTGCCGGCTCAATAAGCCTCCCATTTTAGTGGTAAGATCGGGTAGATAGCTAGGAACATAGGATGCAAGACGGAATTCACGTATACCCGCTTTTAGGAATAGTAGAGAGGTTGTTCCCTTAAGTGCTGACTTCGGGTCTTGAACAAGGGGCCCCATCCTCTCATTGGTTCAAAAGAGACTCGGTTTAGTGATTGGATCACAAACTAATTGTTCATTAGAGGATCAGTGGGACTTAAGGAACAAGATGTAATCTCGGGGTTAAAACAACTTTTGACCCAGCCGTTGTTACGAACAACCTATGAAGGATTGACTTGCTAATCATGGTTATATCGAGTGGACATAATATATCTACAGTGAGGGAAGTGTAACTACTGGGCTTTAATGAAGTGACCTGGTAGTTAACGAATGGTGGTTAATTAGGTTAAAGAGTTTAGTCGGTTAATCTCATATCGTTGGAGTGCATGATTTGTAGGTCCATGAGGTCCTCCTACTAGCTCCCAAACTAAACCTTAGAATAGTGTGACGAACAAATTTGAAGTGTTCAAATTCGATTTTTGGAGCAAAGCGTTAAATATATACGATATATTTAACCTAATGTTTAATTATGAATTAAACATAAAGAGAGAGAAAATAGGAGATATTTAAATAAGATTTAAATATCAAGATTATGAATAGGACTTCATATTGATCAGGATTATTGTTGGATTTAATATTAAATTAAATTAGTTAAATTATTTAATATTAATTTAATTTTAAAATTAATTATTAGAATTAAGTTTGAAATTAAATAAAATTGGCCAAAATTGCATTAAAAGTCAAAATTGTTGACTTGGTAAAAAATGTAATGAAAGTCAAATTGTTGACTTTTGACTTTGAAAATCAAAAAGTCAAAATTATTGACTTTGGATTTTGAGAGTCAAACTTTGACCATTGACTAAGTTATTGAAAATATCCAACAAATGTGAGTGGGAAATGCCATTTTTTGCATTGCTAAGTGTTGTCTTCAATTGAAGACACTTACCCCACTAATCCCACTTTGAGTTAGTGGAGTTTTTAGTCTCAAATTCTCATCAAACTCAAAGTTGCATGTTTTGTATGAAATGGTCTTTAAAAGGAAAGAGTTTAATGAATTTTAAGACTCTTGGTCAAAGTGGATTTTTATGAGATTATTTGATAATCTCATAATTATTTTCTCTCAAAGACTTAACATTTTCCTCTCCAAATTAGTCACTCACCAGATCCCACTATCTCGTTCTAAGGTCGGAGAATAGTCAGGAAGACTCTTGTGGTGGTCTACGAATTGTTCGTGAGAAGATTGGAGCTAATTTGGAGAAGATTCAAGTCTACAAAGATTGTATTTCTTTTATCCTTATTTACCTGTTTTAATTGCATGCTTATGCTTTGAGATTAACCTAATTAGAGTACTTTAGATCCATTTTTTCTTCTACCATGCATGTATTCGTTCCATCATCAACATTATCCTTCAACAAGTTTTGTCTCAATCCAATACTAGCCAAGAAGAAAATACATCTAACTTTCAAGAAGAAGAGGATGGAAACGAATTTGCAAATTTTATGCATCACATTTACACCCCAAGTCAATCCATCGATCCAAATCAGTAGAAGACAAAATTCTTAAATTGCAAATGAAGATAAAAGTATTGTACACGTGTCACTGTGTCAAAGTATTATACAAATGAAATTTTAGACTTTAAAGTGTCATCTTATGTAAAAACATGTCTTACAACCCATGATGTAAATAATAACGTGTCATTGTAAATTGTAATCGTGTTCTGTTAATATAATGCATGCAAAGTTTCCCATCTATATATAAAGGAAGCTTAGTATGGATCGAGAGGCAGATGTCTTTTCCTAGTTTTTTTTTTTTTTAGTGTTTTGTCTTGAGAGAAAAAGAACCTGTACTCTGTCAAAATTTAGTAAAGTTCTCCAATTCTACACATTCGTCTTGATATTCCAAAACCCAATAAGTTCTTAGCATATTTATAATTTCAATAACTATTTTATTATATCAATATCCTTTAACAGCTTTTATATTTTTCCAAGAGTTTTTTTCATCATTTCCCACAATTCCATTATATTAAACTTAATCTCATCAATACTCACATATTCATCATCATTTCACTCAATTACCACGTGTCAAGCATGCATGCATCCACCAACTACATCCACCTCTTACTACATGCATCCACCTCAGGTCAGAATGGCATCAGAGCCTTGCATGTTGGTAGAGTGTATTAGTTCAATTAAATTAGCATTAAAGATTTATAAGCATTTGTCTTATAATATTCTAAATACCATTTGTGGTAATAATCAAGTTTTGCTAAATAATTATATTGAATAGCACTTTAGTAAACCTTGTGTTCCCGACAGTAGAATTGTAAGACCGTTGGTAAGTTTGGTATTCCAGTGTTGTAGAATTTTAGCATTTTGATTATTCGTCACAAAAGATAATTAGAATCTTAATAAGATTTTAAGCTTTACATTTTTAATGTCAAAGTTAATTGAAGAAATGCTCTCTAAAGCACATATTATAAAAAAAACTCAAACATAATTGAAGATTATACAAATGATTCTCAACTCTCCATAGTCAATAATGAAGAGCTTCAGATCGCAAAAATAAAAAGAACCTCTATAAATTGAATATACCAAAAGTAGATATCAAAATTATTTATCAAATAGGAAATTTTGACTTTCTTCAAGATTATAGAATCAAAACCACAAAACAATCAGTTCCAATCAATAAACTCTCAAAATCTCTTTGTTTATTCTCAAGACAATAAATTCTTCAACACCAACAAAAATATAAATTTCTTCATATAGGATTAGTTCAAATTTCCATAAAGCCTCTTTATAGGATAAGATTAGATACCCCAATTCTTTTACTATTATGTGATAAACAATATAGAAACTTTTCAAATTCAGTACTTTTTATAGTTGAATCAAATCTAGAGAGATGACTAGTTTACTTTAATTGTTATCCAAACTTTTCAGTTTCATTAAGTGGTCCAAATATACTTCAATCTTTAATGCTTGATATTAAAATTCTAAACATAGACTGGGAACCACAAACTGAATCCATTGTAGGAATATTTCGAATACACTACAAATTAATGCATACAAATTTATCTCCTAATGCTCTTAAGACTTCTCCTAAAGATCAAACCCTTCTAATGGAAGCCAATACTGAATACTCAAACATTTTTACTCCAAAAATGTTATCTTGGAATCAAATTACTCATAATCCCAGATGGAATTTAGAAGATGAATCCAAAATTAACCCAAATTATTGAAAATAAAGATGGAAGTGTAGAAATACAGTTTCAATCTCCAAGAATAGAAGTTCCTAGATTTTCTACTATGTATGAACCTCCTGAACCAAGTACTTCTATAAACCTTCAAGGAGTACAATTTGATAATACAATACCAAAACTTTTTTATACAAAAAATAAGGATCCAACTTTATCTCCAACTCATTTTGATATACAAAAGATTAATCAATTAAATGTTATTTCTCAATCATTTATGATTAACAAAATAGTATTAGATAAAGAATTTTGGTCTAACAAAAATAAACTCTTAAGAAATATATTTTTGAAATCCTTTAATAAAATTGAACAAAGTGAGATTCGTAATGAGTATTACAAAACAATGAATTTTTTTAAAAAAGTTATATATTTTTTTTCCATTGGATGAAATATATGACATATTATCAAAATATTACATCTCCTTCGTATCAAACTATTAATACAAATAACTCTTCTCCCACATGGGAGACTACAAATCCTTAAAAATTCAAAACTTCTACTTATCCTCCTTTAGAAGAAATTAAGTTTCAAAATAACAATGATCAAGAAGTGATAGCTTATCCTTTCAAAATGATTGACATACTTGAAAGTGAAACAAAAGTACCAACACTAAAAGATATTAAAATAAACAATTATAGAATAATCATTCCAATAAAATTTTACATACAATATCAAACCAAGTGAAAAGAATAGAATCCAAACTCGAACCCTATCATTATCCTATAAAATCACAATCTCAACCAATTGATAAGACAAAACTTTTATTTAGACCTTTTGAGATTTCGGATAAAGATTTAAGATTAATTAATTTTTCAAAGTAAAGAATCTAATAATATTTTAGACAAAATCAGATTAATTAATTTTTCAAAGTAAAGAATCTAATAATATTTTAGACAAAATCAACCTTCAATTACAAAACTTAAATCTAAACTCATAAAAAAACATTAGATACATCAACATCAAAAGTTAATTCCATTAATGAGACTCCCGATGAAAATCATTCTGACATTCACGAACTAGAAGACAATTTTGATAATAACTTGGAAGAACAATTTTAGAACCTTACTTTTCAAAAGATAACAAATCCTATATATCCAAAATTAAGAAATTATTATTCCAGACCTTCTCTCCCTGACATACAATATGAAGAAAGACAACAATTAATGCAGGCTTAATATACAAAAAATGACATCTATGAATGGAATATAAATGACATGACCGAACAAAAAATTCTAAATTTAATGCATAAGATGACCTTAGCTGCCACGATTTACAAGATACACCAAAATACTGATCATCAAATTGCTCAAATGCTAATTTTCAGATTCATTGGAAATTTAAATGGATGGTGGAATAATTGCTATTCCCAAGTGATAAAACAAGAATATTAACTATCATTAAAGTTAAACAAAGTGGCTCAGGAATCAATCAAACACAGGATGCTGTTGCAACTTTGATCTACACCATTGCCAAAAACTTTATAGGATAATCCGTCCAATTCGAACAAAATTCTGAAATACTTTCCAACCTTACTTGTCCAAAACTTCAAGATTTTAGATGGTACAAAGATGTTTTCTTAAGCAAAGTCTACATCCGAACAGACTACAATAATCAATATTGGAAAGAAAAATTCCTCTCATGATTACCAAAATTGTTTGCCAAAAAAGTATGCCAAACAATAAAACAAACTTATCATGGTACAATTGGTATCAGAGCTAGGTTTCTGATATTCCAATTCATTGCTGCAAAAGAATTGCATTTATATTCTCGGTGGGTGCAGCATGTCTACTCTCTATTTTAATTTTTAAATCGTTTTTGGATGTGTGGATTAATGGAGTTTTCTGTGCTGTAACCACGGTTTGTTAAATTCTCTAGTTAATTGTAAAGGTCCCTGCGTTTTTAGGCACAATTAATTGCTATTGAGTCTGTAATTTCAAAGTTAGTTTGTGTCTTGAGTCATTCGTGAAGAAGTTCGGAGCAAGGGTTGCTGTTCTTCGAGGAAGAAGACGATCAAGCGTTGGTCAAGTCGTGTAGATGATGAGGTAGATGATCGCTGAGTATCGGATGCTCGACTGTCGTTTAACGCACGCACGCACTAGACGATCGTATAGCTCAGCAAGCCTCATCGCTTAGTTACTGACTATACGATCGCAGAGTAAATGTGTGGTAAATCGTTTACCTTTCGCGTGTTAAGCGATCATCTAGACGAACAGGTTTTGCGGCCTCATTGTCATCTATGCGATCGTTTAGCTTTTACGCTATCGTCTAGTGTGCGCTACACGATCATTTACTTGGAGGCGTTTACTAAACAATGGAGCTTCTCCCGGCGGTTCAAGACCCAGTTCGCTTGTGAGCCGGTTTGCTCGGTGGAACAATGTAATAGATAGAATTTTCATTTTGATTTTTTTTTTGTTCATCCCGGTCCATTAATCCATGGTTTTATACATGCGATGTATATATATTTTTTTTATGTCATATGATATGCACATACAGAAAAATCCTACCTTAGGTTATGCATCGGTCAGACATATTCTCTTTATTATAAGTGTTATGATTTAGAGAAGCATGATTTAAATTACGTAAGTACATGCTCATGCATCATATATATTTATATATGCATTATTTATTAAGCGTTATATTTATAAGCGTTATAAATTCCTCGTTATGTGGCAATGTATGTTTTAATTGTTTCTTTTATAAAGGTTATAAAATGAAATTAGAACTAAAATCAATAATAAAATGTTAAAGTGTAGCAAATCTATCTATAAGGGACTTTTTGTCTAAGGTGGGTTCTGTCTAGGCTGGGGTATTTAAGGGTGACGGCAACGAAACACCCCCTACTTAGGAACCTGCCTGGAATGATGAATTAGATAGATTTGATGCATGCACGAAAGTTAAGGATAGTCCATTAAAGAGTTTAATGTGGCTACTTAAACTTGTTTTATTTCAAAGACAATAGTAGTTTTTTTTAGCAGACCTAATAAATGACTTAGATTATAATCAATAGTCGAATTGTCTAGGTTAATAAACCTCTAGGTAGAACATTCAGTGGAAGGTACTTGGGGCATATGATGCTTCATTTAAACCTTTCGCGTTTCTCCCTTATTGTCCACACTGTGAGATCTATCCTCAGCCTCGTGACACCCTGGGAGTATCCCCCTAAAGGATGGTGTTTGGGTAGGTCAATATCAAGGTGGATGGAGAGAATGTTCATAGTAAGTGGGAGCGGGAAGTGCGACAACAAGTCCCACGGTCTCTCTCGTTCGATTAAATAAAGTTTCTGTGCATCGCCTCGAGGACCCTACGAGTGTCCCCCTATAAGATGGTTGTTTTGCGCATTTCTTTATTTGATCTCTTGTAAGAGGATAAAGTTACTTAGTCTTTTGTCTTAATCTGCTTCTTTCTTATGGTGGGTGCATTAGAGCGAGACTTTGGGGCCGAAAACGAGGGGTTACACTTACGTGGAATTGCTAAAGGTTAACAATTCTAGACCGAACAAATGGTGGTTGTTAGGTTCAGTTCCAAGAGTTGGTTCTGCCTAATGGTTGAGAATATCTCATCCCAGTGAAGGGACATCTGATCACCCCACCGGTGAAGTTTGTCCTGCCTTGCTGGGGTATCATTGCAAAATAGAAGTCTTATCACTTAGGGTACTTGGAAACTGTTTTGCTAAAATCAATTGGTAAAAATGTGGTTTTGCAAAGTCTTATAAAAGTTTATTCATTTTTCAGCAACAGTTTTAAATGACTACAGCCACTATCAGTTTACTTAACGCCAAAAAACTGAATGGTCAAAACTATTCGAGTTAGAAACATATGCTCACGACGATTCTCATCATCGAGGATCTAAAGTTTGTCCTTACGGAGGATTGTCCTCCTATTCCACCTCAGAACGCTACTCGAAATGTTCGGGCGGCATAGAGTGTTAGACACAGACAAACGAGAAAGCTCGAGCCTATATCATGGCCAGTATTAGTGATGTGTTAGCCAAGAACCATGAGCCCATGTTCTCAGCACGTGAGATCGTGGAGTCCTTGCGGGGAATGTTCGGACAACCGTTTGGACAGCTCAAGCAGGAGGCACTAAAACACATCTTCAGCTCTAAAATTGAGGAAGGCACCTCTGTTCCTGAACACGTGCTGAATATGATGGTCCACTTTAACGTGGCAGAGATGAATGTGTCTAAAATCAATGAAGGCAGTCAGGTTAGCACAATCATGCATTCATTCTCAGAGAGCTTCCTTCACTTTGTTAGCAATACGATTCTTAATAAAGTGGACTATACCCTTACTACTCTCCTTAACAAACAAGTTGCAGATTTACCAATCCTTGCTGAACAGTAAGGAGAAAAAGGGAGGTGAGGAAAATGTTGTCTCGTCTTCTAAAAAGTTCCATCAAGGTTCAACCTCAAGAACGAAGTCTACACCTTCAACTTCTAAATCTGGAAAGGGGAAGAAGAAGAAGAGTGGTAAAGGAAAAGGGAAAGCACCTACTAACTCGACACCTATCACCCAGAATCCACCACCAGTTGAAAAGGAACATGTTTCTACTGCAACCAGGACGGCCACTGGAACAGGAATTGTCCTTGCTATCTGAAGGAAAGGAAGGCAGTCAAGGCTAAGGCCAAGGCAGATCAAGGTAAATGTGATTTACTTGTGTTAGAAACTTGTTTAGTGGAGAATGATGATTCTGCCTGGATAATTAATTCGGGCACCACTATTCATGTTTGTTCTTTTTTTTAGGGGATTAGATCCTGACGACAGTTGGAGGCTGGTGAGATGACGTTGCGAGTAGGCACCAGGCACGTCGTCTCAGTTGTGGTAGTGGGAGGCTTCCAATTAACTTTACATAATATGTTTCTTTTATTAAAAGATGTCTTTGTAGTTCCTGAACTAAAAAGAAAACTTATTTCTGTAAAGTGTCTGTTACAATGCAATTACACTCTTTCTTTAAATTGAATAAAGTGTTTATTCATAAGGATGGTGTTGAAATTTGTACAGCTAAATTGGAAAATAACTTGTATGTGCTAAGATCATTAGCCTTAAGTTCCCTCTATAACATAGAGATGTTTAAATCTGTCGTAATTCAATCTAAAAGTCAATGAGTTTCTCCAAAATAAAATGCCCAACTTTGGCACCTTCGATTATGGCACATCAATCTCAATAGGATTGAGAGATTGGTAAAGAGTGGCTTCTAAGTGAGTTAGAAGAAAATTCTTTACTAGTGTGTGAATCTTGCCTTGAGGGTAAGATGACTAAAAGACCTTTTACTGGAAAAGTTTATCGACCCAAAGAGCCTCTAGAATTAGTATATTCTAACCTTTGCAGTCCTATGAATGTGCAAGCTCGAGGAGGCTATGAGTACTTTATCAGTTCTACTGATGATTACTCTAGATATGGGTATGTTTATCTGATGCAACAAAAGTCTGAATCCTTTGAAAAGTTCAAAGTATTCAAGGTTGAAGTTGAGAATGCTTTAGATAGACGAATTAAAACACTTCGATCAGATCAAGGTGGAGAGTTTTTGGATTCTGAGTTCCAAGATTATTTATTAGAACATGGAATCGTTTCTCAACTCTCAGCGCCGAGTACACCTCAGCAGAATGGTGTAGCGGAGAGGAGAAACAGAACCTTGTTGGACATGGTTCGTTTGATAATGAGTTACGCTTCCTTATTGGACTCATTTTGGGGTTTCACAATGGAGATTGCAGTATACATACTCAACTGTGTTCCTTTTAAGAGTGTTGTGAGAACACCTCTGGAGTTGTGGAACGGGCAGAAAGCTAGTTTACGTCACTTCTGCATATGAGGTTGCTCAGCACATGTGCTTGAGGCAAATCCCCAGAAGTTGGAATCACGACCGAGGTTGTACCTCTTTGTAGGCTACCCCAAAGGTACTCGAGGGGGTTACTTTTATGATCCGTCAGAAAATAAGGTGTTTGTTTCCACGAACGCTACTTTTCTGGAGGAGGATCATATTAGGGAGTACAGTCCACGTAGTAAAGTCGTGTTACGTGAACTTTCCAATGAAACTACTGAAACTTCAACAAGAGTTGTTGAAGAACCTGCTTCATCAGCCAGAGTTGTTGATGATAGTTCATCTGGTAGGTCAGTTCCACCTTAAGAGTTAAGGGAACCTCGATGCAGTGGGAGGGTTACGAACCCGTCTGATCGCTATCTGAGTTTCATGGAAATCCTAGTATGGTGGCAGATGGCGACATTGAGGATCAGTTGTCTTATAAAAAGGCAATGGAGTATGTTGACTGGGATGAATGGGTCAAAGCCACGAATCTCGAGATGGAGTCGATGTACTTCAACTTAGTATGGGATCTTGTAAACCAGCCTGATGGGGTAAAACCTATAGGTTGTAAATGGATCTACAAGCGCAAACGAGGTGCTGATGGGAAGATGCAAACCTTCAAGGCTCGACTTGTAGTAAAGGGTTATACCCAAGTGGAGGGAGTCGACTATGAGGAGACTTTCTCATCTGTTGCCATGTTAAAGTCGATCTGCATCCTCCTGTCAATTGCCACTTATTATAATTATGAGATATGGGAAATGGATGCCAAGAAGACTTTTCTGAATGGCCATCTTGAGAAGACCATTTACATGGTGCAACCCGAAGGATTCATTGCACAAGGTCAAGAGCAAAATGTTTGCAAACTGAATCAGTCCATTTATGGGCTTAAACAGGCGTCTCGATCTTGGAATTCAGTTTGATACTGCGATTAAATCGTATGGCTTTGACCAAAATGTTGATGAACCTTATGTTTACAAGAAGATAATCAACAGTTCAGTAGCTTTCTTAGTGTTGTATGTAGATGATATACTACTCATTGGGAATAATGTAGGTCTACTGACTACAGTTAAGAACTGGCTAGCGACCCAATTCCAAATGAAGGATTTTGGGAGAGGCTCAGTTTGTTCTTGATATACAAATCTTTGGGGATTGTAAAAACAAAGTGCTAGTGCTGTCTTAGACATCGTACATTGACAAGATCTTACTCAACTACTCGATGCAGGACTCTAAAAGGGGCCTACTACCATTCAGGAATAGAGTCACTTTGTTTAAGAACATGTGTCCTAAGATGCCTCAAGAGGTTGAGGAGATAAGATAGGTCCCATATGCCTCAACTGTTGGCAGTTTGATGTATGCGATGCTCTGCACTAGGCCAGACATCTGCTATGCTGTGGGAATAGTTAGTAACTATCAGTCTAACCCAAGCCAGGGTCACTAAACCACAGATAAGAACATCCTCAAGTATCTTTAAAAAACGAAGGATTATATGCTCGTGTATGGGTCTAGGGATTTAATCCTTACTGAATACACAGATTCTAACTTTCAGATTGATAAGAACTCTCGAAATCCATTTCAGGGTTAGTTTTTACTCTTAATGAAAGAGCTGTAGTGTGGTAGAGCACTAAGCAAGGGTGCATCACTGACTCCACGATGGAAGCCGAGTAGCGGCTTGTGAAGCTGCTAAGGAGACCGTATGACTCAGAAAGTTCTTGACAGAGCTAGAAGTTGTTCTAAATATGTCTAGGCCCATCACCCTTTATTGTGACAATAGTGGTGTTGTGGCGAACTCCAAAGAGCCCAGAAGTCACAGACGCGACAAACACATAGAACGGAAGTATCATCTGATTCGCAAGATTGTGCATCGAGGAGACGTGATTGTCACGAATCGCCTCAGAGCAAAATGTGGATGATCCATTTACGAAGGCTCTCACGGCTACAGTGTTTGAGAGTCACCTTCAGAGCATGGGTCTACGGGACCACCCGCGGCTAGACTAGGGCAAGTGGAATTTTATTGTACTGGAATTTTATGCCCTAGTTTATTGTTTTGTACTTTTTTTTGTACACCCTACTTCGCTTTAGAACAAGTGGGAGATAATTGGGGTTGATGCCCTAAAGTCGCGTGTCCTGTAGTTTGTAAACACATTTTATACGAAGGCTTGTGATGTATAATATATGATATTTACTTCACTTCTTGACTTTGCACATTTAGATGTTTAATTTGTTTTACCACAAACCAATAAACTTAATATCCCTGGTTGTCTTTATATAACTTACGCATGTATGTAGTGCCATACAAGTGGATCATGTCTTAAGTGATAACCAAAATGGTCTGTAGTATATAGATATAGAAGGGAAACCTTATCCTGGTAACACTACGAACGAAGCCCGCTTTGTGGAATAGTTATAAGTGTTGTGATTTGTCACAGATGGTCTGATTCTAATCATTTATGTAGGGGACATGCGAATGGGGGAGTCCTATACAAAGAGTTTGTATAAGACCTGACCACGAAGTGTTAACGTCTCGTCATATAACTCCGTTCATGACAGAGACTTCACTTCACTAGGATGACCATAAGTAACATGACCTCAATCTTGAGTGAGTCGGGAACTCCTGTCATTGAAGGCAATTCTTTGATTTTCATGAGTGTGAGTGGCTAGAGTGCCGACTCAAACCTACCACTTTGGGGATTCCTCTGATTTGGGAGCTAGGAACTCAACTTCACTAGATGGAGTTCACTCCTTCTCCGAAGCAGGGGTAAGTAGATAGATTGCTCCCTTAAGGGCTGATCTCGGGGCTTGAACGATGTGGCACCACATACCTTCTCATGGCCTGAGAAGTGTTCACACATAGTAGGATTATGTTGTATTGTTCATTAGAGGAATCAGTAGTACTTAAGAAGTAAAATGTAACTACGAGGCAAAACGGTAAATTGATACAACTATACATACGAGCATCTGTGTAGGGTCATCGTACTGATGATTGGTTATATCTGATGGACATATCTGATGGACATTTAAATATATCTATGGTAAGAAGAGTTCAGCTGTCGGTCTTTAGTGGAATTCCTGGTAATTAATGGATGGTGGATATCGTGGCTAAAGAATTTAGTCAGTTATTCACGTATCGTTGGAGCTTCGAGCCATAGGTCCATAAGATCCCCTTGGTAGCTTGGATACAAGTTGAGAATCAGTTTTTGGGTCAGTTTGAAATGTTTAAATTGATAAGATGGAGTTCGATTATATATGATATAATTGAACTAGTTAATTATATATGATATAATTAACTTTATGTATGAGATACATTAATTTGGAGGAAATTGGATATAAATATGATTTATATCTAGTGGAGGAAAAATACTATGGTTAATATATGATATTTAACCATAGGTTATGAATATAATGGGATAATATTTATTATTTATTAATTGGACAGTTATGGGATAATTGGCCAACGTCTTTTCTGTTTTCATAACGGATGAGTAAGATGAAGAATCGCTTTGAGACATTTAAATAGCTCACGGTGTGTTAAGCATTAGATGCGTGGATAGTGTTGAAGTGGGTCATCGCTTAGTAAAATCAAGGCCTATACAATAGTGTTGAACGATCGCTTAACGCTTACACCCGCGCGCGCTGAGCAGAGATTAAAAAGACGATTTAGACTTAAATCAGTAGTCGCATTGTCTAGGTTAATGAACCCTAGATAGAACATTCAACGTAGGTACTTGGGGTAGAAGATGCTTCACTAAAACCTTTCATGTTTCTCCTAAATAGTCCATACCATGAGATCTACCCTTGGCCTCGTGGCACCTTTGGCGTGTCCCCCTAACAGATGGTGTTTCGGGTAGGTCAATATCAAGGTGGATGGAGAGAGTGTTCATATTAAGAGGGAGCGGGAAGTGCGACAGCATATCCCTCGGTCTCTCTCATTAGGTTGAATAAAGTTACTGCGCATCGCCTCGACGCACCCTAGGAGTGTCACCCTAAAGGATGGCAGTTTTGCGCATTTCTTTATTTGATCTCCTGTAAGAAAATAAGGTAGCTTGGTTTCTTGTCCTAATTTGCTTATTCCCTACAGTGGGCTTATTAGGGTGGGACTTTGGCACCAAAAGCGAAGGGTCACACTTATCCGGAATAGTTAAAGGTTAACGATTCTGGACCGAAAAATAGTAGTTGTTAGGTTCAGTTCCAAGAGTTGGTTATACCTAATGGTTAAGAATGTCTCATCCCAGCGAGCAATTGATCACCCCACCAGTGACGTTTGTCTTGCCTCACGGGGGCTTCATTGCAAAATAGAATTCTTTCACTTAAGGTGTCACACCCCGCCCCAGACTACTCTCTAAGCCTAGGAAAGGACATGACTGCAGTAGTAATAAACCCTTTTGTTGATACTTACTACCTAATAACTCTTGCGGAAATAACTTTGATACCAATGATAAAATTCAACAATCAACTAATTAAGTCAAGGAGGCAAACAACAACTGATTAAGTAGGCCCATTTTACTAAACGACCGCTTACCTTTAACTAAATGATCGTTTAACGCCCGAGTTTTTCTAAACGATCGCTTAGCTTTTCCTACACGATCGTATACTTCATCTAAACGATCAAGCATTTTGTCCAAATGATAGACGAGCCTTTCTTCCACTTGCTTGATCGTTGTATACAATCTCCCTTTCTCCTTCCATCTACCAAATCCGAACACAACTCACCATTTGGATTCTCATTCCGAGAATACTGAGGCTTCGAGTGGTGGTGTCGTCCCGGTTTCCTTCTGTTCGTGTGGAGACTATTCGAGGTAGACGATTGGGAGTTGCTGAACGATTGCTTGCCGTTCCAGCGAAAGCAAGATTTATTGTGAAGAAAAGTCTTCAACTGGTATGATCTCTTGGTCTTTTATTTATTGATTCTCTAAGCATGCTAGTAATTTAGCTATACCATGCATATCTGTATGTTTGAATGTATATTTGGAAATTCTATCACAATGAATTAGAAAGATCCATTTCCGCTCATAGGTACTTTGTATAAGAGTTCCTTCAACAATTCCTATTGATAATCTACGGTGAACTAGTTAACTTTATAAACAATGAAGGTTTAGCTTTATGCATAGACCTTAAATTGAAAGAAAAAATGAAAAATGAATTTCATAAGCAAAAGCAAGAACTTGGATCTTTTTGTGCCCATTATGGTTATGAGAAAATACAAGCTCCATTAGCAAAAAAACGACCCAAGAAATTTAGGAAAAAAATTTACAAAAAACCTTATAGAACCTAAGGATATTTTCAAAATAATAAAAAAAAAACAAAATTATAAATAAAAACCAAAAAGAATATTTAAAAATTATAAAACTACTCAGAAGAGAAAAAAAAATTACTTGTTATAAGTGTAGGAAAAAAGGATGCATAGCTCCCAACTGTCTTATAAAAGGAAAAATTAATAGTTTAGAGATTGAAGAAGATTTAGAAATTCAATTATTAAATTTATTAACATCTTTAGACCCTTCATCTTCATCAGATAACAATGAAGAATCCTCTTATGACCAAATTTTTGAAATCCAAGAAAATACTGATAATTCTGATTCTGAAACATTATTATCCTCTTGTGAAGATCAAATAGGAACATGTACATGCAATAAAAATGTAAATATCATTTCAAGAGACTAAGAAATTCTTTTTAAATCCATTAGCCAAATTGAAGATCCACAAATTAAAGGAATATTTTGAAAAACTTAAAGATCTTATTATAGAAGAACCTAAACAACAAAGTTTCCAACATTACAATTTTAAAGAGATAATTTATCGCTTCGAACCTAAAACAAAACCAGTAACTTTTCCTGATTTTCAAAGAGAAATAAAAACAATAAAAGAATAAATATCTAACATTAAAAAAGAAAGTTCTCAAGTTAAATTTGAACTCTTATCATTTCAAATTCAACAAATAATTGATCAACCTTCCACTTCTGAAAATCCTGAAAACATTGAAATAGATAGCAAAGCCAATGCAATTTCTCATGAGTCTTTTATTAATCTTATTAATAAAGTTCAATTACAAAAATGGTATTCTATCATTAATATTGTCATAAATAAGAAATACCATTTAACTTCGAAGGTCTTAATCGACTCCGGAGTTGATCAAAACTGTATACCAGAAGCCGAAGTTTTAATACCTACTAAATACTTTAAAAAAACCTCAGCAAAATTCCATGGTGCCAATGGTTTTGGATTGATACATGTGATAGTTGTTATGTGGGTAGATTGATAGTTTTGATAGAAGTTTTGGAAATGTATTTTTTGTTCATATTGGGTTGACTGTTAGAATTATGTTCCTTATATTGTTTTGGAAGTGTCCATATGGGTTGACGGTTAGAATTATGTTCCTTAAGTTGTACTATTGACAATGTTAATGAAGTGAAGTTTTTATAAAGAGATATTAGTGGAAATTTGGTTGATATATAAGATTGAAAATGCGTATATTGTTTATTTGATTGATAAATGTAATATATATACCAAATGTGATTATTGGATCAAAATGTAGGAGCAATTATAGATAAAAACGTCAACATTGTAGATTTTTCTAAAAGAATCACAAGCAAATTTCTTGACTTTTTTTCCTCAACTCCCATATTCTTGATATTTCTAACATATCAAGTAAGATATATCTTGATGTGTTTTCATTGTCAAGTTAACAAAATTTCTTGACCTTTTTTCCTTGTCAAGAACGCTCATATTCTTGACATTTTAAACATGTCAAAGTGTCAGTGTTTCTTGACTTTTTTAAATGTCAAGTGTCAATTTTCTTGACGTTTTTAAAACGTCAAAAAAATCGACATTCTTGATACTAGCTTCCTTGACGTTATTTAAAGCGTCAACAAAAGTGATTCTTGACATTTATAAAACGTCAAGAAACATTGTTTCGTAGTAGCGTTTGTTGATTCTCACATATTGAAAAGGGTGAAGTAGAAGACTATTGCTCTCGAGGTTCAAGCAATTAGTGGTTTTATAATCTTTTTTTCTTTTTTTACTTTTCAATTTTGTAAATACACACGGTTGGTTCATATATTTAAGGAAAATAATAATATTTTAAGATTTTTCATCTTCACAAAAAGAAAAAAAAAAAAAAGAAGATAATTTTATTGCAATATAGTTTGAAATTAAGAAAATACAATTGCAAATCTATACATGAAATAAGATTTTAGGATTTCTCAAATAGAAAAATAACATTTTGGTTTAAAATTAAAATAATAAAAATAAAATAAACTAAGAGAGAATTATATATAAAAAAAAAACAGAAAGATCACGAAATTTTCTTGGAAATAGAAAACATTGTTTTGATTTAAATTAAATATTCTAATTAAGAAAAATCAGAAAATCAGAAAATCAAAATAATATTTTTCCCCCTCAATTTTATTTTCTTAATTTACTCTATCAAAATTTTAATTTAGAATTAATTTTTATTAGTACATTATAGATTTATTATTAAGTTCTAAAGTTTTATAATTATTTATTGTTTTTAATTTTTAAAATAACATCATCGATTTTATTTTAAAAAAATTTCTCCTGCACACTCACATGTTAAATTAAATAAAATTTTAAAATATTACATTACTATATTTATAAAAGAATCAAATTTATTCTCCAATCTCTAATTCGAGTTAAATAAAAGGAGGGAATTTTAAAATAATATTTATCTTATCTACAATCTATCTCGCATTCGCATTAAAAAAATCTCATGTTACCTAAAAACGTATTAGATTTTCAAAAAAGGAAAAAACCTAATTTATCTCGAATTGATGTTTATATTTTAAAAAACATTGAAATTTTATCTAAAATTTACATTTAAAGAAATAAAAGTTGTTAAAAAAATCTCCTATTATCTAGAAAATCATTTAATTCACGTTAAATGATAAAAAGTTTAAAATAATAAAACAAAATCTCATTTTGTCTACCATTCTTAAATAACCTCGTTATATTCAAGTTAAATATATGACACTTTTATATATATATATATATTCATATTAAATATAAAAGATTTTTTTAAAAAATCTTATTACATCTAATAATTTTTAGCTATGATTTAAGATTAAATCAAATTAAATTCCGAATCTATTTTTTTTTTTAATAAATGAACTAAATTGTGCTCACAATTTTCTAAATATCTCATTTATTTTGGGAAAATTAAAATGATATTGGACTTTTAGAAACTATTTAGGAAAATGTTGTTATTTTCAAACTATTTGTAAAAATATTGTTGTTTTAAATAAGTCGAGGGTTGAAAATTCGACCTAGATAGGTCGAATTTTGAACTATCGACCTTCTTTTTTTTTTTTTAGGAAAATATTGTTGTTTTCAAACGGATTATGTCATCTCAGCAAGTCTGACTAAATAACGAGCTAATGAATCTCCTTCTTTTTGCCACTGAACTTCCCAATCAAATTCGAGAGCGAAATTATGGGAGACAGCGAGAGTTTGAGAGAGCGAGAGCGAGAGCGTGAGCGTGAGCGTGAGCGAGAGCGAGATTGAGATTTTGATAGAGAGCGAGAATACCGTACAATTTTTTTTTCTTTTTTAATTATTACACATTCTACCTTCTTCTTTTTAATCATTTCTTTTTTTAAAAAATTTTTCATTTTATAAAAAAAAATTCTAAAAAAATTTATTATTTTTATTTAAACTCTAAAAAGAATAAATTAAAAAAAAATAATAACTCATAAAAATAAAAAAAATTTAAATTAAATATCTCATTTATATAAAAATAATTACAAAAATCAATGTGTCCCGCAAGGCGGATGTCGTCGGTTTCGAGCTGGTTGTCGTCGTCGACTTCAAACTTGATGTTGCTCGGGTTCTTCTTGATATTGCTCTGGTACCTCTGTAGGCGCTTCATAATATAAATATTTATTATGCTCTCCACGACCTCGACCATGTCCATGCACGTATGAAGACGAAGGACCAGCCTCTGAGTCATAATGTCCTAAACCAAATGCTGACATCATCATCATTGGACTAACATAATCAGTTTAACTTTGCGTCTGCGTCATAGGAGGAAACTCTTCCACATTATGTGCAACCTCATCAAACTCATCCTCTTCCCGAACAGGTCCTCTACGTCTAGGAGCTGGTGGAGGAATAATAGGTATATCGTACATATAATGAATTTCCTCCATATAGCTTTGGTTGTCACTACATATAGCAAGAACCTGGTTCGGATCATTCGCAACCTCACGGAGTATACTGTTGTTCGATCTCTGTGAATTATAAAACAATTAGACAATATTTAAAATAAATTTAAATTAAAAAAATTAGATAATATTCATTCATTTACCAGATGACCCACAGCTGCTCCGGACGAGTGACGTAGTGCCTTGTGATATTATTATACCAATGAATATATTCTGGAGTGACATCTGTGTCAAACTGTTCAAGAGAAACCCCCACTGTAATAAACCTTGCACGATAGTGCCATCACACTACCAAATGTGCAACTTTTTCGGATCAATCTCCAGTCCTTAGGTCAATATCATGTCGTACGGGTTCAGTATTACAAGGTGATGGGATATCTTGCTGAAAACCAAATTGTCTCATCGCCCTGTCAGGAAGATGCCACTCACCAATGTGAAAACATATGAGAGGACTCATCGTTCGCCATATGTTTTGACCATTCATACAAAAATTAGGCAAAGTATGCACAATAATTTTGTACGGCTCCTAAATAACCTAAAACATAAAATATTATATTAAAGAATATTAAAGACAAATACAATAAAAATGTGAATAAAATAATCAATTAGGTTTAGTGTAATGTACCTATTCAGGTTGAAGCAGATCAAACATGTATCTATACTGGTTGACTACATGTGTGGTTGTCCTAGTCACATAAATTTTGTCTCTCCACCTAAATTTTTAAATTGATAATTTAGAATTTAAATTAATTAGATCAGTGATATAAAAATTAAATTGAATTAAAACAACATACCAAGAACCGTAGGCTCGTCCAACTAACTGAGTGTCATTAACATGATGTAGCTCAGCCCATAGTTGCAAAAGTATGAGAGACCCAACTATCTCTCGAACCTCAGGTCTTGTTACTTTGCATAGTTGTCTATACAACCATGCCAAACATGCTCCACCCCAAGAATACTGCTCCGCATCATGGATGTTAGCTAACAATAGTGGCAGGAACATCAAGTGAACAAAATGACTTGATTTATTTGAAAACAAACTTTCACCCATCATTTGTAGTATATATGCTCGCGCATATCTTATGACGGTTTCTTCGTCTGCATAATCGAAGGAAGTGTATTTCGTTACTAAGACGGGCTCCAGATAGTTAGGGATTGAATAATAAATAATTTTTTATTATATATTCATTTTATTGTATATTCAATTTTTTTATTATAATTTATCGTATATTCAATTTTTTTTATAATAATCTACTGTATATTCAATTTTTTTTTTATATTTAATAAAGTTTTACATTATAATAATCTAATATATTCAATTTATAGTATAATAATCTAATATATTCAATTTATTGTCTAATGATTATTCAATTATAGTATAATAATCTAATATATTCATTTTGTTGTCTAATGATTATTCAATTATAGTATAATAATTTAATATATTCAATTTATTGTCTAATGATTATTCAATTATAGTATAATAATCTAATATATTCAATTATAGTCTAATGATTATTCAATTATAGTATGAATATTAGCTTTTTTTTCTCTTCTTTTATATATATTTCTATAGAAAGTTCAAATAAAGTGAAAATTCTCGCTCTCTCTTAAGATCTCACTCTCTCCTAAGATCTTGCTCTCTCACTCTCACTCTCTCCTAAGCTCTCGCGCTCGCTCTCAATATCTCGCTCTCTCTTATTGTTGTTATTTTTCCATTAATGATTACTAGCTTTCATTTCTTCTGGAACAATCACAAACACTTTTTTGATTATAGATCTACTTTTTTGTTCGTAGACAAAGCTAATTCGGAATTGTCTTTCATTCTAAGCCATAACTTGTATTCATGCGCTTCATATTCGCCTGGAGTTCGCTCCTAGAAATATAGCCATCCCCACCCCCTCACGTCAATCCCACAAGCCTCTGTCTAATTTGAAATGATAACAAAATGCATAGGTTGTTGGAAGCAGCTCGAGTACATAGATACATATAGTATATCATCTCATTACTTTATTTCCTCTATGAGAGAAAAAGAAAAGTAATAAACCTACAATCTCGAGGGTGGATCTGTGTTAAAACTTCAACCTTCGACAACCTAAACGAGATTCGTGAGATTTCCCTTGTCGAGGGTTGAAGTTTCGGCTTATGTATTGTTTCCAAGTTTTTCTTTGTTCGTCGAGTTCTCAACATTCGACCTCCACATTAGTCGAGTTTTCAACGTTCGACCTCTAGCCTCGAATTTCCAAAACAACAATATTTCTCTAATAAGTTTCAAAACAATAATATTTCTCTAATAAGTTTTGAAAACAACAATATTAATATTAAAGGTCCCATTTATTTTCTTTCTTATTTTTATATTTTATATTTCATTATCATTTTACCATTTTTATTTTGTTTGAGATATCTAGACGTCTAAACCTATAGAACTCTTTTTTTAAAAAAAAAAAAAAAAAAAATCATCAACGACTTTATTTACTTTTTTTCTACTTATATAGTTAGACATTTTCTCCAACTTTTTTTTATATCTATGGTTCACTAGTCACCTATGTATGTTTATTTTTTTACATTTTTTCACCATGTTAAACTAATTTTTCTCTTATCACTAAACTTCTTGCCTTATAAGTTTTTTTTTTTTTTTAACAAGTGTAGTCATAAACTAGCTAAGGAAGAATATTTAAATTGAATAGTCTTTTTCTTTTTCTTTAGTGAACTCGTTGAGTAATTATAGACCTGTAGAAATATGTTTTATTTTAAAGATTTCTGACTATAATTGCAAATATTATTAGTTAGTTTATTTGTTTTTCTAAGGAAGTTTATTTGTTATCTTAATATAAAGTATTCAAATTGATTAAAAAAAAATAATTTTTTTTTTTTTTGGGAAAAACATCATCAATTTTGCTCTCATTAAATACTCAAGTTTAATTTATTACATTTTATATCTATAAGACTCTTATTTCATTTTATACATGTATATTTCATTTTTATCACAATTTAAAAGTAATTTTCAATTAGAGGCTATATGATACCTTTTTTTTTATTATTATTATTTTTAAAGAAACTATACTATACCTAGGAAGCCTTTTAGGGATGGACAATACTTTACATCATATATATAAATATTAGGGGTGAGCACCAAGGCATCGAAAACCAATCCGATCAAAACTAATCAAATTGAGGTCAGTCGGTCGGTTTTCGATTTTCATATAAAAAGTGTTAGAAAAATGACTGATCAATCGAGATATATATATATATATATATATATATATATATATATTCTAAAAAATAAATATAAAAGTAGCCAACTACTATCAACTCAAGCCAAACCTAATATTGATTTATTATTATCTTTTTTATGTTGCCTAAATTCCAAACTCACTACATGATTGACTTAAATTTAAAAAAGTTACAAATTATGTTAACCTAACAATCATACTTCATCAATTCATCTTTCATTTTCATTCATTTTGGCTTTGCTTGAAAAAAAACGACAAAATCAACTGACCGTTGATCGGATTTCACACTTTTTTTTGTCGATTTTCGGTGACGATTTTCTTCCAAAATCGACACCGACAGTTCGATGCACACCCCTAATAATTATAATTTTTCCATTCTAAAAAAATTATATATATCCCTATATATATATATACATGTGCACACATGCAAGGGCTAACTTCTAAACGAAGGATGGAGGGTGTAATTGTGACTCTTTCAAACTTAAAAATGTTAATTGGAATGGGAGATTCAAATCTCTACATTTTTAAAAATATATACCTTAATTAGTTAATAATATTTACATATGGATTTGAATCTTCATCTTATTAATAAATATAGATGCCTTTTCGTCGTTTACGCTAATAAAAAAAATTCAGTAATTGAACCAATCAGAAAATCGTCAATACCTGAGCAAATGAGTGAAACAATGGTCTGTTGAAGTGCAAAGAAAATCTCACATCAACTTTTTTTTTTTTTTAGTCCAAAAAGAGATGGAAAAATTAAATTATAAATTTCTTAGTTTATGAGTATATATTTTCCTAATCAGATAAGTTCATTTTAGTAAAATTTATATTAATTATAAAAGAAGAGGATAGTGCGGGAAAAAAAAAATGAAAGTCACCAGAATTTATGTCATTATACCCAACCATTTGTTAAATTGCAAAGGGGAAAAAATACCAAATTTCAAAATTTTTCCGAAAATTATTTCCAGCTGGGCAGCCTTCTGTTCCGACACGTCGATATCAAATATGGACAATTCAAACTTCAGAAACGGTAACTTGCAATGGTTGGCAGTCAATAATAGTGGCAAATAAAGCGACGACGTTTTCGTTTGTGGAGTTGACTTTTTAAAAGAAACAAAACTTTTACATATAAATTCAATTAGGCTCATTTTGACTTTTACCAATTATTTTTTGATGTATTTAATTAAAAAAAAAATTAGATGCATTTATCTCCATTTTTTAGAGTCGAATCACAAATTGTTACGTGAAATTTTCTTTTTAAAAAAGATAATTTTTTTCTCTTTGGAACATGAAAGAGATACATGAAAATGAGTACACCTTGATACACCTAAATATTACCATTAATAAAAATGATTTGGTGTTTTATTTTTTTTTTAAAAAAAATCTAAAGTAGGGTCAACGATATTTTATTTAAAAAGTGAAGGATAAAGTCTATAAATTCGTCAATTCCTTTGTGTGGTATTATTCTATTTGTAACCCATCACAACTTTTTCATTTACTTTGTATTTTACCATTGAATTTGTCTCAAAACATAAGTGCTCTTTCCAAATTTCATCCAATTTTTTGGTTGCATTTCTTTCTTCTCTATTTTCCTTTTTCCAACTTTGAGTGCTTAACTAAGTCAATCTTGAACGGTTGAGAAGATTAATCAAACCTAATACAATGAGTTTGGTGTATTTGCAATAATAAAATTCAACCTAAATGGTAAGTTTTTGGTGGTTCAACTATCAAGGTCAATTTTTTTTAATCTCGTAATTTTTAATTAAAAAATCAAATAAATCTTTAGACTTTGTAGCAAGATTGAGTTAATAAGTGTATAATGTTAACTCAATCAATCAAGTCTTACACAAGCAAATACATATAATCAAACAACACATCCACATGACGTGTATGTTTTGAAATAAATGAGTTAATAATATAAACACATTAACAAAATTTTGAACCAATCAATAGATATTCATCGACATCGAACAAAAAGTTAAAAGTTAAGGTTTTGTTTGGTAATCATTTCGTTTTTAGTTTTTACTTTTAAAAATTAAGTCTATTTCTTCTTATTTTTTATACATGTTTGAATTTTTCTTAAGTTCAATGGTTGAATTCCTAGTCAAAATTCAAAAAAAAAAAAAAATTTAAAAGTTATTTTTTTTAGTTTTCAAAAATTGGTTTAGTTTTTTAAATCATTGGCAAAATTTAGATAATAAAGAAATAAGGAAGTAGTTTTCTATGAGCTTAATTTTCAAGAATAAATACAAAAATCAAATATTTACTAAAAAGGGCTTAAATATATATATAAACTAAAAGATATCCGTCTAAATTGTATATAAAATGTCATCGGATCTTGCCATTTGTTTAAAAAAAGAATATTCCTATTAGTTCAAAAGTTACATTGTTACCCTAAACCCCTTTATAAGTATTCTAAAACTATTTTGGAGTAAAAATTCTTTAGATAAAAATTGAGATATGAAACGAAGGTGTGGTAATGTTCATATCTCAAGCAAATATTTCTATTATTTCGAAAGTTACAATATTAGCTTTAATCTTTCAAAAGTATTTCAAAACTACTCTGGAATAACTGTGATATAAAATAGATGAAAGGTAATGTTCATATCTCAATTTTTATTTTTGAGTGACCACATCACCATTTTAAATCCTAATTTTCGTCCAACATTTTAATGGATTTCAAATTTAATTAGAGGTTAGAAGCTCCTTATAAACATCAAGGATGATATTGTAATTTTTAAAAGATTAAAGATATGTTTGATATATGATTTAGCCTAGATTTTCATTAGGGGTGTCCAAAAAACCCGATGACCTGAAAAAATCTATCAACCCAACCCAACCCGTACGGTTTGGGTTGAGTTATGGGTTCAAATAAATGAAAATTTTATGGGTTGGATTGGTTCATGGGTTTACCTAATATAACCCAAACCAATCCGAACTAACCCGAATTTATTACTAACTTTAATATATATATATATATATATATTATTACTTATAACACAATTATGAAAGAAAATTTTCACTATATAAATTGAAATTGAATTGTTAATCTTAATTCAATATATGAAATAATTAAATTAGATTTTTACATATTTATGATTTACTCATTTTAAACAAAATTTTAAGTAAATTATTCGATTAATCCGAACTAACCTAACCCAAATATTTCATAGCTGGATTCATTTTCTATTAAGGATCAAAATTTAATTCAAATAATTGGGTTGGATCTAAAAAAATATTTTAATCCAATCTAATTTATGAACACCCTAATTTTTATGTAATAAAACAATTAATAATTAAATGAGACAAATGTAAAGTTGTAGATGTGAATAAAAAGCAAATGGTATTGTTGGGATTGATTTAATACCTTACACAATACGCGGCTTCGCCTGCTTTTCTCGGCTTCCCCGTCCACTCCACCTGCTAATTTCCCTCTCATTATCCACATTGTTATTAATATCTTTAAATTCATTTATTACCATTTTATTCATTCCCAATCCCAATTCTCATCTTCAAATCCCCCATTTAACAATCGATGCAACAACAAGAACCCAACGAATTTAGCCCTGAAGGCCGATTTGAAGATAATGGAATCGATGATGATTTTTCTTTTGTTTATCTAAATCCAGATGGCTCTCCTATCAGTGCTGAAGATGCCTTCCTCAACGGCCAGATTCGTCCCGTATTCCCTATCTTTGATCAACGGATTTTAACGGACGGTGGTTTCGAGGTCAAAGAAACCACGTCGGTTCGACCTCATTTGAAGAAGCTATTCATGGAAGATTTCGTTTGTTCTCGTACTGAGACTCAAACTAGGGCTTCGACGTCGGCGCCGGGGTTAGGGAAGAAGAGCTATTCGACGGGGTTTTCGAAGCTGTGGCGGTTCGGGGATAAGATTTGGCGTAGCAGTAGCGAGGGGAAGGAGGAGGCGTTTTTGTTTTTGAGAAGTGCTTCGTCGAGAAGCGGCGGCGGCGGCGGAGACAAGGCGGAGAAGAAGAAGACGACGACGAAAGGGGAAACGGCGTCGTATTATCATGAACGGCATTACGCGAGGAACAGAGCGGAAAGTGAGGTGAATAAACGGAAATCGTATCTGCCGTACAGAAGCAATCTTATGGGCTTTTTCACCGCTCCTAATGGTTTGAACAGAAATTTTTAGCCCCTTCTAAAAAAAATCTTACACTAATAATTTTTATTTATTTATTCCTTCATTATATTTTGTTTGTTTATATATTTCTAGGTTTTTTTTCCTTACTGATGGAGATTTTAAAAATCTCAAACTTGTATTAGCAACACCAAGTAATTTTAACTTTTTTTTAAATAATTAGAATGGTAATATTATTGAAGGTCGATGCCTAAATCTCGTGGATTTCGTACGTTGTAAATTATCTTTACACAATCAAAATAAAATGTTATTTTAATTGACGTCAAGTTTGTATTAACCCAAATTCAATAAACTAAAATTCTAGGTTATTTAAGGTAGCTTAAATATATATGTGATATGTGGTGATATACAAGTGGATGTTTAAGTAATAAAACATATATGTGGTGATATACAAGTGGATGTTTAAGTAATAAAACATATATATGGTTGATATACAAGTGAATGTTTAAGTCATACCATGGTATATAGTATATGGATAAGGTTGGGTAACTTCTATTGGTGACACTACGGATACGATCCATTTTGTAATTGTTACAATTATTGTAAAGTGTTACAAATAATATGATCTTGATTCTTATGTGACATGCGAGTGGAATATCCTATACAAAGAGTTTGTATAAGACTGGACCACAAAATGATTAATCTTTCTATATAACACTATTACTTGAGGAGACTTATATTTCACTAGGATGACCATAGGTAACTTGATCTTAATCCAGAGTGAGTTGTGAACATAGCTATACAAGATGAATTCACTTCTTTCTGGTCATAGGTAAAGTAGGAATTCACTTCTTTCTGGTCATAGGTAAAGTAGATGAATTGCTTCCTCAAGGGTTGATTCCTTGTCTTGAACAATGAGACGTCCCAACCTCTCACTAGTTGAGATGGTCTAGATTATAGTTGGACTATAACTCATAGTTCATTAGAGGGATCAGTGGTACTTAACAAGTTAGATGTAACTACAGGGATAAAATGGTAATTTGATCCAGTTGTAGTTACGAGCAATTTGTGAAGTGTCAATTTACTGTTGATTGGTTATATCCATGGACACAAATATACATCTACAATGCGAAGAGTGCAGTTGTCGATCTTTTGTAGAGTGACTGCCAGTTAATGAATGTTGATTAATCTAATTAAAGAATTTAATTGATTAATCTCATATCATTGGAGTTTCTAATCTGTAGGTACATTAGATCTCCTTGGAGTTTCTAATCAGTTGTTTTTGGAATAATTTGAATTGTTCAAACTATTTAAGGAAATTAAAGGTATTATTTATATTAATAGTATTAATATAGAGTATAATGTTTGTTGATAGTTTATGGTATATAATTGATTATGAATATGATTTATTATTAAGACTATATAATATGTGAGAGATAAATATTTGAATAAAATTTAAATATCATTTATATGAATATGATTTGTTTAAATACTATATGTCAAAATTAATATAAATGAGATTCATATTAAAACTATAGGTTATAAGAAAGAGATGCATTTTAATGTAATTAAGATGCATAGCATATGGATTATTAATTAATGGTTAATTAATCAACCATATGTTATTTTATTAATATTATATCATGAAGTTTGTTTTTAATATAATGTTTTTAATCAGGTGAGTTGTTTTTACACGTATGTGAGGGAGTTATTGTAACTCTCTTCCCCTTCTCTCTAATTATCTGGGTAAGGAGAGATAGAAGAAATACATGATTGTATACAAAGAACTCCTCAAGAGGAAGAAAACTCTATCAACTCCAAAAAATTATTTTGTCTTTCCTTTCTACCAAAATCTCTAAAGATGTGCCACAACTTCATCACTTGTCGGAAAAAAGCAAGGTTTCCTTGTGGTGGTGTTCTTGTTTACAGAAGATTTTTCGGGCAGTGTTTGTGACTTTTGGGAGAGGAAAACATGAATAAGGATTTTCTATAAGGGTAAGTGAAAACCTCTTTCCCTTCTTCTTTGTAATTTTTTAATTGCTTGCTTATATGTTTATCCTTCAATACTTTTTTCTCTAATTTTGAGTTCTGTTCAAAATGAAATCACTGACACAAGGTGATCATCCGTTTCCGCTGAGGATTCATTTCCTAGAATTGGTATCAAAGTCAAGTCTCTGTATTTCATTTTGGAAACGAAAATTAGAGAAATGCTGGGTGCTTACTGCATTGGGAATGTTGGTTTACAAATTGGATAGTTCCAAACTTTGGCATTTAGAATTTACTACTTTAAAAAAATTTTAAGTTGTAAGGGCCCGTTGTTTTGGGCATTTAAATTCATTCAATCGAGTCTGTAAGTCCGTGTTGTTCGTAGTGAAATGTTTGTCATCGTCAGGCTAGGTTCTACGCTGGAACTGGTGAAAAATCAAACAGGGTAGTAGTAATTTGGACTAGAGCGCTGCCGCCCTTGAAAAAATTCACGTGGAGCGCGCAAGCACAACAACATTGCATGCAATTATGCCCAGTGTCGCTGCACCTTGCCACAACGCCGGGCTGCACTCCAGAGAAAAAGCCAGAGCGCAGCGACACTCTTTAACAACTTCGTTGCATTCCGAAGATGCATGCGCGTGTCCAGACGTGTTCATGGTCATGGGTTCAATACCTGGAGCAATTTTGTAGTAGTTTTTTTTTACATGTTTTTCAAATATGCTATGTATTTTTTGTTTTTAAATTAATTAAATTAATATAAATGTTATATTAATTTAATTAGTTTTTTATGAGTTCCAAAATTTGGTCCAATTTTGCTATTTATTTAATTTTACATGATGTACAATTAATCTTATATGTTACATAATGTATGCATATAACTTTTTTTAAATTCCACCTTAGGATAAACATTATCATGCATCATATTTAATATAAATGTTAGATTATATAGTTGCATGGTATTATAAGTAATCCCACCTTATAAGCATGCCCATTATATCAGTCAAGTGATAATTGACCACCTTTCGGTGGCTTTTATTCTAATTTACTGAAGCATCATTGCAAAAATTAGATGTCACATAGGGTATATTAAAATTTTGCCAAATTTGATTGGTTTTAATGGGTTATGCACATAACTAATACAAATAATTTATATGGTTTCAACAAAAACTTCAAAATGACTAGCGCTACAATTAATATTTTAAGTGCCAGTAAACTAATTGGTGACAATTAAACTAGTTGGAAAAAAATAAACAACAATGTACTCATCATCGATGACTTATGAATTGTCCTGCTTGAGGAGTGCCCTCAAGTTCCCACTCAAAATGCACCTCAAAATGTTTGTGATGCTTATGAGAGATGGGTAGAGGAAAATGAAAAGGCCTGAGCGTACATACTTGCCAACTTGACTGAAGTTTTGGCAAAGAAGTATGAATCCATGATCACTGCATTCGAGATTATGGATTCACTGCACGAGATGTTTGGAAAACCGTCCTCACAGTTCAAGCACGAAACTCTTAAGTTCATTTTCAATGCTTGTATGCAAGAGGGAGACATATGTGCGAAAACACATTCTCAATATGATGTTCCACTTTAATGTGACTAAAATGAATGGGATCGTCATTGATGAGGCCATTCAAGTTTGTTTTATTTTGGAATCTCTACTAGAGAGTTTCCTTCAGTTTCGTAGTAACATTGTTATGAACAAGCTAGACACCCTGACCACCCTCCTCAACGAGCTACAGTCTTATCAATCGTTGATGAAAGTCAAAGGAATTGAATGGAGAGGTAAATATTGTCATTTCCTCTAGAAACTTCCATAGAGGTTCAATCTTTGAAACTAAGTTTGTGTCTTCTTCATCTGGAACTAAAATTTGGAAGAATAAGAAGATAGGTCAGGGAAATAAAGCTAACCTTATTATGGCCCAAAATGGTAAGAAGGTTCGAGGTTGCCAAGGAAAAATGTTTCCACTGCAACCAGAAGGGACACTGGAAAAAAAACTGTCCAAAGTATTTGGCGAAGAAAAAGAATGCCAAATAAGGTAAATATGATTTACTAGTTTTGGAAACTTGTTTAGTGGAGAATGATGATTTTCATTAGATAATTGATTCAGGGGCCACTAATCATGTTTGGTCTTCTTTTTAGGGAATTAGTTCCTGGCATAAACTCGGGATTGACGAGATGACAATGCGGGTTGGAACAGGGCATGTCGTCTCAACAGTTGCAGTGGGAGGCATAAAACTACTCTTTCAAAAATCCTTTCTTCTTTTAAACAATGTTTATGTGGTTTCGAGTTTGAAATGGAACCTAATTTCTGTAAAAACTTTATTTGAGTAACATTGCATCATTTCATTCAGTATAGATAAAGCATTTATTTATAAGAATGGTGTTCATATCTATTCTATAAATTTAGAGAGTAGTTTATATGTGTTAAGGTCGTTAGTATCTAAAACGTTGTTGAATAATGAAATGTTCAGAACTGCAATAACTCAACATACAACAGAAAAGATTTCTCTTAAAGAAATGCCCATATTTGGCATCTAAGATTAGGTCACATAAACTCAATAGAATTGAGAGGTTGATTAATAATATACTTCTAAACGAGTTAGAAGAAAACTCTTTATCGGTATGTGAGTCATACCTTGAAGGCAAAATGACAAAAAGACCTTTTACTGGAAAATGTCATAGAGCTAAAGAACTCAAACTTGTATATTCAAATCTTTGTGGTCCTGTGAATTTAAGGCAAAAAGAGGGTTTGAATATTTCATCTCCTTCATAGATGATTATTTAAGAAATGGGTATGTTTACCTAATGCAACATAAGTCTGAAGCTCTTGAAAAGTTCAAAGAATATAAGGCTGAAGTTGAGAATTCATTAGGTAAAACTATTAAAACACTTTGATCAGATTGAGGTGGAGAGTATACAGATTTAAGATTCCAGGATATATGATAGAACATGGAATCATATCCCACCTCTCGACATTTGGTACACCTCAGTAAAATGGTATATCAGAAAATAGAAATAGAACCTTATGGGACATGGTTCAGTCTATGATGGGTAGTGCTCAATTACCTGATTTGTCTTTTGGTTATGCAGTAATGACTACAACTTACATTTTGAACAATATTCCATCCAAGAATGTTTCTGAAACACCTTTGGAATTATAGAGAGGTCATAGAGGTAGTTTACGACACTTCAGAATTTGGAATTGCCTAGCACATGTGTTTGAGGCAAATCCTAAAAAATTGGAAGCTAGTTCAAAATTGTGCCTATTTGTAGATTATCCCAAGGAAATGAAGGGTGTCTACTTCTATGATCCTAAATAGAATAAAATATTTGTATTGAAAAATGCTAAATTTTTAGAAGAGGACCATACAAAGGAGCACATGCCCCGCAGTAAGATTGTGTTGTATGAACTTTCCAATGAAACTACTGAAACTTTAACAAAAGTTATTGAAGAGACTAGTACATCAACAAGAGTTGTTGATGTTGGTTCATCTAGTCAAGCACATCCACCTCAACGTACTGGGAGGGTTTCGAATCCACCTGCTCATTATATGGATTTTAAAAAAACCTTGACCGTTAAATCAGATGACGAAGTTGAGGGTCCATTGTCTTATAAACAGGAAATGGATGATACGGATAACAATGAATAGGTCAAGGCTATGGATCTCAAAATGGAGTCTATGTACTTCAATTCAGTCTGGGATCTTGTAAGTCAACCTGATGAGGTCAAACCTATAAGTTGCAAGTAGATCTACAAGAAAAAAAAGATGTGTAGATGGTAAAATACAGACCTTTGAGGCTAGACTGATAGTAAAGGGTTATATCTAAGTTGAGAAAGTGGACTATGAGGAAATTTTTTCACATGTTGCCCTTAAGTCATTATGGATTATTCCGTCCATTGCTATATATTATGACTATGAGATATGACAAATGGACGTCAAAACTGCCTTTCTAAATGTATCTTGAGGAAACCATCTATAAGCAGTAACCAAAGAGGTTCGTTAAACCAAGTCCAGAGCAAATGGATTGCAAGCTTAATCAGTCCATTTATGGATTGAAATAGCGTTTTGATCTTGGAATATAAGATTTGATACTACGATCAAATCTTATGGCTTTGGCCATAATGTTGATAAACTTAGTGTTTACAAGAAAATCATCGATAGTGCAGTAGCTTTCTTAATGTTGTATGTGGACGATATCCTACTCATTGGGAATGATGTAGGTCTATTGACAGATGTTAAACAATGGTTAGCCGTCAAATTCCAAATGAAAAATTTGAGAGAGGCGTAGTTTTTTCTAGGGATCCAGATCATTAAGGATTGTAAGAACAAAATGCTAGCCTTGTTTCAGGCATCTTATATTGACAAAATGTTCGTTAAATATTCAATGCACAATTTCAAGAGGGTTTATTAGCTTTTAGACATGGAATTGTATTGTCCATGGAATGGTGTCCTAAGACTCCTCAAGAGGTTGAGGAAATGAGACGGATTTCTTATGCATCGACTGTTGGCAGCCTTATGTATGCAATGTTATGTTAGAGTGTAATAACATGCAGCAGAAGTATCAAGGATCCATAAGCATTCAAATTCACTAATTTTGGCAGAAACTAAAGTATGCTCATCTAAATAAGAGAGTTTTAGATCATACCTTTGTAGAACTCTTCAAGATCTTGATCAAACAACAATAGTTTTCACCAAAGATCACTGTGAACCACCTCAAGATCTTCCCTACTATCCCCTTGGAGCTTTAGACGTAGTTGTGGGACTCAAGAACAACTTGAAGCAATGGAATTATAGAGAAAAACTCACAGTAGCACACTTCCAAAGAACTCTTTCTTCCAGTTGAAATTTTCTCTAAAATTTCTATAGAACGCATGCCCTCAAATCACTCAATTCTTCTTTATTTATTGCACATGAACATGCAAAGAAGGAATGTGCATGGCTTGCAGCTCATGCTTGGAGTTAAATGAAGATGAGGAAGTGGGCTTTGTGTGAGCATGAAGAAGATGATAATGGAAAATATCTTATTTCCATTTGTGCATGTAAACATATTTTCCAATTTTATTTAAAATCAAAACCAATTTCAAAAAATCAATTTCGATTTCAAAACAAAAAAATTAATTTCATAAATTAATTCAGAAAATATTAATTAATTTAATATCAAATATTAAATTAATTTTTTCACAAAACCATCTTCATATATTTAAATCATATTTAAATATATATTCTCCTAATCCGTTAAATTTTAATTTGAACGTTTCAAATTAATCTCTCAAACTACTCTAAAGCTTAACCATTTACGAGGTAGTAGGGGGACCTCGCGGACCTATAGATCATGGGCTCCAACAATTCGAGATTAATCGGCTAAATTCATTAGTTCGATCTAACCCCCATTCGTTAACTAATGGGACACTCCACTATAGCCCATAGTTGCATTCCCGTCATTGTAGATATATTATGTCCACCTTATAACCATAATCAGTAAGTCGATCCTTCACGGGTTGTTTATAATCACAACTAAGTCAAAATAACCGTTTTACCCCTGTGAATACATCTTGTTCCTTAAGTTCCTACTGACCCTCTAATGAACAATTCTGATTCATAATCTCTATGAATCAAATCCTTTCTCTATCATGAGAAGGTGGGCCCCCGATTTTTCAAGACCTGGAATCAGTACTTAAAAGAACAACCTATTTGCTAACCCTAAATCGGGTAGGAGTGAATTCCATCTTGCAAGACTATGTCCCCAACTATTCATCCGGTTTTATCCCCACAATGGGAAGCTTATTGAGCAATGTTGTTGGACTACTCTCACCATTTGTAGATCAAAGGATAATCCCGAACAAATAGGAGTTCATAGCTAGCTCAGGATTAAGATCAAGTTAACCTAGGTTATTTGATAAATGAAATAGTCAGTTTTAACATTAAACGGTCGTTATAAAGAAAAGTGACTATTTTCGTGGTCCAGTCTATATGCAAACTCATTGCATAGGATGCACCCACTCACATGTCTCAACATGAATGATTTATAGATCACATTGTTTGTAGCACTTTACAACTTTTTGTAACAACTACAGAGTAGGCCACATCCAATAGCATTACCAGGATGAGATACTCAATTTCATCCATATACTTATTAGACCATTTAGGCTATATACTGTCAACTTGATCCTATTTATGTTACTACATAAAGTTACAGTATTTAGACTATAGTCATGGATATGTTTATTCGATTTTCATAATAAGATGCAAAAACAACAAGTCAATATTATTGATAAATAGAATGTTTAACACGAACTGCAGATTCTAGGACATTCCTAACAATCTCCCACTTGGACTAAAACTCTAGTGAGAACAAATATATACAATATAATGTTGAGAAACATAATGGAAAAAATACAATAAATTAGGGCATCTCTAATACCATAGACATTCTCCCACTTTCCTTAGATTACAGTACTTGGAGTCCTAGTCCAACTAGGTGGCCCTTGTATACTTTAGCCGAGAGGGCCTTTGTGAATGGATCAGCAAGGTTGTCTTCAGAGACAATCTTTGTAATGATCACATCTCCTCTGTATACTATCTCCCGAATGAGATGGTACTTTCTTTCAATTTGTTTTCCACGTTTGTGACTCCTGGGTTGCTTTGAGTTGGCAACAACACCACTATTGTCACAATACAGTGTGATAGGCAGGTGCATATCTACAACCTCCAAATCAGCCAAGAATTTGCGTAGCCATACTGCTTCTTTAGCAGCGTTGCATGTAGCCACATATTCTGCTTCTATTTTGGAGTCAACGATACAACTTTGCTTAATGCTTCTCCAAACTATAGCTCCTCCGTTAAGAGTGAAAATTGATCCTGAGGTAGATTTCCTAGAATCTACGTCAGTTTGAAAATCATAATCAATGTATCCTATAAGGATCAAATCCTTAGGTCCATACACAAGCATATAGTCCCTCGTTCTCCTTAGATACTTGAGGATGTTTTTTACAGCAGTCCAATGACTGTGTCTTGGATTGGATTGGAACCTGCTGACGATTCCAACTGCAAAGAATATGTCAGGGCGTATACACAACATAGCGTACATCAAACTCCCAACTGTAGATGTGTATGGAATTCTGTTCATCTCCTCAACTTCTTGAGGTGTCTTAGGACACTATTCCTTTGACAAATGAATTCCATGCCTAAAAGGTAATAAACCTTTCTTGGAATTTTGCATATTACACCTTGACAACATCTTATCAATATAAGATGCCTAAGATAGTGCCAATGTTCTATTCTTTCGATTCCAAAAGATCTGTATTCCTAGAACATACTAAGCATCACCAAATCTTTCATTTGGAAGTATGTTGCTAACCATCTCTTTATGTCAGCAAGAAACTTGTCTCATTCCCAATGAGCAAGATATCATCAACATAAAGAACTAAGAATGCTACAGTTTTATTGACTATCTTCTTGTACACACAAGGTTCGTCAACATTCTATTCAAAGCCATATGATTTGATCGCAGTATCAAACCTTATATTCCAGAATCTAGATGCTTATTTCAATCCTTATATAGATTAATTAAGCTTACAGACTTTTTGTTCCTGTCCTTTTTCGATGAACCCTTTTGGTTGAGACCTAAAAAAACTTTCATTAAGATAGCCATTCAGAAAAGCTATCTTGAAATCCATTTTCCATATGCCATAGTCATAATATGTGGCAATGGAAAGAAGTATTCTTATTGATTTGATCATGGCAACATGAGAAAAAGTTTCTTCATAATCAACTCCTTCTCTTTGGGTAAAACCCTTTGCCACGAGTCTGACTTTATAGGTCTGTACCTTGCTAGTTTGGTATCGTTTTCTCTTGTAGATCCATTTACAACCTATAGGTGTAATCCCATGTGGTTGATCTACAATTTCCAGACAGAGTTGAAGTACATAGACTCCATTTCATCGTCCATGGCTTTTATCCATTATTCCTATCGACATCTGCCATTGTCTTTTTAAAGGTTAATGGATCCTCTAAACCATCATCTTGTATGATGTTTTGAGTTTCTATTAAACCCATGTAGCGTTCAGGTTGTTGAATAACCCTCCCACTACGTCAAGGCATCCCCAACTTTTGGGATGGATGTGACGGGACAACAACCGTTGTTGATAGACCAGTTTAATCAACAACTCTTGTTGATCTTTCTATAGTATCTTTAGTCAGTTCTTGCAATATTAGTTTATTGCAAGGTAGATGATTTTTAATATGATCATCTTCCAAGGACGTAGCATTTTTCGACACAAATATTTTATCTTCTTAGGGTTCATAAAACAATCCTCCTTTTGTTTCTTTGGGGTATCCTACAAATAGGCATAATTTCGAACGTGTTTCCAATTTCTTAGGATTCTGTACCAACACGTGTGCTGAAAACCCCAAATACAGAAATGACGTAAACTCATTTTGCGTCATTTCCATAATTCATATGGTGTTTCTGAAACACTTTTTGATAGAACAACGTTCAAAATATAAACTGCAATCTGTACTGCATACCCCCAAAAGGATTGAGGGAACTGAACATAACTCATCATAGACCGAACCATATCCAACAAGGTTCGATTTCTTCTTTCTGTAACACCATTTGTTTGTGGTGTTCCAGGTGCTATGAGTTGGGTTTGAATTCCATGATCTACTAGATAGTTCTAGAATTGCAAATCCATATACTCACCACCTCGATGTGATCAAAATGTTCTAATTCGTTTACTTAACAGATTTTAAGTCTCAGCCTTAAATTCTTTGAACTTTTCAAGAGTTTCAGACTTGTGACTAATTAAGTAAATGTAGCCATGTCGAGAGTAATCGTCAATACAACTGACAAAGTACTGATATCCTCCTCGAGCTTTAACATTTATCGAACCACATAAGTCTAAATATATAAGTTCGAGAGATTCTTTGGCATGAAGACCTTTGTCATAAAAAGATCTTTCAGTCAATTTTCCCTCAAGACATGATTCACATGGAGGTAGAGATCTGTCTTTTAACTGATTTGGATGACCATTTTTACCAATCTCTCAATCTTGTTGAGATTAATGTGACCAAGCCTGAGGTGCTAAAGATAGGCGTTAGGAGAAATTTTTCGCTTCTTATTATGAGTCTCAGCCATTTTAAACATCTTTATATTTAAAATGGCTCTAGCTTCAGTTGGTTGTAATATGTATAAGTTATTTTAAAGTGTAGCAGAACAAATATGAACACCTCTTGAATAAACAAACACTTCATTACATTCAAAAGATACACTGTACATATTTTCTAATAGACAGGAAATGGAGATTAGATTTCTTTTCATCTTTGGTACATAAAAAACATTCTTAAGAAAGATAAAAGAATCTCCAAAAGACAACTTTACATCTCCCACTGCTTCAGCTGAAATGACTTCACTTGTTTCCACCTTGAAAGTCATCTCATATTAAAAAAGTCTTCTCCAAGAACTAGTTTCCTGTAGAAAAGTGCAAGCATGATTAGCGGCGCCTGAATCTAATATCCAGGTAAGGTGAGAATTTTCCATTATACATGTTTTAATAACTAGTAAATCGAATTTACCTTGTTTAGCCTTTTCTGCTTTCTTTTCAGCCAGATATTTTGGGCAGTTTTGTTTCCAATGCCTAACTTCTTCATAATAGAAACATTTTTCTTTGGTTTTGTTTTTGTTTTTCTTTGCAGTGGCTTTCTTTTTCCCTTTTCCTTTCTTCTTCATTTGTACGGTTTTATTCTTAGAAGAATAAGGACCAACTTTTTTATCATCAGTGGGTTTCGTACCTGACGTTGACCCTTTATAAAACTTTTTCGGTTTCAGAATAACGTTTATTTCTTTTTCCTTCAGTTTCATCATTAATTGATAAGTTTGCAACTCATTCAACAGTGTTGTCAAGTTATAGATGATTTTGTTCATGACAGCGTTTGTTTTGAACGGCAGATAACTCTCTGGGAGAGATTCCAGTATCATGCTCATTTGACTTGTCTTGTCTATCATCGTCCCGTGCGCCTCCACAATATTAAAATGAACCATCATGTCGAGAACATGTTATCTTACGTTGGTTCCATCTTTCATGCATGTAACATAGACATACTTGATGGCTTCATGTCTAACAGAAGATGAGGGTTGCTCAACATCTCCTATAATGATGCCATAATCTCACAGGCGATGGGCATGACCTCATGCTTCTTGTTGAGTACATCAGATATACTCGCCAAGATATAGGTCCGAGCTTTCTCATTCGTCCTCACCCACCTATCATAGATGTCCCGAACATTTCAGGTGGCTGCTGAACTGGGAACTGGAGGACACTCCTCCGTCAACACAAACCTCAGATCGTCTACTACTAATATCATATTGATGTTTGACTTCCAGTTTGAATAACCCTCTCCATTAAATTTATCAAAAGTAAGCAATTGTATTATTGAGTTCGGCATTGCTGAAACATTTTAAACAACCTCTACTAAATATGCATCTAAATCCATTTTTAGCAAAACTAATAAAGTACCCAATAAATCTTTATTTATTTGTAATGATACTTAAGTGATTTAGAACAATTGCAACCGAAGGGCAGTCAAGAATCCCTTCACAGAAGCAAGACAATTCTTAACCAAATACTATTTCCAGAATAACTCATATTCCAATAGTTCTTTTGGTTATCACTTTCGGTCAAGATCTTTACTAACAATTCGTAATTCTTGTAAGTGTGACCTGCCATTTTCAGATCTTTTAAGAAGGTAGAAATATGCCTCCGAAATAGAAGATAATATCAAAGACGGAACTATAAGACCCTATTTATTTTACTGAAGGCTGGGTTGTTTCGAATTCTATGTTACAACCCTCCGTAGGGATCACCGCGGTTCATGACTAGCTAGTGTCGCCTAAAAACGACAACAAGTGCAACATAGAAATCTCTCGGTTCAAACTAATGGAGGAGACCATGGGACAATGTTGACACATTTCCTTCACCCACTTACTATGAACTACCTCCCTCATTCACCTTGTTATTGACCCATGCAAACACTTTCCGAATGGAGTAGTCGAGGTAAAATCGACACGAAGTCAAGTATGGATCTCACGGTGTGAACTCTTGAGGACGTGAGAGCTAATAACTATATATATAAAATATATTTTTAATCTCCCACTGAAGTGTTCTAAATGTTTGGGTATTTTACTTAGGTATATTAGCTAATTTCATACAACCTAAGTCTAAGTGGTTTATCCAAGTATAACTCTTATAATTGGATTTAACCTACAATGTCTAGGTGATAAACCATTTATTACCTCACATCGCTCACGCAAGCTCATAAAATAAGTTAACAACTCTCAATATTTCGGTCATAATCCCCAGGTAGAAGGTGTTCTGTAAACGGTCAACTTAAGTACCCCCAGCCTTGACAGGTTTATGAACGGATATGAGTTTGTAACTGTATTTTATAAGGTAACAATCTATTTTAACGTTTAAAACTAGTTATTAACCTAAGTGAGCGTTGATAACGGGTAGAAATGCACGTTATTACAGTGCAAATAAGTAAAACAATGAGGGAATGCGATGGTAAAAATATACAAAATCATGTCCAAAAGCGGTAAACTGAGAATATTGCGATCGTATGCGCCAATTGCATAAAGCAGCTAATTTACTTATTTTATACAAGAAAAATGCATTGGCGCACGTAACATTGCGATTCAAGGAATTCGGCATCCACGCACGTTGAAAGATTACGACCGCAAAGTCATGCAATCGTATGCGCTCGAGAGAAGTTGCTCAAGAAGGTGGCCGCATAAAGACGACACATCAAGGTGAAAGCTTAATAAATTATGATGGGACGAAAAGCTGATGACGGTTGAATTTGAATTAGTTGACAAGCCGTTAATGACACACTGTAACAAGTACATTCAACTTTTCGGTGACCATTAATCGGCGCATCAGACAAAAGATTTAATGACCTCCCATCATTGCAATCATTAGAGAGAAAAGCTTCTTCACCTTGAGCTCTATAAATACCGAAGGCCACCATTGATAAAGAAGTTTGCCACATACAGAAGATAGATCATATACAGATAGATAGCCGTTAGTCTGTAGTTATCCCTACTTTCCATTATTGTTTTGTATTCTAACTTTATTTATTGAAAATGGAATTCTCATCTCAACATCTGTTCAATCTCTCCACATTTTGCATGAGTAGCTAAACTTTTGAATGGGTTGAGAAGTACTTAGCTAGCATGACCTATGATCTTCACTTTATGCGATCATCTTGTCTTATGTATGCGTTATTCAACCTTTAGAGATACTTGAGAGAGTAGTCTAAAGAAAGAATCTAGGCTTGAGAGAGTCAGATTAGAATCTAGGCTTGAGAAAGTCAAATTAGAACTGCATAAGCAAGAGATAGAAACTTAGACATAAGTTCTGTTTGCTATTATGCATCGCATAAACCCTAGAAATAGAAAATGATAGTATGTGGTCACCTTGTGTATGTATGTATCATTCATCATCGCATAGACAAGAATAAAGGCTTAGACATAAGTCCTATCAACATTATCGTATACATCGCATGCATCATAGAAATAGGAATTATGGCATTTGCATTGAGAGATGACATGTTGTTGTGTGTGTGTAGCATGATCGCATAACTTGAATGCAATCTTAGGAAGTGTTAGCTAAATTCCTTCTCAACCTGTTCATCGCATACTCATTGTATTCTCGATTTCATCAACTCTTTACTCGAATCTGTCGCATAGAATTTATACTTAAACAAAACACCAACCAAACTTATTTGTTTTGCCACCACAAAGGAATCAATTTTACTGATGCATAGTAACTCATTAGTCCCTGTGTTCAACCCTAGATTTACCAGGAAACCTAATGAGATTTATACTTGGGTTTTACTAGGAAAATTTGCATGTGCAACGCATAACTCATCACCGCAATTTCATACCATTATTTTATCACATTTACAACACAGCAAGTTTTTGGCATGGTTGCCAGGGACTACGGCAGTACATATTGCGCTAACAGCAACTTTTTTATTTTCTTTGCAGCTTTCGCCCTCTGTGCACTACCATTCCTTCGATAAGGGAAGAAGAAGGTGTCGTATGAGTGAAGGACACGTTTCTGAGCCTAACTACGACCCAGAGATTGAAAGAACGTTCCAAAGAAGACAGAGAGACAATCGCTGACAACAACAAGAAAAAAATCCCACTATGGCGAAACAAAACGGAAAACAGGGCAGCAAATGCAAACAATATCATGGCAAACCCCATTCTCCTGGCGAACGACCGTAATAGACCCATCCGGGACTATACGTCGCCCAACCTCTATGATTTTTCCCCAGGAATCATGAGGCCAGCTGTGGACGGATCAAGGTTTGAGATGGAGTCGGTTATGTTGCAGATGATTCAGACAGTCGGACAGTTTGGTGGAAGGCGTTGCGAGGATCCGCATGCCCATCTCTAGAGTTTTATCGAAATCTACAATATTTTTGTGTTCTCAAACATCTCAGTTGAAGAAGTTCGATTAACGTTGTTCCCATTTTCACTATGCGACCAAGCAAGGTGATACGTTATTTTATGAAGTGAAAATATGGAATGAGATGTGGTGATGGAATTGCTTTGAGCAACAAGTTTTCTCAGTGAAATCCAAGTATAAACCCCACTGAGTTTCCTGGTAAGTCCAGGATCGAACTCAGGGACTTGGGAAAAAAATATGCGATGGTAATTTCTCAAAAAACTTTGCGATAACCAAATAAATCAATAGTTGTTGTGATTGTTGATTGCGGTAATAAAATAAATAAATGCAGTGGATTTGAAAAAGTTTGAGTATTCAGTAGATGCACTGATTATGCGGAGGAATGGGTTGAGAAGGTCTTTAACTAGCGTTACATGGGAATGCGTCAGACTATGCGATCATGCTACACTCATGCACAACAAGTCATTTTTCAATGCAAATGCGGTGCTCTTAAGTCTAGGACGCATGTGTTGAATGCAAAAGTTTTCATAGAGCTTATTCCTAAGTCTCTACTCTTTTCCTATGCGCTGATGCAAGATGCACACAAAGACAAGGTGACAGCACACAATCATATCCTATCTCTAGGATGCATGCAATGCGTTAATGGCAAACAATGTTTATTCTTAAGCTCCTATCTCTTGATTATGCGTTCTAATCTGACTCTCCTGAGCCTAGATTCTAACCTGAATTTTCCAAGCCTAGGTCGTGTCCTTAAACTATCCTCCCGAGTATCTCTATTGGACGAATGAAGCATATATAATACACGATAAATGCATAGAATGAAGATCCCCAGTTATGCTAGTTAAGTGCCTTTCAATCCATTCAACAGATTTAGCTACTCATGCGTAAATAATAGAGAGTGAATAGATATAGAGAAGTAAATTCCATTTCTATAGATGAGTTTGAGTACAAAATAAAAATGGAAGATAAGGGTAAAGAGTCTGGTAGCAATCCCTTGTTGCCAAAGGCTTTTACACTAGCAACTCTATTCGGTTCAAAAGATAATCCTGCTTCCGCAGGAGCTGGCCCTTTCTCTGATCTTGATGCTTCTCGGCACAATCTCCTTCTCTCGCTTCCGCCTTAAAATAAAAGAAAATCTAAGAACAAGGCTAAAACTATCTAAGTATCCAAACTTGTTGAACTGCTGAACCCCTTTTCTGAAGGATGCCTTCGGTATTTATAGAGCTTCGGGGTGAAAAACGGCTTCTCTCTTATGATTGCACAGATGAGATGGCTTTAATTCTCTGATTGATGCGCCGAATATTTTTCAGCAAAAAGCTAAGTATACTTGTTATCGTTAGTGGCTTGTCAACTTAATTCGGATTCGACCGTCATCAGCTTTCTGTCCCATCGGATTAATTATGTTTTTTCTTAACATATAATTTGATGCTTCTATTTTAAGCACACGCACTACGATATATGATGCATGATACAAGTCCATGTCCCCGGCAACGGCGCCATAAACTTGTAAGCGCATAATGTGATGTTGTGTGTAATGCGATGATATGCGATACTACTTCTAGATGTATGCGTTATTAATGAAATGCTGGTAGTATGCTATGCGTTGTCACAAGTTTTCTTGCATTGAAACCAAGTATAATTCCACCACAAGTTTCTCGGAGTGATCCGAGGTCGAACACAGGGATTGGATAGTTAATGCGTTACATTCGTGATATATGCGACCGGGTGTTTTTCAATTATAAAAAGTGTGTGTGTACAGGTATCTAAAATTGTGGTAAAGTAAAATATGCGGTAAAGTAAAGTTGCGGTAATAAAATAAAGTGTGATAAAAGTAAACCTAAGCTAATATGATACAAGATACAGGATACTGATACATGATACTGAGTTTGAGACTGACTATGAAGATTATACAAAGGATCGTGTTATGTGATGGCAAGTCTTTATGTATGAAACAGAGATAGAAAGGATAATTAATATAAACATCGCAAGTTTATTAATTGCGTTAAAGATATAACTACAGTTCTGCTTTCCCTTGGCATACACCTCTCGGTGATCGGCCGTGTTCCCACATCTCTGTGGTGAAACAGGGATGAACGTAATAAACGCAAGGTTGCTTCCATCTCTGAAAGTAATTCTCGCTTTAGTTAACGCATTCTTCCAACCTTCTCTCGACAGGAGGAATGACATGTTCACTTCTGCTCTCATAGGTGAAGATGTCGTCTAGCATGCTTTAGCTAAATATATTCATTTCTTTAGAACAGATTAATTTACTTGTTTAATTCATTCTAATTACCAAGGGATTAAGAAAACAACATGGAGAAAGCGATTAATGGAGGAACGGAAATAGACAGAAAGATGGAAATGAAAATGATCATGACATTCAATACTAATATTTAGCGTCTGATACATGGTGTGAGTGATAGATTAAGAAGATGAATACAATTGATGATAAGAGATAAAACAAATACAGAAAAGTGCCAACATCTTGACACAGATCTAGACGGTGGATGTGCTTATCGGTGGATAGAGTGAATGTAGAGAAGAGCTTCCCTCTCAGGCTTGCTTATCCGGTAGAAATGACCTTGGTACAGAGCTTCCATGGTGGGGATAGAAAGGATTTGCCCTAAGACTCACCTCTCAGCCGTGTCTCTTAAATCTTCCCAGATCTTCTCCGATCAGCACTCAGATCAGTCTCTCTCTTAATATACAAATACCAAAATATGCCCGTATCAAGTATATTTTCTCATAGAATTTCAGAGGCTATTTATAGGCTGAGCTTTGACTCTCTGACTTGTGGACCCCACTTTATTGTTATGGCAATTTCGGAAATGGTGGAGTGAATATTCCTTCTGTTACGCGGTCAATCCCATTAGAAATGCACAACGATCAGCTGTACACGTGTTAGGATCCTCCGCAATTGCGTCGCTCTTTTGCCTTCAATCGTGTGCCCCCATGCGGTGTTGTTTTTTATTACCGCATACGGTTGAAGTTACGTTAATCGATTAGCTCTTGATCTATTGTCGCATGCGCCGTCATTGCGTTGATTGTCTATTCATTTTTGAATGATTGGCGCGATGCGACGTAGATGCATTGTTCTTTTTATCTAATGCGGTGACTTGATTTTCTGCACAACAGACTTGAAATATTCTTTTCTACCATCGCAATGGTGTCAGTGGGTGTATTGACGACAATTTATAATTCTTGCATTTCTTAGCTAATTTCTCTACAATTGACGCAACTTTCCTTTCTTTTGGCCGCAATATCTAAATAAAGCAGTATAAATAACTTGTATTTCTACAAGTTATCACACCCCCAAATTTAGATATATGCTTGTCCTCAAGCATATCTTCTACTAAGGCAATATTGCTCAATTCTTATCCTAAATTTTGCGTCGATTGGTTGCTCCGAATGCTCCACCTAGGCACATTACTTAACATCGAAATTTTCTTTCTATCCTTGAAAATTCATAACAAAGCCCTACTTTATTTTTCTATACTACAACTTTCTGCTAAAAAATGCTTTTCTATTTTTATTTTTTTTAAAAAGAATGTTTACCTTTTCTTGGCGAAACAACTTGATGCGTCTGGATGTGGTGGTCAAACTTTGCGTCATTTATTAGAGACTATTGATCATGCTTACACCCTTCGTTTTGGCTTGTTCTCATAGGTGTCATGGGAACATCCAACTACAGTTGTGTGCCAATCTCAACTTTAACTCATGAATTTTAGAGGAGTTGTCTCTTGTTTTGTTTATTTTTCTTTCTCATTTTTCTCTTTTCATATTGCGTTTTTCTTGGAAACCCATCTTCGTTTTGGCTTGCTCCCACGAGTGTCATGCGAACATCCAACTACGAGCAGACTCCTTTCACAACTTAACTCTTATCAAGTTGGGATTGTTTTTTAGGTTTTTCCTTGCGCTGACATTGGAGTTTATATGATTTTTTTTTTTTGAGATGATGAGTGCATTTTTCTTAATGACCGCATCACTTGATCTCATCTGCTCAGACCTTCTCCACCCCTAAATTTAGCGATGCGCAAGGTCCTCATTGCGTTGTTTGGACAGAATAGACAAACACTTAGACAAAATTTCAAAAAGAAGGTTTGAGCAGAATTTTTAAGGATAAAAGGTAAAGCATTACTATGCTACGAATTAACTAAGTGTTAGTTAGAAAATACAAGGTGTGGGAAATGTTTCTAAGTGTATGCATAGGAAAGATTAAGAATATCACAAAGTTGACAAAGGATGATAGAGAAGAGGCATAGGCATATGGATAGAATTGTTACTTAGTTGTATTGAAAATTAACTAAGTATACAAGTAATTACAATTAATGCAATACAAAATTTTTGCAGTACGAACAAAGAATCAAGGAATTCAGATAAACCTATAAAATAATGAATTGCAGTTATCTTTTGAATTTGATTCAGACGGGTGCACGATTAAAAATTACACCGTGTTTCCATTAACGCAAATACATTTTTGCTGAGGACGGGCAACAACGCATGTATTCCTGCAATACACCCCTTAACTTAACGCATTTCTGGAGGACGGATGCATGGTATTTCTACCAATGCAACACTACCTCAACATAGTGCACCTTCGCTAAGGACGGGCAAAGAATACATACGAGCGCAACACACCCCTCAACGCAATGCATTTGGGTATAAGGGACGCAAAATGTATCCGTTATCATGAAATGCACCCATCATCGCATTGCATACCAATTTTTATTTTTCCTTTTGAATTCATCAATAAAGTAAGTCTAGAAGACTTTGTGGTGTTCATCGTTTTATTCAGTCATTCATAGAAATTTTAAGAACAACACTCTAATGCATACAAAATAAAGAAATTAAACATGACATGGAAATACATAAAGCATTAAAGGCTAATTCTAATAAGCCGTAAATAACATAATTCAGAAAGCAGTAAATGAAAGTTGTAAAGAAAGCAATTAAACATAGATATGGGGATGTTAATTGAAAGATGTTTGTCAGAGTTACCGCAATAGCATCCCCTGCAGGCAGTCAAGCTTGCCTGTGCAATGTCATCAAGGACATTGTTCACCTTCTTGCCTCATCCCGCAGTGTGTACGGGAAGAGATAGAATCTAATTTCTTCGGGAGTCACACCAAGTATGAAGAATGCGTTGCACAGTTCTCAAACCTTGCATTCTCCGCAACTGTAGGTCTTGAAATTCCGGCGCATAGTGTGGTTCCGATGTGCTCTTGCGCAAAAAATACACCTGATCTCTAGGTCAGCTTAGAATTTCTGGATCAATTCCAGTACTCATAAACCATCAGCCTGCTCTTCACGATAAACAAACAGTACAAAGAGATCTGGCATGCACATACTACAAAAGTACTTAGCACTAACCGTTAGCAATCCCCAGCAACGACACCATAAACTTGTAAGTGCATAATGTGTAATGTGATGATATGCAATACTACTTCAAGATGTATGTGTTATTAATGAAATGCTGGTAGTATGGTATGCGTTGTCACAAGTTTCCTTGCGTTGAAACCAAATATAATTCCACCCAAGTTTCTCGGAGTGATCCGAGGTCGAACACAGGGATTGCGTAGTTAATGCGTTATGTTTGTGATATATGCGACCGGTTGTTTTTCAATTAATAAAAAGTGTGTGTATACAGGTATCTAAAATTGCGATATAGTAAAATATGTGGTAAAGTAAAGTTGCGGTAATAAAATAAAGTGCGATAAAAGTAAACCTAAGCTAATATGATACAAGATACAGGATACTGATACATGATACTAAGTTTGAGATTGACTGTGAAGATTATACAAAGGGTCGTGTTATGCGGTGGCAAGTCTTTATGTATGAAACAGAGATAAAAAGAGTAACTAATATAAACATCACAAGTTCATTAATTGCATTAAAGATATAACTACGGTTCCGCTTTCCCGTGGCATACACCTTTCGGTGATCGGCTGTGTTCCCACATCTCTATGGTGAAACAGGGATAACGTAATGAACACAAGGTTGTTTCTATCTCTGAAAGTACTTCTCACTTTATTTAGTTAACACATTCTTCCAACCTTCTCTCGACAGGAGGAATGACATCTTAACTTCTGCTCTCACAGATGAAGATGCCATCTAGCATGCTTTAGCTAAACATATTCATTTCTTTAGCACAGATTAATTTACTTGTTTAATTCATTCTAGTTACCAAGGGATTAAGAAAACATCATGGAGAAATTGATTAATGAAGGAACGGAAATAGACAGAAAGATGGATATGAAAATGATCTTGACATTCAATACTAATATTTAGCGTCTGATACATGGTGTGAGTGATAGACTAAGAAGATGAATACAATTGATGATAAGAGATAGAAACAAATACAGAAAAGTGCCAAGTCTTGACACAGATCTGGACGGTGGATGTGCTTACCGGCGGATAGAGTGAATGTAGAGAAGAGCTTCCCTCTCAGGCTTGCTCGTCCGGTAGAAGTGACCTTGGTACAGAGCTTCCACGGCGGGGATAGAAAGGATTTGCCCTGAGACTCACCTCTTGGCCTTGTCTCTTAAATCTTCCCAGATCTTCTCCAATCAGCACTCAGACCAGTCTCTCTCTCAATATACAAATACCAAAATATGCTCGTATCAAATATATTTTCTCATAGAATTTCAGAGGCTATTTATAGGCTGAGCTTTGACTCTCTGACTTGTGGACCCTACTTTATTGTTATGGAAATTCCGGAAATAGTGGAGTGAATATTCCTTCTGTTACACGATCAATCCCGTGAGAAATGCACAATGGTCAGCTGTACACGTGTCAGGATCCTCCGTAATTACGTCGCTCTTTTGCATCTTCGATCGTGTGCCCGCATACGGTGTTGTTTTTTTTATTACCGCATGTGGTTAAAGTTGCGTTAATTTCTTAGCTCTTGATCGATTGTCGCATGCGCCGTCATTGCATTGATCGTCTATTCATTTAATGATTGGCGCAATGCGACGTAGATGCGTTGTTCTTTTTATCTTGATCCATGAATGCATGTGGTGACTTGATTTCCTGCAAAAATAGACTTGAAATCTTTTTTTCTACCATCGAAATGGTGTCAGTGGGTGTATTGACATATAATTCTTGCATTTCTTAGCTAATTTCTCTACAATTGACGCAACTTTCCTTTCTTTTGGCCGCAATATCTAAATAAAGCAGTATAAATAACTTGTATTTCTATAAGTTATCACTTTTCACCCAGATGCGCCCATCAAGTTGCGCCGGATCTATGCAGCAATTCTTCTTGAGCAAATGTTTGCGAGCATAAATCACCGCAAAGCCTTGCGGTAATGTTGTGCTCGACCATTGATTTCTTGTGATTGTGCTTTACGTCCTGCGTTAACACATATTCTGCATAAAAATACCAAAGTTAACAGTTCTTATGTGATGAACGCATGCGACCGCAATGTAATAAACTTAATACTTTTTGGACGCAATCTAACATATTTTATCAATGAAAATCTTCATTGTTTAATAATTTAGTACTGTAATAACGTGCATTTCTGCCCGTTATCACAAGAAAATGAGTCTTTCTCTCGAACCAGGGGAGATAACGTCTTGGGAACAAGTAGTAGAGAAGTTCATGAAGAAATACTTCCCCCCTACCGAGAACGCAAGAAGGAGGAAGTTGATTACAAATTTTGAACAAGACATTGACGAATCGCTCAACGATGCCTGGGTGAGGTTTAAAAGACTAGTGCGAGATTGTCCGCACAATGGCTTACCTGACTGCCTTCAAATGGAAATCTTTTATCACGGTTTGAACCCTGCATCGCAGACGGCTGCCAATGCGGCAACAGTTGGAGGTTTGCTTGACAAAACGTTTGATGAGGCTAAAAGTATCCTTGATCGCATTTCGAAGAATCACGAAGATTGGCATGAAAGCGATCAATGACTTAAAATTCGAGAAGGTGACACAAACAATGGGGCCATCGCATCCCTACAAAATCAAATGAATGTGATGATGAATCTGATACAAGGTATCACAATCAATAGCCCGAGAACGCAAAGAGGGCAGGTCAACACAATCGAGCAGACAAGCACAAGTTGTGCTACTTGTGGAGATTTGCATCCGATGGAAGAATGTCTGAGGAACCTGTAATCTGTATACTTCATAACGAACAATCCTTTTTCTAACACTTACAACCCCGAGTGGAGAAACCACCCCAACTTCGCGTGGAAAAGCAATCAACAATAGAGTTATCAACCATGGCGCAAAAAGAAGGGCCACAAGGATTTTTCCCGCAAACAAACGGTCAATCGTAAAATCAAGTTAGCAGCTCACAAGCGCCACCATCTTCCTTTCTGGAGAGCCTATTAAAGTAGTATATTGAAAAGAATGAAACAGTACTCTAGAATCAGGCGACTTCGATCCGCAATCTCGAAATTCAAATAAGGCAGATTGCGGGCGAGCATAAAAGTAGTCCGTAAAGGGCGTTGTCGAGTTCAACAGAGCTCCCTCACAACCTGGGGAATACAGGAACGAGCAATGTCAAGTCATGACCTTGCGAACTGGAAAGACAATAGCGGAAGAGAAGACGGAGCCAAGAAGGACTACTCCAGTTGCGATGGGATGTAAGATCCCGTTGACACGGGATGAACTAGAAGAAAATGAGACGATGGAACCAAAAGTTGCGTCCACTTCTAAGCCTATGGAATAAGGAACCGTGAAGATACAACTATCACCATTCCCTCAGAAGAAGAAAAATGATGAAGTGAGTACCATCGCTTCATGGAAATTTTGAAACAGCTACATATCAACATCCTTTTCACTAAAGAAATTGAACAAATGCCAAAATATGCTAAGTTTTTTAACGACATGGTGACAAAGAAAAGGAAGACAGGGAAGTTCGGAATGGTGGCGTTAACGCAAAAGTCAAACACCATAATTCCACTGAAGATGTGCGACCGCGGAAGTGTCATGACCCCAGAAGCGGGATTCAAACCGTGATAGAAAGTTTCCATATGAAGATAGTCTGGTAGCCCATTATGCGGACAATCTCGAACCAACCTTTTAAACCTCGCCCAGGCATTGCTGAGCGATTCGTCCCTATCTTGTTCAAAATTTGTAATAAGTTTCCTTCGTCTTGCGTTCTCGATAGGTGGGAAATACTTTTTCATGAATTTCTCCACTACCTGCTCCCAAGAAGTAATCTCTGCTGGCTCGAGCGAATAGGCCCATTTCCTAGCCTGATCACAGAGAGAAAATGTGAACAACGTTAGTCGAACTTCTTCAGTAGAGATGTTCAGGAACACAAAAGTATTGCAGATTTCAATAAAACTTCGGAGGTGGGCGTGCGGGTCCTCGCCACGCCTTCCTCCAAATTGACCTGTAGCCTGGATCATCTTTTGTATCACCGATTTCATCTCGAATATGCTTCCGTCGAGGGCAAGCCTCATGATTCCCGGAGAGAAATCATAGAGGTTTGGTGATGTACAGTCCCTAATGGGCCTTTTGCGATTGTTTGCCAACAGAATCAGATTCGCCATGACATTATTATCATTTGGTGCTCCACCTCCAGGCTTCTCTGCCATCTCTTCTTTATCGGATTGTGGTTGTTGTTGGCGGTCTCGTAGTCTCCTTCGAAATGTTCTCTCAATCTCCAGGTCGTAGTTCGCCAGAGATTGAGAGTTCTACAAAGAAATCACAAAAATTACTGTTAACAATTATTTTGTCGAAGTCCTCGGCAACGGCACCAAAAACTTGATGCATTATGTTATGAATGAGAATATGGATGATATGCATTGATGGATTGCATTCTGCACTCAAGTTTCCCCAGCAGAATTCAAGTGTGAATTTCTCTGAGTTTCGTGGTAAGTCCAGGATCGAACACAGGGACTTGTGAAAATAGTTGCGTCGGTAATATTTATGAAAACTTTGTGGTAACCAAGTAAATAAATAAAGTATGGGTTTGTTGTTACGTTAATGAAAAATAAGTAAATAAAGGCGTTGGATTTGAGAAAGATAGTTTTGTTGATAGATGCAATGAGTATGTGATGAATGGATTGAGAAGATCTTTAGCTAGCTTTACTCGGGAATGCGTCAAACTTTGCAATCATGTTACAACCATGCTCAGCAAGTCATTTCCCAATGTAAATGCGATGATCCTAAGTCTAGGACGCATGTGTTGAATGCAAAATGTCCATAGAGCTTATCTCTAAGTCTTTACTCTTGTCCTATGCATTGATGCAAAATGCATGAAAGCAAGGTGACCGCATACAATCATATCTTATTTCTAAGATGCATGCGATGCGTTAATAACAAATAGTGCTCATTCCTAAGTGCCTATCTCCCGTTTATGCGTCCTAATCTGGTTCTTCCAAACCTTGATTCTGACCTAACTTTCCCAAGTCTAGATCCTGTCTTTAGACTACTCTCCCGGGTATCTCTAATAGACGAATGAAGCATACATAAACAAGATAATCGCAAAGATGAAGATTCCCTCGTTATGCTAGCTAACTACTTATCAACTCATTCAACTAATTTAGCTACTCATGCATAAATAACAGAGAGTGAACAGATATAGAGAAAGACATTCCATTCTTATAACTGAGTTGAGTACAAAATGACAATGGAAAGTAAAGGTAAAGAGCCTGGTAGCAATTCCTTACTGACCGAGGCTTTTTACACTGAATCTCTATTCTGATCTACAAATTTTCCCGCTTTCGCAGGCGTCGGCCCTCTCTCTGTCTTGGAGCTTCTTGTGCTTTCCCAAGCTTACCGGAACGATCTACCGGCACACCTTCTCCCTCGTGTCCACCTTAAAATGAAAGAAAACTATGGACAAAGGCGTGAACTTGTAAAGTGATGAAGTAATCGACTGCTTAACCCTTTCTCTGAAGAATGCACTTGGTATTTATAGAGTTTCCATGATGAAACGCGGCTTCTCTCTCCCGATTGTACAGATTGGACAGCTTTAATTCCTGACTGATGCACCGGATATTTGTCACCAATAAATCTGAATGTACTTCGTGACCGTTATCGGCTGTCAAGTTAATTTTGATCCGACTGCCGTCAGCTTTCTGTCCCATCGCTCTTAATTATCCTTTCACCCGGATGCGCCCACCATGTTACGCTGACCAAGTTGCGGTGATTCTTCATGGGCGAATGTTTGCGGGCACAATCAACGCAAAGTCTTACGGTGAAGTTGCGCTTGACCAATGCATTCCTATGATCGCAATCTCTGCATTGCGTTAACGCATATTCTGCATAAAAATGTAAAGATCAGCTGCTCTAATGCGTTGGACGCATGTGACCGCAATATTATAGAATTTATGCTTAATGGACGCAATTTAACATATTTTTTCAACACAATCCAAAATTGTTTAAGAACTTAGTACTATGATAACGTGCATTTCTGTCCGTTATCACACCTCCAAATTTAAACAATGTTTATCCTCAAGCATAAGCTAAAGATTCCTTTAGTAAGTTAACCACAAACCCCTAGATTTCTCAAGGATACTTTGTTCAAATCCTATATGCCATAATTTCCTTAAGTCTTATTCAAGTCTCTTCCTAAAATATTTCTAAGAGTTAGGAATTGCAAGTTTAACTTTCAAAAGGACTTTACTAAATTCTGGAACATCGCATGATTTATTTCAAAAAGAAAATTTTCCTCCAGGGTGTCAAATGATTTATCCTTGCAAAAAAAATTTCTTTATTGCTATTTTTTTTTTACCTTGCGCTGATCTGAGTGCCTTGCCTTCGTTTTGGCTTGCCCCCACGTGTGTCATGCAGACATCCAACTACGAGCAATGCACTCTTTCTCAGACTAAACTCATATCGATTTGGCAGTGAAGTTGTGGTTATTGATTTATGCGTTGATCCTGGTGACTTACTTTCGTTTTGGCTTGCCTCCATGTGTAATGCAGACATCCAACTACGGGTAAGTGCCTTTCACAACTTAACTCGTATCAACATGGGTTTCCCATTACGTTGACAGTGGAATTGTTATTCTAAAATATATGTGTATATATATATATATATATATAAAATAAATACCTCACCCCAAATTTAAAATACGGTAATGTCCTCATTGCCAAAACAAATTAAAATAGGTCATGCGATGGTCATAGAATGCTTGTAAAGAAAGTTTGAAAGAAAGCTAGCAAACCCCTAACTTCTAGAAATATTTCATGAGGTGACTATCTTAAGATTAAGTTGACTCTGATGTATACGAAAGACATGGAAGCATATTTTTCATCATTGAAATCATACTTGGAAAAGAAACAACATGCGGTGAACTACTAAATTTATCTACTTGTTAAATGATTGCGGTAATCAAGAAGGATGCGGTGATAAAGCATTCAAAGTGAAATGCAATGTGATAGTGCAAAATTTGAAATAAAGATAAGGAAGAGTACACCCCCAAATTTTGGGTTGTCGCCCACATTATGTATTGATGCATCCATCCTTGCGGCGATCTTTTCTTCTGTGGATTGCGGTGATGGAGTGAGACCATTTGCTTCTTCGCAAATCTGTGCCTTAATCTTTGTAAATAGACAAAGAGCGGGTCAATTGATTTTAAAACAAAACAACAAGTTCTTTTTTTTTTTTTTTAGAGAAGGAAATAAGTGAAATACAGATAATAGTAAAGTGACGAAGAATTAAATGTTCAAGAGTTGAGTAAGGGATAGTCCGGGTTTTTCAACTTTGCAGAGACTGTTTCTGGCTGGAAATCTCCTCTGCAATATGCCTTGATCCGTTGTCCATTAACTTTAAATGTTCGACTACCATCCTCGATGATCAATTCCACCGCACCATGTGGAAATATTGATTTGATGATGAAGGGACCGGACTAGCGCGATTTTAATTTTCTCGGGAAGAGCCACAATTTCGAATTGAAGAGTAAGACCTTTTGCCCGACTTGGAGGTTTCTAGTGCATATGCGTTCATCATGCCAGTGCTTGGTGCGCTCTTTGTAAATCTTCGCATTTTCATATGCGTTGACCCTCCATTCTTCTAGCTCGACCAGCTGCAGTTTTCGCATTTCCCCTGCTTTCTTCAAATCAAAATTCAATTTCCTGACCACCCACAATGTTTTATACTCCAGCTCCAAAGGCAAATGACACGCCTTGCCAAACCAACACATAGGGGGACATACCTATTGGTGTTTTAAATGCGGTTCGGTATGCCCACAATGCATCATCAAGCTTCATTGCACAATCCTTCCGTGAAGGTTTTACTACCTTCTCAAGTATCAATTTAATTTCACGATTGGACACTTCAGCCTGGCCATTTGTTTGCGGATGGTATGCGGTGGCCACCTTGTGGAGGATATTGTATTTGCGCAACAGCTCCTTTATATTGTGATTGACAAAGTGTGATCCTTCATCACTTATGATGGCACGGGGAGTGCCAAAATGAGTGAAAATACTTTTCTTGAGGAACTGAGAGACTACCGCCACATCACTTGTGGCGTATGCAATTGCCTCTACCCACTTGGAAACGTAATCGACGGCCAATAAGATATAATGCTTGCCATGCGAAGGAGGGAATGGTCCCATGAAATCAATCCCCCCAGACGTCAAATAATTCCAACTCCAAGATAGTGTTCATTTGCATTGCGTTCTTCCATGAAATGTTGCCGGTGCATTGACACCGATCACATTTCATTGCGTAGTCAGTAACATCCTTAAATAATGAAGGCCAAAAGAATCCACTTTGCAAAACTTTAGCTGTAGTGTGTTGCCCTCCAAAGTGCCCTCCATATGGAGAATCGTGGCACTGTGACAATATGCATTGTTGAGCAGCATTTAGTACGCATATTCGAATGATTTAGTCAGCACCTTTTCTATATAGATTCGGCTCATCCCAATAATAGTGTTTGCATTCATGCTTGAGCTTTCTCTATTAATGGTAGGTGTAATCTTCAGGGAATTGTTCACAAACCAAATAATTAACGATGTTCGCATACCAGGGCAATTCTTCTATGTGGAACAGCTGCTCGTCCAGGAACATGGCACTCACCTCAGATTCATTACGGTCATCCTTCAATCTGGACAAGTGATCCACAACTTGATTCTCTGTCCCCTTTCGATCAATTATCTCGATATCAAATTCTTGAAGGAGGAGAACCCATCTGATCAACCTCGGCTTTGCATCCTTCTTTGTCATTAAATATTTGATTGCTGAGTGGTTAGTGTGAATGAGTACCTTTGTTCCCAACAGATATGCCCTAAATTTTTCCAATGCAAAAATCACAGCCAGGAGTTCTTTTTCAGTGGTGGTATAATTTATTTGAGCAAGGTTTAGAGTTTTACTCGCATATGCGATAGGGTGCAAAATAGTTTTCTTCTTTTACGCTAATGCAGCCCCCATCACATACCCGCTTACGTCGCACATGATTTCAAATGGCGTTGTCCAATCTGGCGCAATTAGTACGGACGCAGTAATCAGCACATTTTTTAAAACTCTGAACGCGTTGAGGCAATTGTTGTCAAACTCAAATTTCCTATCCGCCTCTAACAACGCACTCAGTGGTCGTGCAATCTTAGAAAGGTCTTTGACGAATCGTCTGTAAAATCCAGCGTGCCTCAAGAAGCTTCGCACAGCCTTCACGCTGGGTTGTGGTGAAAGTTTTTCAATTGCTTCGATCTTTCATTTGTCCACCTCAAACCCTTCCCGGGAGACTTTATGTCCTAACACTATACCCTCTTTCACCATGAAGTGACATTTTTTCCAGTTGAGAACCAGGTTCGTCTCTTCACATCTCTTTAGAATTTTCTCCAAATTGGCCAGGCAGACTTCATAAGTATTCCCATAAACGGAGAAGCCATCCATAAATATTTCCACTGAGTCCTCGAGATAATCTAAAAAAGATCGCCATCATGCGGAACGTGCTCGACGCATTGCAAAGGCCAAATGGCATGCGGTGAATTTGGTCTTGTCTTGGTCTTCTAGAGCTATCATGATTTGATTGTACTTGGCATATCCATCCAAGAAGCAATAAAAATCGTTCCCTGCTAATCTGTCTAGCATTTGATCGATGAGTGGCAGAAGGAAGTGATCTTTCTTTGTGGCCGCATTCAATTTGCGGTAGTCCATACATATGCACCATCCAGTGATAGTTCTTTGCTGTATTAATTCATTGTTCTCATTTGGGACACATTGCATAGGACTGACCCACGTGCTATCAGTTATTGGATAGATAATGCCTGCATCTAGCCATTTGATGATCTCCTTCTTGACGACCTCCTTTATCGCAGGGTTAAGTCTGCGTTGATTTTCAATAGTTGCTTTGTGGTCGTTCTCAAGACGAATGTGGTGCATGCAGTACACGGGGCTAATTCCTCTGATGTCAGCGAGCGTCCAGCCAATTGCTTGCACATGTTTCTTGAGAATGCTCATCAACGCATTCTCTTGATCTTCGTTGAGCGCAGAGGAAATTATCACTGGCAACTTCTCATTCTGCCCCAGAAATGCGTACTTAAAATGTGCTGGTAGGGTCTTCAGTTTAAGTGTTGATGGTTCCACGAGGGAAGGTTGCATTGTTTTTCTTTTTCTATTGGCTCTTCTTCTTACGTTGCGATCATTTCTTCTTCTTTATTTGTTTTTCTTACGATCGCATTGCAGATAGCTACGGATGTGTTGGCATCCTGTTCTTCACACTCTTCATCAGACTTTTCTTCTTCAATCAAATTCAGGTCATTGTCGAAATCTTGTAGGTCTTCCTCATCCGGGAAATTCATGGCACAAATTATGTTAAATTTGAGCTTTTGTCCGTTCATGCTCAAAGTGATTTCTCCCTTGTACACATCAATTTGAGCACGACCCATTGATAGGAAAGGTGCCCTAAAATAATGGGCACATCTTTGTCGGCCTCATAGTCTAGGATGATGAAGTCAGCTGGCAAAATTAATTTATCAATCGTGATCAATACATCCTTCACCTTACCTTCTGGATGAACCAGAGATCTGTCAGCCAATTAGAGAGTCACGGTGGTGGACACAAGTTGCCTCACATTTAATTGTTGAAAAATTGACAGCCGCATAAAATTTATGCTGGCCCCTAAGTCACACAGGGATTGCCCAATATAGAGTCCTCCTATGGAGCAAGGAATAGTGAAGCTCCCAGGATCGCTCATCTTCGGTGTGATAATAGATTTGGAACTTTGTGTTAATGCCACCATGGAAAATTTTCCAGTGCCTCTCTTCTTAGTTACCATGTCCTTCAGAAACTTGGCATAGGCAGACATTTCCTCAATCGCTTCACTGAAAAGAATGTTAACATGTAATTGCTTTATCATAGATAAGAAACGTTGGTACTATACCTCTTCGTTTTTCTTCTTCCTTAGTCTCTGTGGGAAAGGTGGTAACTGGACTTTCACGATTCCCGTTTCATTTGACTTTGAGGTCGACACAACCTTAGGTTCCACTTCTTCATTTTCTCTTTCTTCTTCTTGGTTACCGAAATCTTGAGCTCAGTTGCGATGGAAGTTGTTCTACTCTAATTCTTATTTTCTCCCTACACAGTCCTTCCACTACGCAATGTCACAACCTGACATTGCTCCTTACCTAATCCCCCTGGTTGCGTGGAAGTTTGGTCTGGTGCTTTCCCAAGCTTATCGGAATGATCTACCGGCACACCTTCTCCCTCGTGTCCACCTTAAAATGAAAGAAAACTATGGACAAAGGCGTGAACTTGTAAAGTGATGAAGTAATCGACTGCTTAACCCTTTCTCTGAAGAATGCACTTGGTATTTATAGAGTTTCCATGATGAAAAGCGGCTTCTCTCTCCCGATTGTACAGATTGGACAGCTTTAATTCCTGACTGATGCACCGGATATTTGTCACCGATAAATCTGAATGTACTTCGTGACCGTTATCGGCTGTCAACTTAATTTTGATCCGACTGTCGTCAGCTTTCTGTCCCATCGCTCTTAATTATCCTTTCACCCGGATGCGTCCACCATGTTTCGCTGACCAAGTTGCGGTGATTCTTCTTGGGCGAATGTTTGCGAGTACGATCAACGCAAAGTCTTGCGGTGAAGTTGCGCTCGACCAATATATTCCTATGATCGCAATCTTTGCATTGCGTTAACGCATATTCTGCACAAAAATGTAAAGATCAACTGCTCTAATGCGTTGGACGCATGCGACCGTAATATTATAGAATTTATGCTTAATGGATGCAATTTAACATATTTCATCAACGCAATCAAACATTGTTTAAGAACTTAGTACTATGATAATAATGCGTTGTTTTACGACTGGAAATATGGATGGTATGCGTTGATGGAATTGCATTGTACACTCAAGTTTCCGCAGCGGAATTCAAGTGTAAATTCCCCTAAGTTTCCTGGTAAGTTCAGGGTTGAACATAGGGACTTTTGAAAATAGTTGCGTTGGTGATTTTTATGAAGACTTGCAGTAACCAGTTAAATAAATAAATCGTTGGGTTTGTTGTTTGCGTTGATGAAAATAAATAACGTATGTGGCAAAGTTTGAGAAGAGTTGGTAAATGGGAAATACGATGAATGTGCGGTGAACAGGTTGAGAAAGGTTTCGACTAACACTCCCTAGAATGTGTTCATACTTTGTGATCATGCAACATGCATACAATAGTAAACCACCTCTCGGCGTGAATGCTACGGATTCTAAGGCTAGAACGCATGCGATAAATATGTGATAAGTCTACAGGATTTACACATAAACCTTTATCTCTATTATGCGATGAAACATGACATTCACACAAATATGCAACCACATAATATCATTCCCATTCCTAAGATGCATGCGATGCAAGTTGACAAACAAAGCTTATCTCTAAGTCCCTATCTCCTGTTTATGCAAGCCTAATCTTGCTCTTTCGAGTCCAGATTCCAACCTAGCTCTCTCGAGACATTAGGTTCTTTCTTTAGATTCTCTCTCGAGTAACTCTAAAGGGTATCTTGCACAGTATAAAACAAGACGATCGCAAGAATGAACTTCCTAGGTCATGTTAGCTTAGTTCTTCTCAACCCATCTAACTAGTTTAGCTACCCATGCGTATTAAGAGAGTGAGCAGGTGTAGAAATAGAACTTCCATTGAATAGAAATGAGATGAAATACAAAATAACAATGCAAGTATAGTAAAGAGCCTGGTAGCAATTTCTTGTTGTCAGGCGTTTACACTGTTTCTACTCGTGCTCTAAAGATATTCTCGCTCTCGTAAGAGTCGGCCCGCTCTCTACTCTTATGCCCTAAGGTTCTCTCTCGAGCTGCTCTGGGCGATCTCTGAAGCCACCACTCTTCTCTTGCTCTGCCATAAAATGGAAAAGAAAACTACGAACAGAAGCACTGGTGAACTCGTTAACTCATCAACCCCTTTCTGAAGATTGCACTTGGTATTTATAGGGCATCAATGGTGAAAGGTGGCTTCTCTTTCCCGGTTGTACAGATGAGACAGCTTTAATTCCTGACTGATGCGCCGGATAATTGTCATCGATAAAGCTAAATGTACTTCGTGACTGTTATCGGCTGTCAACTTAATTTGGTTCCGACTGTCGTAAACTTTTTGTCCCATCGATCTTAATTATCCTTTCACCCGGATGCGTCCACCATGTTACGCTGACCAAGTTGTGGTGATTCTTCTTAGGTAAATGTTTGCGAGCACGATCAACGCAAAGTCTTGCGGTGAAGTTGTGCTTGACCAATGTATTCCTATGATGGCAATCTCTGCATTGCATTAACGCATGTTCTGCACAAAAATGTAAAGATCAACTGCTCTAATGCGTTGGACACATGCGACCGCAATATTATAGAATTTATGCATAATGGACGCAATTTAACATATTTCATCAACGCAATCCAACATTTTTTAAGAACATAGTACTATGATAACGTACATTTCTGCCCGTTATTAACTACCATAAACTCAATGCGGCGACGAAGAAGGACCATTTCCCCTTGCCTTTTATTGACCAGATGCTAGATCGCCTAGCAGGAAATGATTACTTCTGCTTTCTGGATGGGTATGCGAGCTACAACCAAATAATGACTGCTCCTGAAGACCAAGAGAAAACTACGTTCACCTGCCCATACGGAACTTTTGCTTTTCGCCGCATGCCGTACGGGTTATGCAATGTGTCGAGCACGTTCTAGAGGTACATGATGGCCATCTTCTCTGAGTATCTCGAGGACTCAGTGGAAATTTTTATGGACGACTTCTCAGTTTGCGGGCAAACGTATGAAGTCCGTCTAAACAATTTGGAGAAGATACTAAGGAGATGTGAAGAGACAAATCTTGTGCTAAACTGGGAGAAGTGCCACTTCATGATGAATGAAGGTATTGTGCTCAGGCGTAAAGTCTCCAAGGAAGGGCTGGAGGTGGATAAGGCGAAGATTGAGGCCATTAAAAAGCTTCCACCACCAGCAAATATGAAGGCTGTCAGGAGTTTCCTGAGACATGTAGGATTTTATTGTCGTTTTGTGAAGGACTTTTTGAAGATTGCTCGACAATTATGTTGCTAGAGGCCGATAGAACATTTGACTTTGATACACAGTGCCTCAACACATTCAAGATACTGAAGAATGCATTGATAACCGCACCTGTGTTGACGCACCTGGCTGGACACAGCCATTTGAGCTGATGTGCGATGCTAGCGGTTATGCGATGGGGGCGGTGCTAGCACAAAAGAAAAAAACAATGCTACACCCCATTGCATATGCGAGTAGAACACTGAACCCTGCCCAAACGAATTACACTACCATTGAAAAAGAACTTCTTGTGGTGATCTTTGCGCTGGAAAAATTTAGAGCTTACTTGTTGGGATCTAAAGTGATCGTTCATACCGACCACTCGGCAATTAAATACTTAATGACCAAGAAAGATGCGAAGCTGATGTTAATTCGATGGGTTCTCTTCCTCCAACAATTCAACATGGAAATCATTGACTGCAAAGGGACGGAGAACTAGGTTGCAGACCACCTATCAAGATTAGAAAATCCAGAAGTCGACCGCAACCAGTCAGAGTTACCATGGTACGCAGATGTGGTCAATTATCTAGTCTATGAACAATTTCCAGAGATTTACATAGCCCACAGAAAGAGGTGGCTTATACACGAATCTAAATCCTATTATTGGGACGAGCCAAATTTTTACAAGAGGGGGTCAGACCAGATCTTGCGTTTATGTGTACCAGAGGTTGCTCACCAGTGCATACTATCCCAATGCCATGACTCACCGTATGGTGGACATTTTGGAGGTTAACGCACAACAGCAAAAGTGTTACAAAGTGGATATTTTTGGCTGACTCTATTCAGGGATGCAAGAGACTATTCTATGAGATGCGACAGGTGCCAACACATGAGAAACATCTCATGGAAGAATGCGATGCCAATGAATATTATCTTAGAATTGGAGCTATTCGATGTTTGGAGCATAGACTTCATGAGACCATTTCCACCATCAAATGGTCACAAATACATTCCGTTGACCGTCGATTATGTTTCCAAATGGGTTGAAGCAGTGTCATGCGTCGCAAACGATGTGATATAGTCTCCAAATTCTTGCAGAGAACTATCTTCACTCATTTTGGCACCCTACGTGCCATAATAAGTGATGAAGGCTCCCACTTTGTCAATGGCGTCATCAATAAATTGTTGCTCAAGTATAATATCCACCATATAGTCGCCACTACATACCATCCACAGACAAACGGCCAAGCCGAAGTGTCTAACAGGGAAGTCAAATTGATTTTAGAGAAGGTGGTGAATCCTTCATGCAAAGATTGGGCCATGAAGCTGGATGATGCCTTGTGGGCATACAGGACCGCCTATAAAACACCTATAGGCATGTCCCTGTATGCGTTAGTGTTTGGGAAGGCATGCCACTTACTGCTTGAATTGGAGCACAAAGCACTGTGGGCAGTGAAGAAGCTCAATTTTAATTTAAAGACTGCAGGGGAGACAAGAAAACTTCAATTGATCGAGTTAGACGAATAGAGAATTCAAGCATATGAAAATGCCAAGATCTACAAGGAGCGCGTAAAACGTTGGCATGACAAACAACTATGCGAGAAGAATCTCCAAGTTGGATAGAAGGTCTTGTTATACAATTCTCGGCTACAACATTTTCCCGAAAAATTAAAGCCACAATGGTCCAGACCATTTATAATCAAAGAGGTATTCTCGCATGGAGTGGTTGAGTTAACCAATGAGGACGGAACCAACACATTCAAAGTCAATGGGAAAAGAGTCAAAATATATCACGGAGGAGACTTGCATCGCGAGAAAACCTCCATGAACCTGAGGAATTCCTGACTAAAGAAGAAATGAGCCGTCTCTGCGATAATACGTGATACAAACTCATCAAGGACGCAATTTTATTTTTTTGAAGTATCCTTTTTATATCTTTATTTCATGAATTTACTCTATCTTTTTTCGTACAAACACCACTAAAAAAAAAATTATCAACTCTGTCTTTCATATTTTTGACCCTCTTGATTTTTTAGGAACGATCGTAGTAAACAATTGCGGTGGAGCTACACGATAAACTAAGAGCACGCGACCAGTTTATTCAGCCTATTGCAATTGAAGAAATCAACTTGCCGCAAAGAAGGATGCGATCACAAATGATGTGGACACGGAGCAAATTTGGGGGTTGTATCTTTCTTTGACTTTTTTTATTCAACCTTGCTACTTTTAGAAATCTCAAAAATAAATAAATATATATATATATATATATCATAACGTTGAGATCGGATCTTACTCGTAGTTGGATGTCCACATGACATCCGTAGGGGCAAGCCAAAATGAAGGTAGGAATCGTGATCAACGCATAAATCAAGTGATTGCAACTCCACTGCCAAATGGTAATGAGTTTAGACTGAGAAAGAGCACCTTGCTCATAGTTGGATGCTCTCATGTCACCCGTGGGGGTAAACCAAAACGAAAGCCAGGACTTGGATCAGCGCAAGGTCACAAAAAGAATATCTAAACCGCACAAGGATAAAAATCATTTGGAAATACCCTGGTTGGAAAAGTTTTGAAATAAATCATGCGATGTCCTCAAAACAAGTAAAGTCTTTTTTAAGGTTAAACTTGCGGTCCCTAAGCTTTAGAAATATTTTAGGAAGAAACCAGGATAGAATTTAAGAAGATTTTGATTCATAAAATTTGAATAAGGCACCTCGAGATATCTAGGTAAGGAAAAGGCGGTTGACTCTCTAAAGAAAATATTTAGTTTATGCTTGAGGACAAGCATTGTTTTAAATTTGGGGGTGTGATAACGGGTAGAAATGCACGTTATTACAACGCAAATAAGTAAAACAATGAGGGAATGCGATGGTAAAAATATACAAAATCATGTCTAAAAGCGGTAAACTGAGAATATTGTGATCGCATGCGCCCATTGCATAAAAGCGGCTAATTTACATATTTTATGCTGGAAAAATGCATTGGCGCACGTAACATTGCGATCCAAGGAATTCGACATTTGCGCACGTTGAAAGATTACAATCGCAAAGTCATGCGATCGTATGTGCTCACGAGAAGTTGCTCAAGAAGGTGGCTGCATAAAGATGGCGCATCAAGGTGAAAGCTTAATAAATCATGATGGGACTAAAAGCTGATGACGGTTGAATCCGAATTTAGTTGACAAGCCGTTAATAACAAACTGTAGCAAGTACATTCAACTTTTCGATGACCATTAATCAGCGCATCAGACAGAAGATTTAATGACCTCCCATCACAGCAATCACTAGAGAGAAACGCTTCTTCACCTTGAGCTCTATAAATACTGAAAGCCACCATCGATAAAGGAGTTCGCCACATACAGAAGATAGACCATATACAGATAGATAGCCGTTAGTCTGTAGTTATTCATATACTTAGAAGGTGGAGGTGAGCTAAGAGAAGAAGCCGCCCAAAAGACATTCCTAGACAGCTCGAAAGACTGTCGGGAAGCGCTATAAAAGGATAGTGGGCCGACACTTGCGAGAGCAAGGATATTCTTCTTGGTAGAGTAGAGTAAAAGGATAGTGTAAAAGCCACGAGAAGCAAGACATTACTACCGAGCTTCTTATCTTACTTTTCATTATTTTTTTGTATTCTGACTTTATTTATAGAAAATGGAATTCTCATCTCAACATCTGTTCAATCTCTCCACATTTTGCATGAGTAGCTAAACTACCGAATGGGTTGAGATGTACTTAGCTAGCATGACCTAGGATCTTCACTTTATGTGATCATCTTGTCTTAAGTATGCGTTATTCACCCTTTAGAAATACTTGAGAGAGTAGTCTAAAGAAATAATCTAGGCTTGAGAGAGTCGGATTAGAATCTAGGCTTGAGAAAGTCAGATTAGAACTGCATAAGCAAGAGATAGAAACTTAGACATAAGTTCTGTTTGCTATTATGCATCGTATGCACCCTAGAAATAGGATATGATAGTTTGCGGTCATCTTATGTATATATGTATCATTCATCATTGCATAGACAAGAATAGAGGATTAGACATAAGTCCTATCGACATTATCATATACATCGCATGCGTCCTAGAAATAGGAACTATGGCATTTGCATTGAGAGATGACATGTTGTTGTGTGTGTTTCATGATCGCATAACTTGAATGCAATCTTAGGAAGTGTTAGCTAAATCCCTTTTCAACTCATTCATCGCATACTCATTGTATTCTCGATTTCATCAACTCTTTACTCGAATCCGTCGCATAGAATTTATACTTAAACAAAACACCAACCAAACTTATTTGTTTTTGCCACCATAAAGAATTCAATTTTACTGACGCATAGTAACTCAGTAGTCCCTGTGTTCGACCCTGGACTTACCAGGAAACCTAGTGAAATTTATACTTGGGTTTTACTAGGAAAACTTGCATGTGCAATGCATAACTCATCACCACAATTTCATACCATTATTTCATCACATTTACAACGCATCAAGCATGCAGCTGTTCTTTTTTATGGATTTTAAATGTCTAACAAATTTTATAACAACTTACAAAATTTTAGACATACTTAACATCCACAACATTCAACAAAGGCATCTAATATAACCATTATATTAAACATAACCCTAACATGCATATTATATATTATAACAATTATAACTTACTTTCAATGCATGTAACATGCTTCCTACGGTGGGGTTTTAAATCTACAAGACATATTGTATGCATATACATGAATTATTTAATTATTATATACATCATATGCATAAACAATTTAATACTAACTGATATGGTTTTTTTTTTTTTGGCATAAACAAGCAAACAGGTGCCTAATTATTACAAATAGCTTCAAAATCATCTTTGAACTGCTCGAACCGCTCCAAACTGAACCCAAGCATCTTGAACCGAACTGGATGAGTCTGAACTGGACCAAAAAAGTCTGGACCAGACCAGCCAAAAACCCTTTGAGGCTGAACCAAATTGGACCTTGAGAAAACTGGTCGAACCGGCTGCTCTCGTTCTAACCTCAAAGTCTCGCTAAGGCCGATCGTGTAGCACTAAAGGCAATCGTCTAACACCTGAAAGAACTCTTTAACAAGAGTATCCATGAGGAGAAGTAGATCTTTCCGATTTCATTGTGACAGAATTACCACACATATATTCTAACAAATATATATGCATTGTAACACTAATTAAACTCAATCTAGCGAAGTCGAACTCCTCTACGTTCCTTATCGCCCAGTAATCAGTTGCCTAACAACACCACGATTGTCTACACGATCGGCATCGCACAAACCAACAACAACCGGGGACGACACCACCACTCGAAGCCCGCGGTATTCTCAGAGTGAGAATCCAAATGGTGGACTTTGATGGAATTGGTAGAGGCGGGAGGAAAAGACGATTGTGTAGCACGAACAAGTAAGTGGGAGATAGTATAAGACTATCGTATAGTCGGGTTCTTGTCATTTAGAAAAAGGTACACGATCATGTAGGTTTAGCTAAGCGATCATCTAACAAAAGGTAAGCGATCATTTAAGTCTGCTCGGCGCGCTAAGCGATCATTTAGAAAAGGTAAGAAATCATTTAGATATCATGGGCGATCGTTTAGTGCGCGGGTGTGTGATCGTTTAGTTACATGGGCGTTATCGTATAGGCTCTCGATACTAAGTGATTGAAGCTTTTCACACCGTGAGCGAATTTTCAGATATAATACCAAATGAAAACAATTTTCATTTTATTCTTCCGTTACAATAACTGAATCAATCTACCCACATTCGCACGATTCCGGAGAAATTCTCGGCCAATAATCTCATAACCGCCTATTTAATTAAAGAATGAATATAATCATATTATATTCTTAACCAATAGTTTGATATCATATATCTACTATAGTATTTTCTTCTCTACTTGATATAAATCATATTTATATCTAATTTCCTCCAAAATAATTTATCTCATACATTTAGTCAATAATATCATATATAATTAACCAGTTCAATTATATCAAATATAATTGAACTCCTCTTGTCAATTTGAACATTTCAAACTAACCCAAAAACTGATTCTCAACTTTATCCAAGCTACCAAGGGGACCTTATGAACCTATGGCTCGAAACTCCAATGGTACGTGAATAGCTGACTAAACTCTTTAGCCCGAGATCCACAATCCATTAACTGTCAGGCATTCCACAAAAGACTAACAGCTGAACTCTCCTTACTACAGATATATTTTGTGTCCATCTTAACCAATCAACAGTGTGATAACCCTTCACAGATCGCTCGTAAGTACAGCTCGGCCAATAACTGTTATGTTCCTGTAGTTACATCTAACTTCTTAAGTACCACTGATCCCTCTAATGAACATAAATCATAGTCTAAGTCCTCACTTCCAAAGAGAAGTTGTGGCCACTATGTTCAAGCCCCGGACTTAGCACTTAAGGGAGCAATCTATCTACTTATTCCTACTTTGGGGAAGGAGTGAATTTCATCTTGTGTAACTGAGTTCCCAACTCCCAAATCAAACAAGTCCCCAAAAAGGTAAGCATGTTGAAATGGCAATCTTGCCACTCTCACCCATACTAATCAAAGGACCGCCCTCAAAGGCAGGAGTTCCCAAAACACTCAGGATTGAGGTCATGTCACCTATGGTCGTTTAGTGAGATGTAAGTCTCTAGTATCAACGGCATTATATACAGAGTCTAGTCATCTCATGGTTCGGTCTTATACAAACTCTTTGTATAGGACACCCTTGCTCGCATGTCTTTACATGAATGGTCAGGATCTACCATCTATAGTAGTTTATAACACTTGCAAACCTCTACAAAGTGGGTCGTATCCGTAGTGTCACCAGGATCAGGTATCCCACCTTAATCCTTATACTACAAACTTATTTAGGTTATCACTTAAGCATAATCCACTTGTATATCTCATATACACACTTAAGTTTACATACAATAACCATGGAGCTTTGTTTATTGGATATGAGTAAATGCCAGAATGAAATAACACTTATTTTATTCATAAACAATGTGTATATATTACAAACAACGAGACTCCAGAAGAATTAGGACACCAATCCCAACATCTTATCCCTTAAATTGAAGGCTTATTGAGCGATGATTTTGAACCACTCTCACCTATGCAGATTAAAGGATAATCCTAATAAACAGAAGTTCATAGTTAGCTCAGAATCAAGATCGAGCTACCTTAGGTTATCGAATTGAAGTCAGTTTTGACAGTAAACGATATTATAAAGAAAAGTGACTATTCCATGATCTGGTCTTATGAAAACATCTTTTGCATAGGACGCCTCCACTCGCATGTCTCCACATGAAAAATTTTGGGATCACATCGTTTGTATCAATATACAAAGAAAGTTGCATCCATAGTGTCCCCGAGACAAGGTATCCAACCCTATCCATATACTCATAAATATTTTTTGCTATATACTAAAACTTGATCCTCTTTTATGTCTCTACATAATGTTTAAGTATTCATATTATAGTCATGTGTTAGTTTATTGGTTTTATAAAAGAATGTTATTCAATGATACTTTTACCCAAAAAAAATTTCAATAATCACTTTATTGTGAATAGAATATGTTTAATGTTTACAAACTGCGAGTTTTAGGACATTCCCAACTACTTAAACATGTATGTGGTGACATACAAGTGGATCATGTTTAAGTAATAACCTGAATGGTTTATAGTATATGGATAAGACTGGGTAACTTATCCCAGTGACACTACGGATACGACCCACTTTGTAATTGTTATAATTGTTGTAAAGTATTATAAATAATCTGATCCTGATAGTTCATATGGAGACATGTGAGTCGGGATTATTGGATTTTATGTCCTAAAACTCGTAGATAGTAAATGTAACATTTGACTGATCATTAATAAAGTGTTATTAATGTTTATTTCAATAAATAGGTATTCTTTATCTTGTATTCATCTTGCCTAAATAACCCTAATCCAATAAACTAACATCCTAGATTGTTGTATGAGTCTTGAACTGTATGTGGAGACATACGAGGATTAGTACTTAAGATACAACCTAAAGAGTCTATAGTATATGAATAAGGATGGGTACCTTATCCTTGTGACACTATGGATACGACCCACTTTGTATCTAATACAAATGCAATGATCCAACGTGTTCATGTAGGGGACATGCGCGTGGAGGTACCTATGCAATGAGTTTTCATAAGACCGAACCACGAAATAGTAACCACTAAATGTAACTCTATTGACTACTTAGGTTTCTATTTCGCTAAGATGACCTAGGCAACTTAGACTTAATCCTGTGTGAGTTATGGACTTCTGTTCATGAGGGATTGACCTTTGATTTGTATAGGTGAGAGTGGCCAGTTTGTCGACTCAATAAGCCTACCATTTTGGGACAAGAACGAGTAGAGAGCTGGAAACATAATTTCACGAGATGGAATTCACTCCTTCCCGACTTCAGAGTAAGTAGATGAGTGTTCCCATAAGTGGTATCTCCAGGACTTGAACAAAGGGTAGTCGTACCCTCTCACTTGCCCGAGAAAGGTTTCTATTTAATGGTTGGACCATAAAAAGGTTGTTCATTAGATGAGCACTGGTACTTAAGAATATAGAGGTAACCAAAGGGTAAAACGGTAATTTAACCCAGCTAATGTTATGAACACTCGTGAAGGACTAATTTACTATCATTCCTCTATATCCGTAGACACAGAAATATATTTGTAGTGAAAAGAGTGCAACTATGGGTCTTTAGTGGAGTGTACCCATAGTTAACGAATATTGTTTGATTGGTTAATGAGTTTAGCCAATTAATCTCATATCGTTGGAGCTTCTGATCTGTAGGTCCATAACGTCCCCTTCCTGGATCGTAAAGAGAATTGAGGTAACTATGTTTTGAATAGAGTTTGAAATATTCAAATTCACTTAAAGAAATAATATAATGTATAATGATACATTATAATATAAAGTTTATATTTTAATTAAACTTTATAATATAAATTTATTTTTGGATATGATTCAAAATTTATTTATGGGAGTATTAAATATTTAAAGGAGTTCAAGTATTAAAGAATTGAATTCATATTGATACTATAGGTTAAAATAAATGTGGATTTGATGCACATTAGAACTATAGGTTGTGAAAGAAATTCAATTGAACATGATTCAAATGTAAGCCAAATTAAATATTTGATATTTAATTTGAATATAATTTAATTGGAGAATTAAATAGTTACTTAATTTCATTTCATTTAATTAAATTGATTGAATTAAAACTATAGATTATGTGAGAGATGTTTCATTTAATATGATTTAAATGAAATTATTAATTAAATTAGATTTAATTAATTAATAATTAATTCAATTAGTTAATTAAATTAAATTAGATAACTCCCACGTAGGGGAGTTATCTAGAAACGTGGGTGGTTCCACGTTTCTCTCCCTCTCTATCTCGATTGATAAAAATAATAATAATAATAATATTGATCATAAAGGAAAAAGAATCTTGCACAGAATAGTTCTGGCATTTTTATTTATCTCAAAGAAAAATCCTCTTGCTTCCTTTATTTTTCTCAATTCAATTGGTTTTCACAAACCAAAAATTACCAAAGGTTTCTCAAAGGATAGGAAGGTTGCTCTTTTTGGTGGTGTTCTAAAATCCCAATTGGAGAATTGGATTCTATAATGACCTGAATCCCTAGGGCTCAAACTAGGTTGTTACTACAAATATGCATGTATGAAATTTAAGACGACACCTTTTCATAACTAAATAAATACTGAATAAATGATGTCAATTAAAAGGTTTTGTTAAAAACTAAATAATTAAAAATCCAAGTAACAGAGTACCCATAAATCATAAAAACGAATCTAGAAAACTTCAAAGTCTGAAAGGCAAATACCAAAACGACGAGTTCTAAACATCAAGACTAAAATTTAAATGCAGGAAAAGAAATCATGAAACATAAACAGGAGCATAAGACTGGTCCCAGTGGCTCGATCACGGATTTCGCTTGTCATTCGCCAGCGCATCCTTACCTTTACCTGAAACATAAACATGGAAAGGATGAGAATAAAAATACCCAGTAAGTAACCTCACTACCAGGGTAGGGCTAAGCATCTATGTCCTCTATATACCGACCTCTGGTGAACGTGCAACATCCTCTAGTTCTCATGGAATGTAAATAAACATACGAACTCTAAATAAACATCTGAACTCATCCTACCGTAGTTCAAGGTACCCATAATCTCTAGTGAATTCCGAAGGAAACACGACCTCTGGTGAACCCGAAGGAAGCACCACCTCTAGTGAATCCTGAAGGAAATACAAGCTCTAGTGAATCCCAAAGGAAACACAACCTCTGGTGAATCCGAAAGGAAACACCACCTCTAATGAATCCCGTAGGACACACAACCTCTGGTGACCTCAAAGGAGGTCATCACCTCTAATGGATATCTAACTATCGGTAAGGATGCTATCACTATTGTACACATCACAGACATTATAACATAGTTTCTTAACATACACATACATGTCATCATACTCATATCAATTGAAATCTCACATAACAAAATATACTAAAGTCATGCTAGCATTCAAAGATCTTTTCATGCGTACTCAGAATCTCAAATCAATGAAGTCATACGTAACATCATTCTAACAAACAACCTCAAAACCTCAATGAAACTTAAATATTGTTGCCTGCCATGTAGGCAGTTTCAGTAGTAAAACTATTTACTTTGATATCAGGTCCAGCCAAATAGCAATTGAACCTTTGTGAAGTTCTTGAATCCTTAATCAAACCTAAACATAAACTAAGCTTTAAAATTAGTAACTGAGGCCTAATTCCAAACACCCAAATATTACCAAATATTTCCAAATAATCATACCTAGGCTGTGGTATAAAACTCACCAAAATTCACTAAAACAACTCCAACTTCATTGAACAACACCTCAATACCTTCAAAAACTTGAATCCAAAGCTGAACATAATGGGCATCAACCAATTGATGTTAAAAGTAAATGAAAATTCAAGAATCAACCGAAAACAACCCAAACGGTAGAAATCTTACCCAAATCGATAGATCCGATTATGAAAAAGTGGACGACGCTTGAACAGTGATCGACGAAGGACGTGAAGAGGAAATTGATGTGGCGGCTTAGGGCAGCATTGGACGGGCTCGCGAATGATGGATGCGGCGGTTGGGCTTCAGATTTAAGCAGACGAGCTACTAAATACTTGTAAATTGCGCATTGACCCACAAACGAAACAAAAAGATGACTGACGACAACTCGCAGACGGGAAGGAGAGGGACGATGCGATTCATCAGCAATGAGTTGGTTGTGTAGGAAATCGGATATGAGGATTTCCATGAGCAGCAGAATGATCGTTCCAAATTTTATTCGTATTTGAACATACACAATTACAATCAAGAAACAGAAACTAAGTGGTCATGCATAATACGAAATTACAGCATGCTTTACAACAAGATCAAGGGATAACAGATACATACCTTTGAAGATTCATCTTCAAACTCCCTCAATCACGAATGCTTGTTCAGACTCCAAGACTGCAACACACGAATGCTTGAACTCAGCGATCTCCAAGGTCACGATCAATCAGCAACCACCACACGTACACCGCGAACTCAACGAACGGACTCCAAAAACCTTGAACTATGTCGAGGTGATTATGACACCACTATAATGGCTACCTTGGTATTCTCGGTGTAAGAATCTAGAAGTGTGGGCTCTGTGTGAATTTGGTTAGAGGACGAGACTGGAGGAAAAACAATCATGTAAACGATTGAGCAAATAGGAGATGACAAAGGTCTATCGTATAGACGATGCACAATCGTTTAACAAATACTCTGCGATCGTTTAGCTAATGGTCAGCTAAGTGAACTATCGTGTAGTGTCACTCCATGAACGTTTAGTCTCTCTTCAGCTATCGTTTAGTGAATCTAATCCACTTGACAGCCTTTCCGTAAGTAAATCCGAGAATGGAAATCTCAATTCAACTACTACTAAATTTAGGAAAACATTTTTCCTTTTATCTCAAGGTTACCATGAAAACCACCAATAACCTCCCACTCAATTGATTATTAGAGAAAAATAGATAATTATCCAATAATTAATATTATTATATATATGATAACCAACTTACCATACTATATTTATAACCTATAGTTTTAATATTTCATCTCATGAAACATATAAACCATAGTTCTTTTTCTATTTCATGGTACTTAATGTAAATCTCATTTACATTAATCCTCCACTTGATGTATTAATGACTAAAAGTAGTGTGAAAGCAATATGTACGATGCATGTCTTAAGCTATGCGTTTATTCTCATGCGTTGGTGGTCATGCGTTGGAATGGAATGAATGTGTTGATCTCATACGCAATGACCATGCATTCCTGTCACAAGTTTTCTTGCGCTCTCACCAAGTATAACGAGAACGAAAGTTTCTCGGGTGATCCGAGGTCGAACTCAGGGACTTGTAGCTAAATGTTATACGGTAATGTTTTACGGCAGATAAATAAAAGAATGATGGGGGTGATAAGCTAAGCACTACTCCTACTCTTAACTAACAGACAAAGCAATGGAAGTATAAATGAGAGGTAAAGACACGACAACTATTGATGCGTAGTAAAATGCATGGAAAAATAGATAAAATGGGAGGATGCCTTCATCGCAACCTTAAGCTTGACCGCAAGGGCAACCCCAGCCAACGCAAACTAATGCGATCATGCTATACACGCCCGACGAATATGCATGTGATGTGTAATAGCAAACGGAACTTATTCCTAAGTCTCCATTCTTGCTTATGCGATCTTAATCTAGCTCTCCCGAGCCTCGATTCTAATCTAGCTCTCTCAAGTCTTAGGTTCTTTCTTTAGACTCTCTCTCGAGTAGCTCTAAAGGTGTGATGGACGCATATATAAGACAAGGTAACCACAAAAGCCTGGTTGACGTAAGATTATTCCTATCTCTAGTGAACACTTGCTTACATTGCTTAATGCGACCAACTATTTACCCTCCTGGGCAGTTTGTTGCTGCTAATTTTACTCATAGACATGCATTGCGTCTGCCTATAGACAAGCATTGCTACAACTTCACATTAACCAAATAAGGTTTTCTCACAACATTCACGCAATGCACATCTCCCGATGGTTTGCTACATGCTTCATATCCCTAATCCACATAATTAAGTATGTGATACTCTAGCAATTTCACTCAGTGATGCAATGAAAGTAAAGGATATTAAGAAAATGAAGATGGAGATGGAATCGAAGGAAATATAGAAATGCATTGATCACAAAATGTATAAATTCCTTAAGTCAAAATGTAATACAATATAAGGAAAGAAGAGAAATGAAAGGTCCAGCTGGAAGCAATGTCTTGCTTTTAGCAGATGTATGTCAAAGCTGTCGGTGGTGCCATGGATGGGCGGTGGAGTAGACTCTCCCGAGCTCTAACTCCGACGAAGTCTCCGGTCGTCACTCGGAATGGATGGAAGAGATGAAGAACTCTCAAGCTATTTTCTCACACTTTCGTCTAGATCACAAGGATCCACCCTAAGGCAGGGAGCCTCAGGCGAAAAACCTTGGATGATCTGAAATTCTGCTCATCGGCTTCTATTTATAGAGCTTGATCGCCGACAGCATTAATGGACCTGCTCTGAATCTGACACTCGTGGCGCGATGGTCCTTTTCTGAATCTCTACTACTAACGGCGTGGTAGGTGAAATGTCAACATTATCTTTTGATTCTCCTGAGGTAAGCGTTCATGCTTGCATTCCACAAACCTTGTGTTAATCCCTCTATTATGGTTATCATTATGTAGCTGCAATCTCATTGCGATGACTGCATTTGCTCAACGGTCGCAACTTTTCTGCAATGACCGTATTCGCTTGACGACCGCAACTTCTATGCGATGGACACCTGCGGTTGTTGGCCGCAACATTCATGCGTCGAATGTATACGTTCGCCTCTGCGATGGAGAGATTCCTCGCATGCAGTCGTCCTTGCAATAGCCCGACTTCCGCGTATGCGTCTGCTTCCTGCATTAGCTACAAAGATAGACAAATGAACGCATAAAAGTCTCTTTATTCCTACGTTCATATGTATTTCATGCATTACATCTATTACACCTATGAAGTTAGGTCAAATTTCATGTGATTCAATAAACATAATATAAATTCCATCATTGCGTCATGGGATTTTTTTTATAAATGGGAAATAAATAAAATGCTTGGGGTGGAAATGAGAGAATGTCTACAATACCTGGGTTTAATCAGATACAATTTGAAGGAATTCGAAAAAAACAACGGAAAAGGTTGTCCCATCTCTCATCAACAAGCCTATTGTGTCGATGTCTGCCCTTTAGAGAAAGACGAATGGGCTGTCATCCGATTGTTCCAGAAGAGTCTTACGGGCCCTACACTGAAATGGTTTACGTCACTAGATCAATGGGTCGCGTGCGGGCTGCCCCAACTCCCAACTCATCTGAAGAATGCATTGGGTCCCTGTGTGGATTTGATGATCCACTAGTTGATTCAATATCTGGGTGATTCACCCCATTTCACTAGTGCCGAAATAGGCCGGGAATCCGAAATGACGGCACAGCACAAGCCTAATACCCCTGGAGGTGCCGCTTTGCCGCAGATCCACTCTAGTTTCGTCCCGAACTTCTTCTTGACCCATCCTCTTTGATTCAGATTATGGGGCATTCAATGCACTTGATGTAGACCAGAAAGAAGAGGCTTCCTCGTGGGCTGGGCTAGGAGCAAGAACCTCCACCCGCGGGCGGGCTTTCCTACTATTGGGTCGTGAAAACCACCACCCGCCTGGCAACCCCAGGAAAACAACTCAGGACTGTAACTGATCTTCTTTCTATCCTCGTGTGTGATCGGATATTGAAGTCGTTCATCTTCTAGACTCAAGCCTGGAAGATTGGAGGAGATCCATTAACACAAGGAAAAACCTCGATCCCAGACATCAATGGCACGCACATACTCTCTTACAGTGAAAAGAGAAGAGTTAAGAACATCTATTGTTAGCTCAGGAAAATCAATGTAACATACTATTTGACTCTGTTTAATAGATATTCTTCTTTACAGGTACAATCAATATAATAGTGAGAGGGCCCCTATTGGAACTCCCATAGGGGGAATTCGCCTTGACTTCTCTTCTATTATGTACAAGTGGGCCAACCAATGCATCCTGCTGCCTCGGGACGACTGCACGTTACATTGTAGCAACACGACAAAATGAAGGCGAAAACCCGGTTGGGCGTTCCTACGCACCTGGCATCCTGCAAGAAAAGGCCCATCTCGAACAAACCAAGGGATTGGGTTACAACCTCATTATGAGACGTCTAAGCCAACATCTCGAATCCCATCATCAATAGTCCCATATCCCCGCTTTTAATCAAGATAACTAGACTCGTGCTCGATCGACCATGGGGCGTATTCGACCCTTACCGAATTCATTCTATTGAAGCGTTACATAAAAAGCTCTTTCTCATGCATGTTGCATTTCTTTGGTTTTTGGAAGTTCCAGAATGTTGTTTTTTGGTTAGCCGAGATTCTTAATGTCGATCGACGCAAACTCATTTTCTCATGAATTCCTAATATATTTGCCGCATATTCTACTTAACCGACCTCATAATTCTAAATAAAAGGCCTATAATGACGTGCATTTCTGCCCGTCATCATGTATCTCATACATCACACCGATCATATTATATATATCGAATTTGCTCTTGTCAATTTGAACATTTCAAATCAACATCAATAACTGATTCTCAACTTGAATCCATTGAGCTACCAAGGGGACCTTATGGACCTGTAGCTAGAAGCTCCAACGATACATGAATAACTAACTAAACTCTTTAGTCATGGGATCCACCATCCGTTAACTATCAGGCACTCCACTAAAGATCGATAGCTGAACTTTCCTTACCACAGATGTATTATGTGTCCATATAAACCAATCAACAGTGCGATAACTCTTCATAGATCGCTCATAAGTATAGCTCGGCCAATAACCGTTATGCCCCTATAGTTACATCTAACTCCTTAAGTACCACCGATCCCTTTAATGAACATAAGTCATAGTTCTACTATGATTGAGTCTTCTCTTCCAAAGAGAAGCTGTAGCCACTATGTTTAAGACCCAGAATCAGCCCTTAAGGGAGCAATCTATCTACTTACCCCTGCTTCGGGAAAGGAGTGAATTCCATCTTGTGTAACTGAGTTCCCAGCTCCCAAATCAGAAAAATCCCCAAAAAGGTAGGCATGCTGAGCTGGCAATCTGACCACTCTCACCCATACTAATCAAAAGACTGCCCTCAAAGGCAGGAGTTCCCAAAACACTAAAGGTTGAGGTCATGTCACCTATGATCATTTAGGTGAGATGTAAGTCTCCAGTATCAATGACATTATATACAAAGACTAGTCATTTTGTGGTCTGATCTTATATAAACTCTTTGTATAGGACACCGTCACTCGTATATCTCCACATGAATGGTCAGGATCTACCATCTGTAGTAGTTTACAAAACTTGCAAACCTCTACAATAACCATGGAGCTTCATTTATTGGATACGAGTAAATGCCAAATAAAATAACTCTTATTTTATTCATAACAATGTGTATAGATTACAAACTACAAGCTCCAGGAGAATTAAGACACCAATCCCAACAATCTCCCACTTGTCCTAATGCCTTGGGAGACTAATGTACAATACAAGATAAAGACAAATACAATATTCAATAAACTAGGGCATACCCTAGTATCATCTCCCACTTGCCCTAGACAAGATGTCGCATGTCCTGCGGACCCAGACTCTCCAGGTGACCCTCGAACACTTTAGCCGTGAGAGCCTTTGTAAATGGATCAGCAACATTATGCTCCGACGCAATCTTCGTGACTATCACATCACCGCGATGCACAATCTCCCTGATCAAGTGATATTTTTGTTCGATATGCTTGTCTCGACGATGACTTCGAGGCTCCTTCAAATTTTCCACAGCCCCGCTATTATCACAATAAAGAGTGGCTGGAAAATCCATATTTGGAACAATTTCTAAATCTGTAAGGAATTTCCTCAGCCAAACAGCCTCCTTAGTTGCTTCACAAGCGGCTACGTATTCGGTTTCCATAGTGGAGTCTACGATGTATCCTTGCTTGATGCTTCGCCACACTACAGTCCCTCCATTCAGATTGAACACTGACCTTGATGTCGATTTATGATAATCTCAATCAGTCTAAAAATCAGAGTCTGTGTATCCTATATGGATCAAATCCTTATCTCCATACACGAGCATGTAGTTCCTCGTTCTCCGAAGATACTTGAGAATCGTCTTGACCATCATCAAGTGATCAAATCCTGGATTGGACTGATAACGACTTACAATCCCTACTGCATAGCAAATGTTGGGTCTGGTACACAACATTGCATACATTAAGCTTCCAACAACTGAAGCATAGGAAATCCGTCTCATCTCCTCAACCTCTTGAGGTGTCTTAGGACATTGATCCTTAGACAATACGATTCCATGTCTAAAGGATAACAAACCCCTCTTGAAATCCTGCATCCTGTACCTGATCAACATTTGATCGATGTACGATGCCTGAGACTAGGCTAACCTCTTGTTCTTATAATCTCAAATAATCTGGATCCTTAGAACATACAGTGCCTCACCCAAATCTTTCATTTAGAACTGGGCAGCTAGCCACTTCTTAATGTCAATCAGAAACCCTACATCATTCCTAATAAGTTGGATATCATCCACATACAGTACTGGGAAAGCTACTGAGCTGTTGATGATCTTCTTATAAACACAAGGCTCATCAACGTTCTGATCAAAGTCAAACGATTTGACCACACTGTTAAACCTAATGTTCCATGATCTAGATGCTTGTTTTAGCCAACAAATGGACCTATTAAGCTAGCAAACTCTTTGCTCTTGATTCGGAACTATGAACCCCTCTGGTTGAGCCATGTAGATGGCCTCCTCAAGATTACCATTAAGAAAGGTAGTCTTGACGTCTATTTTTCATATCTCATAATCATAAAATGTGGCTATGGACAGGAGTATCCTAATAGATTTGAGCATGATAACAGGTGAGAAAGTTTCCACATAGTCCATTCCCTCAACCTGGGTATAACCCTTTGCCATGAGTCTAGCCTTAAAGGTTTGCACATTTCCATTTACACCTCGCTTTCGCTTATAAATCCACTTACACCCTATAGGTTTTACCCCATCAAGCCAATCCACAAGCTCCCAGACTTGATTGAAGTATATAGACTCCATTTCCTGGTTCATACCTTTAACCCATTCATCCTTGTCAACATCCTCCATTGCTTTCTTAAAAGACAATGGATCCTCGACACCATCACTAGAAATGACATTCTGAGCTTCAGTCCAACCCATGTAGCGATCTGGTGGGTTTATAACCTTCCCACTACGTCGAGTCAGTGTCAACTCTTGAGCTAGTTGATGAGATGTACTGACCTCAACAACTCTTATTGATCTGTCAGTCTGTTCAACAACTCTTGTTAAACCCTCAATAGTCTCAGTCTCACTAGAAATCTCACGTAATACAAGCTTACTTCGTGGTATGTGATCCCTTATGCGGTCTTCTTCCAAGAAGATAGCATTTGTTGAAACAAATACTTCGTTCTCACTCGGATCATAGAAGTATCCACCCTTCATTTCCCTGGGGTAGCCTACAAAGAGGAAAACTTTCGAATACGGTTTCAACATCTTCGGGTTAGTCATAAGCACATAAGCCATACACTCCAAAATCATGAAGTGGCGTCAACTACCTTTACAGCCTCTCCACAACTCAAAAGGTATTTCAGAAACACTTTTCGAGGGAATGTTGTTCAAAATGTAGCATGCAGTCTCCACTGCAAAACCTCAAAACAAGTATGGAAAATGAGCATAACTCATCATAGACCGAATCATGTCCAACAAGGTTCTATTTCTCCTTTCTGATACACCATTCTGCTGAGGTGTACCTGGGGCCGAGAGTTGGGACGCAATCCCATATTCTACTGTATAGTTCAGGAATTGGAGGTCCATATACTCTCCACCACGATCAGATCGTAGTGTTTTTATCTTCTTACCTACAATTTTTCAACTTCAGCCATATACTCCTTGAACTTGTTAAAAGCTTCAGACTTACGTTGCATTAGGTAGAGATACCCACACCTTGAATAATCTTCTATGAAAGAGATGAAATATTCATACCCACCTTGAGTCCTAACACTCATCGGACCATAGATGTCAGAATATACAAGCTCCAAGACTTCCTTGGCTCTGTAACCTTTTCCAGTAAAAGATCGTTTGGTCATCTTGCCTTCGAGGCATGATTCACACACCGGAAAGGAGTTTTCTTCTAAACTCTTTAGAAGTCCACATTTCACCACCTGCTCAATCCTATAAAGTTTGATGTGACCTAACTTTAGATGCCAAAGATGGGAATTTTCCTTAGGAGAAACCTTTGTTCTTTTAGTTGTTGTCGTTGTACTGAATATTTAAGTATTAAACAAGGCTTTTATGACTAATGGCCTTAGTACATACAAGTTACTTTCCATTGAACCAAAGCCAATCTCCATTCCATTCTTGAAAATAAACACTTTACTCTAAAAAAAGAAGACAGTATAACCTTGTTCAATAAGACAAGAAACCAAGATTAAGTTCCTCTTAATATGAGGAACTACGAAAACATTATCCAGTAATAGATACGTTTCTTGTCCAAAAATAACTTCAGCCTGCCTACAACAACAACTGAAACAACCTCACCACTACCGACTCAAAGAGTCATCTCTTCCTGTGGCAACGATTACCAGGAACTAAATCCTTGGTAAGAGGAACTGGCGTGATTAGTAGCACCCGAATCAAGGATCCAAGCAGAATAATCATTCTCTACCAAACATGTCTCCAAGACCAATAAATCATATTTACTGTCTTTAGATATCCTCCTCATTTGAAGAGTAGTGGGATCATTATCAGAACCTAAATAAGCTCCAAGTTCAATGTCAAAGAACACTTCTCTTCTATGAACTTTAACAGAGTCAGCAACATTTGATTTCTCTTCCTGGAGTTAAACTTAGGAACTATCACTACCGGTTTTCTCATCCATCCTTTTGTGCTCGAAAAGTAAGAACTGGCGTTCTAACAAATCTTGTAACGAGTCCATGATCTCACGTGCAATGACCATGTTCTCAACCTTTTTGGCCAAAACATCAAGATGCTAGCCAATATGTGAAGTCGGGCCAATGAATTAGCCTTCATCCACACCACATATGCATTACAAACACTTCGCGGTGATTTTCCCACAGAACCTTCACAAGTGCTATCTCCATGTTGCGTAACGTTTTCACCTCCCTGACGAGGATTTTTACTGCCTTCTCTTTATAACTCGAGTTCTCGTCCAATCGTAATGGTTCATAGTCCACCACATGTGATTGATCTGTCACATACTTCTTCAGCATCGAAACATGGAAAATATTATGAACTGAAAAGAGTGATGACGACAACACCAACCGATAAGCTACAAGGCCAACTCGCCATAAGACCTTGAAAGGTAAAATGAATTGCGGATTTAGCTTCTCTTTCCTTCCAAACCCCATAACACCTTTCATGGGTGCCATTTCAAGAACACCTTATCACCATTTTCAAATTCTAGGTACTTAAGCCTGACATCGGCATAATTTTTCTATTTTCTATGGTCCGTTTGCATACAAGTTCTGATCTTCTGAATTTAATCATTCGTGTTTTGTACTAGCTCAGGCCCTAGTAACTTCCTCTCTCCTACCTCATCCCAACAAACAGAAGACCTGCAACTCTTTCCGAAAAGGACCTCAAATGACGACATGCCGATAGTAGCTTCGTAACTCTTATTATAAGCAAATTTCATCAAATGCAAGTGAAAATCCCAACTTCTTGAAAATTCTATCGCACAGGCACACAACATATCTTCCAATATTTGGTTCAAATGTTCTGCCTATCCATCAATCTGGGGGTGAAAAGTTGTACTACAATCCAACTGAGTACCCAACATCGTTTGAAGACTCTTCCAGAAATTGGATGTAAAATGAGGGTCTTGATAACTTGTAGAAATACAAGTTATTTATACTGGTTTTATTTAGATATTGTGGCTAAAAGAAAAAAAAAGTTGCGTCAATAGTATAGAAATTGGTTAAAAAATGTGAAAATTATAAAATGTCGTCAATACACCTACTAACACCATTGCGATGGTAGAATAGAAGGTTTTAATTTCTGTTTTGCAGGAAAAAAGTCATTGCATGCGTTCATGGCTCAAAGACGAAATGAACAACGCATCTACGTTGCATTACGCCCATCAATCAAGAATGAAGAGATGATCAACACAATGATGGTGCATACGACAATCGATCAAGAGCTTTAGCGATCAACGCAATTTCAATCGCATGCGGTAATAAAAAATAACATCGCATGCGGCGATCGATCGAAGATGTGAAGAGCAACGCATTTGTAGAAGATTATGACAAGTTTACAGCTTTCAGTTGTGCATTTCTGACGGGTTGATTGCGTAACAGAAGGAATTTTTCATTCCACCATTTCAGGAACTACCATAACTATACAGTGGGGACCACAAATTCAAAGAGCCAAGGTCTTGCCTATAAATAGCTCCTTTAAATTCGCTGAAAAGATATACATATACAGATAATGATACTGGTACATATATATATACATAAAGACATGCATATACTGATTCGGAGAGAGAGACTGGTCTGAAGCGACTTACAGAGTAGATCCAGGAGAACCACGAGACAAGGCCAAGAGGTGAGTCTCTGAGCAGAGAATTCTTCCAATTCCCGCAGTTGAATCTCTGTACAAAGGTGAATTCTACCAGGAAAGCAACCCTGAGAGGGAAGCTTTCCTCTCCACCACTTCCACACGCTGGCAAGCACAATCTCCGTTCGGGATCTGTGTCAAGATGTTGACACTCTTTCCATATTTGTTTCTAATTTCTATTTCATCATCTGTATTCATCTTCTCTAATATTTCATTCACAACATGTATCGAACGCTTAATTTTAGAATTAAATGTTATGATAGTCACCATTGTCATCTCTCTGTCTCTTTCCGTACATCCATAACCCACTTTCTCCATGATGTGTTCTTAATCCCATGGGTAAATTGCAAGAATTAAGTGAGTGAGTTAATTTGTGTTAAGGAAATAATTAAGTTTAGCTAAAGCATGCTCGACGGCATCTTCACCTTTGAGAGCAAAAGTGAAGATGTTATTCCGCCTATCAAGAGAAGGTTGGAAGAATGTGTTAACTAAAGCGAGAAGTAGTTCCAGAGATGGAAACAACCTTGCATTCATCACGTTCATCCCTGTTTCACCATAGAGATATGGGAATGTGGCCGATCACCGAGAGATGTACGCCAGGGGAAAGCAGAACCTTAGTTGTATCTTTAATGCAATTGACAAACTTGTGATGTTTTTACTACTTACTCTTTCTCTTTCTGCTTCATTCATAAAGACTTGCCATCGCATCGATTCTTTGTACAACTTCACAGTCTCGACCTCAGTATCATGTATCATGTATCTTGTATCGTATATCATATTAGTTTAGAATTTATTTTATTAATGCATTTTTACTTTCACCGCAATTTACATTTCTGTACAAATCAACATTCTTTATTCATTATTAAAAACCGATCACATGTATCACTTAAGTAACGCATTAATAAAAACAATCCTTGTGTTCGACCTTGGATCATTTTGAGAAACTTGTGTTGGAATTATACTTCGTTTTAGTGCAAGAAAACTTGTGACATGCACTACTCCATCACATACTACGAGCATATCATTAACAACACATATATTTAGACGTAGTATCGCAAAAAAAATGTCTTTATCGCAAAAGCACTTGAGCGTATATACAGCACATCATTCATTTCATTCACAAACCATGCGTTAGAGTTAGATAAAGAACAAGAGATTAAATTTTATGTCATCAGGTCTCTGTATGATACAATGGACATAGGTACTCTGTGCAATCTCACCACCTCTTTTATGTATACCTGCGCCAACTTGTTCACCAAAAAAGTAGACTTTCCCAGTATGAAATGTGCAAGCTTAGTAAGGCTATCTACTACTACCCAGATTGCGGTGAAACCCTTTGCTATCGTGGCCAACCCCAAAATGAATTTTGTAGACACGTGCTCCCACTTCCACTCTGGTATGCTTAAGGGCTGCAACAAGCCTCCTGGCTTTTGCCTTGGGACTTTCACTTGTTGACACACTAAACACCTACTGACGAGCTCAGCTATCTCTCTTTTCATGTCGTTCCACCAGTAGAAACGCTTTAGATCCTGGTACATCTTGGTACTGCCGAGATGTATTGAGAATAAGGAACTATGAGCTTCTGACAATAATTCGTTCTTGAGGTCACTGTTCACTGGTACGCATAAGCGACCTTGATAGAGAATACCATCCTCTGCGAATACGGAGAACTCACCACCCTGTCCTGACTCCACCTTGCAAACTTTCTCGACCAGGTAAGGATCATTCCGCTGAGCATCTATAATCCTTTGTCTTTAACTCAGTTGCATAGATAATTGCACCAACTGTGTCGTGACTTCCCCTACTACTACTACAATTTCTACCCATTCTAGATCCTTGCGTAAAGGAGTCTGTCTGGTAATGAAGGCTGCTGAATGAGCTACCTTTCTACTTAAGGCATTTGCCACTACATTCGCCTTTCCTGGATGGTATAAAATCTTGCAGTTGTAATCCTTCACCAACTCCAACCACCTACGCCATCTCATGTTCAACTCCTTCAAAGTGAAGAAGCACTTTAAACTCACGTGGTCGGTAAAAATCTGTATCTTCTCTCCATACAAATAATGTCTCTAGATCTTTAAATCAAAAACCACTGCGGCCAATTCTAGATCGTGGATGGGGTAGTTCCGTTCATGGTTCTTTAACTGACGAGAGGCATAAGCAACTACTTTACCCTGCTACATCAGCACGCATCCCAATCCTTTCTTGAAGACGTCACTATAAATAACGAAACCACCTGATCCATCTGCCACTGTAAGAACGAGGGTTGAAACTAACATCTACCTGAGATTCTCGAAACTATCCTCACAAGCCTCACTCCAGATGAATGAAGCTCCCTTCGTAGTCAACTGGCTCAAGTGAGTGGCTATATGAGAAAAATCCTTCACAAACCGCCAGTAGTAGCTGTTAACCCCAGGAAACTGCGCACCTCATTGACTATGGTTGGGCGGGGCCAACTTATAACTACCCCAATCTTTGCAAGATCCACGAAGACTCCTTCCTTTGATAACACATATCCTAGAAAGGACACCTGCCTTAACCAAAACTCACACTTGGAAAACTTAGCATACAGCTTATTTGCTCTCAATGTCTCCAAAACTTTTCGTAAATACTCCTCATTTTCTATCTCAGTCTTAGAATAAACCAAGTTATCATGAATGAAAACTATCACAAATGTGTCAAGGAATTTCTTGAACACCCCATTCATTAGGTCTATAAATACTGTTGGAGAATTCGTCAAACCAGATGACATCACGATGAACTCATAATGCCTATACCTCGAACGAAAGGTTGTCTTAGATATATCATTGTCCTTTATCCTCAACTGGTGGTATCCTAACCAAAGGTCAATCTTGGAGAACACCGTATCTCCCTGCAACTGGTCGAACAGGTCTTCAATCCTGGGAAGCGGATATTTGTTCTTTATAGTCACTTTATTAACTTCGTATATTCAATGCAAACACGCAGTGATCCATCCTTCTTTTTCACGAAGAGTACTGGTGGACCCCATGGTGACACACTTGGGTGTACGAAACCCTATTCCAAAAATTCTTATAACTGAACCTTAAGCTATTTACATTCCGCTGGTGTCATTCTGTATGGAGTTTTTGAGATAGGAGTTGTGTCTGGCTTCAACTTGATAGCAAAAGCTATCTCTCGCTGTGGTGGTAACTTGGGAAGATCCTCTGGAAAAACAGATGGGTAGTCTCTTACTACTAGCTCTGAAGTCAATGAGACTTCAGCCTCTCTAGTGTCAACCACACTGGCCAAGATGCCACAGGCACCTTGGTTAAACAACCTACTGGCCTTCAAAGCTGAAATTACTTTGGGGAGGACCACGATCTCGGTCCCCTTAAATTTAAAGTTGGCTTCTGTATGAGGGTTAAAGATGACCTCCTTACGGGAGCAATCTATGTTGGCATGATTAGCAGTTAGACAATCCATGCCCAGTATTACATCAAAATCACACATGTTGAGAATTATCAAGGTTACATCTAATGCATGATCCGCTATTTCTATTTGACATGCATGTATCTTCTCAGTAGCTAACATGATTTCTCCTAATGGAATGGAAACTGACAGGGCATACTGTAAGGGTTCTGATCCTAACATGGCATGCTTTGAAAATGCTGAAGATATGAATGAGTGCGATGAACTGGAGTCAAACAAAACTAATGCATAGTGTCCCAAGATAGGGAACATACCGGTTACAACTGTGTCGGACTTCTCAGCCTCAAGCCAAGTGGTGGAAAACACTCTACCCTGTTACTGTTGACGGCTTAGACCTCCCTGAAATGAGCTCGTAGGCTGGTCCCTAATTTCAGACGCATTCCTCCTTGGGCATTTCTCCGACATGTGTCCCTTCTAACCATACCGAAAATAGACTCCAGTTCCGGCCAGACAACATCCCTAATGATGTCTACCACAGGTTAAACAGACCGATTTATCTTCTCTAACAGATGCAGCTTGAGAGCCCTATTGTCCCCACTGACGTGAGCATTACTTGTATTCTGACTCTTTTGTTGAGGTTCAGGAGCCATCGGCTCGGCCTTCCTTTTCTAACCCGCAGAGGTCCCAATTTCGAATGATTTCTTGTACTCTTCTCCCTCATGGGAGTAGCATCAATCCTCATGGCGGCCCGCAGTGTCGCAGCGTACGTCTTTAGGTCCAAGGCATGCACCATATCTCGCAACCCACTCCTCATACCCTGAATAAGCCTTTCTGTCCTCGCTACCTCGGTGTCTACCAGCTCAAAGGCAAACTGGGACAGCTTATCAAATTTTTGCTCATATTCTTCCACTAATATAGCACCTTGCTTAAGATTCAAGAACTCGGCTTGCTTATTGTATAGAGTGTTGGCCGAGAAATACTTCTCATAGAAACGCTCCTTAAACTAATCTCATGTCACAAGTCCCCCACTGGTGTCAATCATCTTTTCTGTTGAATGCCACCAAATCCCTACATTGTCTGTCAATATAAAATCTGCATAACGGAGCTTGTGCTCCTCTAGACACCTCATGTAACGAAATATTGTCTCGATCGTGGATAACCACATCTCTGCTTTCATAGGATCCCTCAACAATCCATCAAAAGGGCGACGGCCAAACTTTCTGAAATCCCTTAAGTATTTAGCCTCAAGGGACAGGTTCTACATGTTTTGATTCTACGGCTGAGTTTGTTGCAATTGAACATATAGTAACTGCTCCTCTGAGTCTGATTCTGAGCGGTCTACCCTGCCATTGCACTACGGATCAGGTCTTGTATTCTCTCTATCAGGGATGATGCCATAGCTTCCCCGATTCTTGCTTCCATCACTTTCTCATCAACTTGAGTCATGGGTGGGTTCGAAGTTGTCGAGACATTCTGACTCCCACTGGCTCCCTCTTCCTGCACCCCTGACGGGGGAGGGTTCTGGACTTGTGGATGTTGCAATTGGAGTCTTAAACCCCTCCTCTAACTATCTTCCTTACTCTGAGCTTAGGTGTCATATCCTGTCATGAACTCACATATCAGCTCTCGCTAGATCCCTCTTCCATGAAACGTATCTACTAAGGCATTACTTCAACTAGTATCATACACACACACACACACACACATATATATATATATATAACTTTTATCAGTAAGACATACCCAACGTGACGAGGAATCCGTTACTGGACAAAATAGACTATCTAGACTTATGTGGTAAATCAATCTTTAGAACCCTAAAGGTGGGCTCTGATACCAACTGTAATGACCCGACTCCCTAGGACTATGGCTAGACCGTTACTACAAACATACATGCATGGAATTTAAAACGACACTTTTTCATAACTAAATAAATGATGTCAATTAAAAGTTTCATTAAAAACTAAATAATTAAAAATCCAAGTAATAAGGTACTCATAAATCATAAAAATGAATCTAGAAAACTTCAAAGTCTGAAAGGTAGATACCAAAACGATGAGTTCTAAACATTAAGAATAAAATTTAAATGTAGGGAAATAAATCATGAAACATGAGCGGAAGTATAAGACTGGTCCCAGTGGCTCGATCACATATTCTACTTGTCATTCGCCAATGCGTCCTTACCCTTACCTGAAACATAAACATAAAAAGGATGAGTAAAAAAATACTCAGAAAGTAACCCCACTACCAAGGTGAAGCTAGGCATCTGTGTTCTCTAGATGTCGACCTCTGGTGAACGTATAACATCCTCTAGTTCTCATGGAACATAAATAAACATCTGGACTCTAAATAAACATCTGAATTCATCCTACCATAGTTCAAGGTACCCATAATCTCTAATGAATCCTGAAGGAAACACGACCTCTGATGAACCCGAAAGAAGCACCACCTCTAGTGAATCCTAAAGGAAACACAACCTCTAGTGAATCCTGAAGGAAACACGACCTATGGTGAATCTCGAAGGAAACCCGCCTCAAGTGAATCCCATAGGATACACAACCTCTGGTGACCCTAAAGAAGGTCACCACCTCTAATGGGTATCTAACTATCGGTAAGGATGCTATCACTATTGTACACATCACAAGCATTATAACATAGTTCCATAACATACATATACATCTCATCATACTCAGATCAATCAGAATCTCACATAACAAAATATACTGAAGTCATGCTAACATTCAAACATCTTTTCATGCGTACTCATAATCTCAAATCAATGAAGTCATACATAACATCATTCTAACAAACAACCTTAAAACCTCAATAAAACTTAAATATTGTTGTCTGGCACGTAGGCAGTTCCAGGAGTAAGATTACTTACCTTGATATCAGATCCAGCCAAATAGCAATTGAACCCTTGTGAAGTTCTTGAATCCTTATTCAAGCCTAAACATAAACCAAGCTTTAAAATTAATAATCGAGGCCTAATTCCAAACACCAAATGTTACCAAATATTTCCAGTTAATCCTACCTAGGGTGTGGTATAAAACTCACCAAAATTCGCTAAAACAACTCAACCTTCATTGAAGAACACCTCAATACCTTCGAAAACTTAAATCCAAAGATGAACACAATGGGCATCAACTGATTGATGTTAAAAGTAAAAAGGTATTCAAGAATCAATCGAAAATAACCCAAACGGTAGAAATCTTACCCAAATCGATAGATCCGTGATAGCTTGTAGAAATACAAGCTATTGTAGACTTTTACTTAGAATAATAAGGGTTGATGAGCAGAACATGCATTGATATTGCTGAGAATTCATGTGAAATAATGAACTTCCATTATTCTGCACTAAAAATCCCCCTTAACCCGATATCATGTGTTATCTTGCGTTAAAATGTCTATTTTGTAGTTTTCGTAGGAGTTGATCACATGCATTGATCTCAATGAAGCAAAGTTGGTCACTGCGCAACTATAGAGTGATGGTCAGGATAGAAGTATGATCGTAAGAAGTGGGTGGAATGCATTGATCCCGCAGAAGAAACGAATATGAATGCATATCTCGGGATATTTGAGCTATTTAGCAAACCTTCTGAAAACCAGTCAGACCATGATGCAGTGTTGATATTCTCACCTACGGCGTCAGTAATGGTAGTGATTCAAAGCGGGATTATCAAAGTTGTCAACGTTTGGCTCTATAAATAGAGTCTTGGAGCCCAAGTTCAAGCATCCGGGACTTTTTCCTTGGGTAGATTCCTACGATCACAGACAAGAGCATGAGCAAGAATTTCTTTGAGATTTCTTCATTTCCACAACTTCCTCCGATTGACGACTGGAGCTTCGCTGGAGATAGAGCTCGAGAGTGACTACTTCACTGCCCATCCATTTCACCACCGGCAACCTTGACACACATCTGATGGAAGCAAGAGGTTTCCTACATCTAGCCTTCCATCTCTCTTCTCACCTCTGTATTGTATTACATTTTGGCTTAAGACATTAATACACTTTGTAATCAATGTATCTCTTTAGTTCCTTCAATATCATTTTCATCATCTTCTTCTACTTTGTCATCTTTTTCTTTCACCGCCATGAGCTAAGTGCGGATTACAAGAGTTATCGCATACTCAATCATGCATCATAGAGATATAATGCATGTAGCGGACCACCGAGAGGTGTGCGACGTGCGAGTGTAGTGATTCAATCATGTTTTCTTAGTGTGAGGCTATCGCAATGCTTATCTATGATCGCTCATAGAAACAAGTCGCTATAACCAACTACCCGAGATGGTTAGTTGTGGAACTCACTGAGTAAAGTAAGAAGCGTTCCTAGAGATAGAAATAACCTTATGCTCAATGCAACATCAATCATGCGTTATAGAGTTATAATGCATGTGGCTGACCACCGAGAGGTGTGCGATGCGCAAGTGTGGCGAGATGGGATTACCCTTCCGACCAAACTTAAGGACTTGGTGATGTCTCCTCCCCAAACCTACTTCTCCATGCATCTTATTACGCGTTAACAGTTGTTGCATCCCTACCGATTCTCATAGTCAAACTTCAATTGTTTAATCTGTTTAGTTAAAAGTAGGAGTAACGCATAGTTAATAAGCTTCTTTCTTTTTATTTTTATTCTCCACCTCAAACATATTACTTTACATTCATCTTTTAGTTTCAAGTCCCTGTGTTCGACCTCGGATCATCCTAAGAAACTTGCGATCTTGTTATACTTGGCGAGAGAGCAAGAAAACTTGTGACAAGAACATATGATCATTGCATACATGCTTAACGCATAATGCATATTCTTCAGACCATCGCATGATCATCGCATGACAATTAACGCATATCAATAAACCAATTTATCCTCAACAATTCGGTGACAGCAAAAGTGGACGACGCTTGAACAATGACTGAACGGAGGACGTCAAGAGGAAACTAACGTGGTGGCTTCGGGCGGCATTGAACAGGCTCGCAAACAACGGACGCGGCAGTTGGGCTTCAGATGTGAGCGGATGAGAAACTGGAAACTTGCAAACGGTACGGTGACCCACGAACGAAGCGGCAGACAATTGGTGACGGCTCGCACACATACAGGAGATGGACGACACGATCCGTCGGCGATGGGTTGGCTAAAGGCAGTGGTAGCGCACGACATGAAGGCTCAGTTGGAGGCAGACGGTTGGCGGCACAAGCGAGCGGCAGATGGTTGGGTGATAGACGATGGCTGGTCGCGTGGGTGCAGGCAGCGGCGGAAGAAGGTGTTTTTTTTTTTTTTTGGGGGGGGGGGGGGGGGGGGGGGGGAGGGGAGGGGGGGTAATTCATGTGCAGCTTTACGAAGGGGGGTTCTACTTTTGTTTTTATAAAAAAAATAATAATGACTTAAAATAAAATAAAACTTTAGTTTATGTTTTAATTTATTCTATTCTATTTTATTTTTTAAAACCCCACATAATTTGTAAATACATACATACATATATATATTCATTCCCTTTCCCTTTTTAAAAAACAAATCCAAACTCCAAATTTAAAACAAATTTTCCCAAATAACATCTCACTTTTGACATTAACTTAAAATAAATTCACTTAAACTTAAATTAATTGTGACATAAGTCCAAATCTTTCCTTTAAACAAAACTGAATTTCAAAATTAATAAAATTGTCCTCGAATTTTGTGGAAATACATAATTTGAATTATGAAAAGCTCGGGATGTTACAGATTCTCACTTGGTTCTACAAAGGTAAAGGTTTTCTATCCCTTTTCTGAGAATTTTAAGCATGCTTAACCTAGGTTCTAATTTTATAATAGGCTAATTGTTATTTTTCTTTGGTCTCTGTATTATTTCTGAATTGCTCGGTGTATGAGTATTTCAGAAATCCTAAATTATTATTGAGTTTTGGTTCTGTGCTTTCCGCTACGTTACGACTTTCATCCCTACAAGGGTATCCTATACAAAGAGTTTTTATAAGAACAGACCACGAAATAATTAGTCTTTCTTTATAACACTGTTACTTGAAGAGACTTACATTTCACTAGGATGACCATAAGTAACTCGACCTTAATCCTATGTAAGTTGTGAAATGTTACCTATAAGGGCGATCCTTTGAGGTGAGAGTCTCAATATGCCTATCATTTTGGGGACTTGTCCGAGTAGGGAGCTAGGAACACAGCTACACAAGATGGAGTTCACTCCTTCTTGGTCATAGGAAAAGTAGATGAATTGCTTCTTAAGGGTTGATTTCGGATCTTGAACAATGAGGCATCTCACTCTTTCATTAGCCAGAGAGGAGTCTAGTTTATAGTTGGACTATAATTTATTGTTCATTAGAGGGACCAGTGGTACTTAAGAAGTTAGATATAACTACAGGAGTAAAACGGTAATTTGACTTAACTGTAGTTATGAGCAATTTGTGAATGGTCGACTTACTATTGATTGGTTATATCCATAGACACAAAATATATCTACAGTGCGAAGAGTGGAGTTGTCGGTCTTTAGTGGAGTCGCGACAGTTAATAAATGTTAATTAATCTAATTAAAGAGTTTAATTGATTAATCTCATATCATTAAAGCTTCTAATTTGTAGGTCCATTAGGTCCCCTTGCTAGCTCACTAAGGACAAAACAAGGGATAATTGCTTTTGGAATAATTTGAATTGTTCAAACTATTTAAGGAAATTAAAGGTATTATTTACATTAATAGTATTAATGTAAAGTATAATGTTTGTTGATAGTTTATGGTATATAGTTGATTAAGAATATGATTTATAATTAAGACTATAATATGTGAGAGATAAATATTTGAATAAGATTTAAGTATCATTTATATGAATAGGATCCGTTTAAATACTATGAGAGCATTTGAGACAAGGAGTTGGTAATTATAATCCTAGGTTATTATAGTTGGGTTATAGTAGTTTGTCTTTTGGGTATAGATTGTTTAGTTTGGGTTATAATATTATGTATTTGAAGTGTAAACTATTTTAGTTTGAAAAGGAAATAGTAAACAGTATATCAAAAATAAAAATAAAAAATGATGAATGTAAAATAGTAAAAATTGTAGCATATAAATACTGTAGTAAATGGGAGTTTTGAAATAGTATTGACTGTAGCTAATTAGGGATTACAAAATAGTTTTTGCCGTAGCAAGAGGTGGTTATTATAGTCTTAAGATAGTCCTTGCCGAATGCCCCCAAAGTTAAAATTAATATGAATGAGATTCATATTAAAACCATAAGTTATAAGAGAGAGTTGCAGATTAAGATGCATAACATATGGTTTATAAATTAATGGTTAATTAATCAACTATATGTTATTTTATTAACATTATATTATAAAGTTTGTTTTTAATACAATGTTTTGAAATAAAATAACTCTCCATTAAAGGGGAGTTATTTCTACACATATGGAAGGGAGTTATTGTAACTCCTTTCCCCTTCTCTCTAATTATTTGTGTGAGGAAAGATAGAAGAAATATGCAATTGTTACACAGAGAACTTTCCAAGAAGAAGAAAACTCTCTCAACTCCCAAAAAATTCTTTTGCCTTTCCCTTCAACCAAAATCTCCAAAGAAGTGCCACAACTTCATCCCTTGTTGGAGAATAGCAAAGTTTCCTTGTTGTGGTATTCATGTTTATAGAAGATTTGGTGAAGGCAGTGTTCGTGACTTCTGGAAAAGGAAAACGTGAAGAAGGGTTTTCTACAAGGGTAAGTGAAAACCACTTTCCCTTTTTCTCTGTAATTTTTTAATCGCAAGCTTATAAGTTGTATGTTTATGTTTATCCTTTAATACATTTTTTCTCTAATTTTGAGTTCTGTCCAAAATGAAATCACTGACACAATACGATCACTCGCTTCGGCTGAGGATTCATCTCCTTCAAAACCAACTTGAACTTCTTATTAATTTTTATTAAAATACGTCTTTTACTAATGATACAATTATATATACGTATATATATTTTTTAATTAATAATTTTGGATCATTCATTCTCCAACATCTCCTAAAAATAATTGTTATCATTTTGGAAAGAAAAGAATTCACAATAATTGAAATTCAGTTCTTAATCTTAATTCAATATAGAAAATAATAAAATAATTTTTTTACACATATTAATTTGACTTATTGATAGAGTAAAAAATTAAATAAATGATCCAAATAACCTGAACTAACCCAACTAAAGTGTTTCATGGTTGGGTTCATTATTTAATAAGGGTTATTTGGATTGATAAAACTTACCACTCAAACAATTGGGTTGGGTCTAAAAGTACTTCAACTCAACCCAACCCACGAATACCCTTGATTGTTCATCTTCTTCTTTAGCTTGAGGATGTGGAGATGGAAATACAAGTATATGAAAAATGTTAGGTCTCGCTATTTTATAAAAATATTTATATTGATAAAACAAAAACACTTGAGTGCATTTCAGTTGCATCTATTTTTATTAATTGTTTTCTCGCTATTTTTTAAATATTTTTATTAATTTTTCTCACTGTTTTTTAATATTTCGACGACATTTTTTTTTTCTGATTTTTCACCTATTTTATGATATAATGGTAATATTGATTCATCTTTTGATGTCTAATATCAACCTATATGAATATCCGAAAATATGGACAAAAATTCAATAATCTATTTTTTTATTTTTATTTTTTTGAAGCAAAAATTTAATACTCTACTAAAGAGTGAATTAGATATATTAAAATAATATAATTATGACTAGTTCACGATATTTATGAGTAATTTAAGAATAAAAGTGGCACACATGACGTAAATTTGATGAAGTATGAACTGAGTAAAACTTCATTAATTCTTAGTCGAATAATACTTTGGTGCACACGTTGAACTCTACTCAAGCAAAACTTCATCCATTACAAAGAAAGAAAATATGTAATATTTTTTCTTAAAAAAAAAAAAAGTTTGTTATGTAATGACTTGTAATTGTATACTTGTGTGATCTACATACAAATAGATGTAGTCTAAAATCTATCTAAATATTTTTCATATTAACCTAGGCTTAAAAACTATAGGAAGGTTTTATCGAAGAAATTGTGAAAAATAGCACGTTTAGGTTTTCACCTTATAAAATTAGCACGTTTTTTTAAAATTCATAAAAATAGTTTTTCTCGGTTTCAAGAATTTATTCAAAAAATTAATTTTTTTCAACTTATCGATTGTTTTGGGCATTCTCGGTACATCTCGCATTATTATACACCAATTTTTTTTTTTTTTTTTGTAATCTTCCCAAATCTTATACTATTTTCAAATTTTCTCTGAACTTACTAAATATTATATCAAATTATTATGTAATTTTTCAAATTTTTAGCATAATTTATGTTTTCAAAATTTTATGAATTTCCAAAATTTCAAATGCATTTTCCAATTATCAAATTAGATTTTCCAAATTAATTAAATATTTTTAAATTTTGAGAAAGATCAAGCTTTTTCGAAAAATTGGGTAAGATTTTAGATATATATATAGAATTTCGGTGTTAATCTTATCTGAGATTCCACCTAGAAAGCTCAAATATATGAATTTTAGTGTTAATGATGCTCGAGATTTCACCGAACAAACTCAAATATATAGAATCTTGGTGTTATTTTTTATGAGATCATAGTACCAAGATGCACATAATCTTGGTATATAATCTGGCAAGATGTATCGAGAAAGCCTCAAACAATCGATAAGTTGGAAAAAGTTGGTTTTTTAACTAATATCTCATGGTCGATCTCGCTCGAGATGGACCGAGAAAAACTATTTTTACGAGTTTTCAAAAGAGATGCTAGTTTTGTAGGATAAAAACTTAAATGTGTTGTTTCTGACAATTTTTCATTCTACTGTTCACCAATATCATTGCTCGTATTTATATATATTTAATTCTTTGGGGAGACATTTTCCACATGCGATAGTGTTATTTCATTCAACACAAAATAATATCATCATATATCAATTTATCAATTTAAGGTTGAATTAATCCGTATATATATTTGATTATGTTTATATATCGAGATCCTTCGTTAAAAAGATTCGTGAAGACCTCATAATCTTTAAACGATCTATGGACTACTCCCTCTCATTTTGAATTGATTCAAAGATGTCTAACCATGAATTATCTAATATAATATCAAATATCATAAAATTCAAACGAGTATTTGATAAAAATAAAAAAATAAAAACTTAAAGAGTGATGGAATGAAACCATGTTTGTGTTAAGTGTTAAATATAGCTAAACCGGTTTGACATTTACAAATCTTTTGTTCCCGTTTTTCCCTTTGTACCCCTCATCTCACGCCCGGCCCCCTTCGTTGTTTTATAGGGAATATTTGTTAGTTTTGCCGATTTTGTCATTTTGATAACTCCCCTCAAATTTAGCAAGTTTATCTTATATTTATTATTATTATTATTATTTATTTACGTATGATATTTTTTTTAGGCATTAAAACTTTATAATATCTATATTTTCCTTTTAAACTTACAGATTAACTGCTGCAAGAAGAGCGATCTCACACTGTTTTTGTAGGTATGTGACTTTTTTCAACTCCAACTTCTAATTTCCTAATTAATTTGCATTCTTGTTCATTTCATATCTCAATTTTCATTTTGTTTACCTTCTTTATTTTGTTATTACTATTTTTTTAAAATCTTGATTAAAACCCATTTTATAAAATTAAAAAATTAAAAAATTAAAAAAAAAAAAAAAAAAACTATTCAAGCTTAACTTCATAATGCCCAATTCAATTGACATTCGAGTGAGTGTGTTAATAATCGCGGGGTCTGTGATTTGAATTCCATATTCCAATTCTACTTAAAAAAAATATTATACACCTTATTTTATTTTATTTTATTTGAATCATTTTGTTGATGTGGTTTCTTTGGTTTTCTCACTTTCTTTTTAAACAAATCAATGTAACAATTAGATCTTTTGTATTTATAATAATTATATCTTCTAGATTTGTTACAATCCTTCTTTTCAGTAAATTCAAAAATTAAATTGAGGAGTATTTCAAGCAAATTTTATTACATGAATTATCTTTTAATGTATATTTAAAGTATAATTGTTATACCTTCTAGATTTTTTACATTCTTTTTTTTTCTATAAATTGAATATTCGAAACTGAAGGTATTTTAGTCCGATGTGAATTTCGAATTTTTGTATAAATTTAGTCTAAGGTATTTGAAACTATTCCATGTTTTGAATTTTAGATTTTTGAATTAGTGGTTATTTTTGTAAGATTTCAAAATATTGGTATTTTAATAGTTAATGGAATCATAGTATGTTATGATTTGAATTTTATATTTAGTATTTTCGAATTAATGAGTTTTTGGTGTTCATAGGAATTTTGGTCTTTTGATAATTAGTAATTAATAATTCTGAAAAACATTTTTCTATTTTGCTAATTTTAGACCATTTTTCTATTTTTCCAAAATAAAATTTTGAAATTTTGTTATTTCTAATTTTATAAGTTTAAATTTTTCTAAAATAAAAATGGTTTAGCTATTTTTCAAAGTAGCCGGCCTATTTTAACCCTACGTCCGATTGCCCATCTATTTTTCATATTGGGCCTTGGCCCATTATTTTGAGTGGATCTGTTAGAGCCGATGATTATGATTGTTTGTGTATTATAAGAATTTTTAGCCACAAATTTCTAAATATAATATGATGTAAAGTCTTATCAATAATATAAAGGGAAATTTCTAAATTGTGGTTGGGGAGGGAGTATGAACTTGTCCCACATGCGCATGCTACCATTGTCCGTTGGACAAATGAGTTTGGATTGGGCATTGTGCTTGCATGTAAAAATAAATAACTTTTTACTACATTTCTCTTTATTTTTATCAAAAAATTTATTGTTTTATTATAGTTTTCAAAATTGATTCATCAAAGTGTGTTGTAGTTTTATTGAAATTAATTCGACTCTTTCATTCTTTTTTAAAACTGTTGTTTGATTTCAATCGTCTTTTGACGAGTACACATCAGAGATCGATTGTTATGTTAATCTTGGAGAACAATCGACTTCATGCAATTTAGTATCGAAGTTGCACCGTTTTTGCTTTCAAGACAACATATTTCTCCATAGTACACCGATCAATTCTCCGTTTATTCTTTGTAAGCTAGATAGGAACATAAAAAAGAGAAATGAAATGGAAAGGGGGACCGAAGAAATCGTCCTGCCCGTGGACTTCTCTAGTATTTGTGTTTGTTTGGTTGAGGGTGAATTTGAAAGGAATGTGGAACATGGGATTCTAATCCAAAAAATGAGCAGCCATCTCCCCTTTGTAATTCTCACCTCATCCATCACTTTCTTTTCTCTATCCCAAACTATCGTCTTCCTTCCTTTTTTTTTTTTTTCCTTCTCCCTTCATTCTAATATTTTTTCTGTCCCCTTCCAACTTTTCTGCCTTCTCTATTTTTAGAAGCTCTCTTGAATTTCTTTACGAGAGGAAGGCATTGTGCAAAAATGGCCCCCAGCTTTAAAAGTTGTATGCTATGCTGCTCTGCCAAGGTCTCGGTAAGGACTAATCTCTCTACCCCTTTTTAGTTTACTTCTATCGATAAAATTGATTTTCTTTTCAAAATATTTATCAACTTAATTGCTTTGATTGAACGTCTCACTTTATTCACATTTTATATTCAATTATATTAATAATAAACACTAAAATATTTGTTTGTCTCGGTTGTTTCTATTAATTCTATAAATCTAAACTCAAAACTCAAAAATGAAAATGTTCCGATACTCTAAAACTTCGGAATCAATAAAAATCAAATTCAAACTTCGATAGTAACAGTTCAAAAATCTAGAGATATAATTAAAATTAAATTCAAAATTTAGGGATTAAAAAACTATTTGCTTAGAGAAAAATAATAATAATACCGTACTTGGTCTCCTTTTATATCTCTTTTCGAAAAGTAAGTAACTCCTTTAATTTAGTTTTAGCAAAAATACTAAAATAGGGAACCAAGAATATGAAAAGGAGACTTATAAGATGGAATATTTTGATCTAAAATAATCATAATTTTGAATTTTTTTACATCTAACAGCTAATATCAAGTTTTAAAAAAGGCTAAAGTCTCTTTTAAAAAAAAGAGCGAACCTTAGTAATTAGTATTTATAGCCTACAGCTACAACAAAGGGGTTTTTTTTTCTTTTTTTGTTTTTCTTTTTTCTTTTTAGAACAACAATAATAACAACAAAAGCAATTAATCATGGATATCTCAATAAATAATATAGGCAGTATTTTAGCCTACATCGCATTAACTGTATTTTTAAAAATAAATCATATAATTAATTTGATTAAAGGATACTTTAATTTAGATTCTTTGAATTGTTCTCAAAATAGAAAAAAAGAAACTGAAAATAAATGTGCAATCATTGACCATTTGAATATCTTAAGGGGTTTTTTTAGAAATATATATAATATATATTGAAAACCAGTGAATATCTCAAGTTTAAACATTAGAGATAAAAAAGGTAGGATTAAAATGTGATTCTGGTCCTTATATTTTGGAGGTTTTCAATTCTGATTTTTAAAAATTTTTATTATTATCTTAGCTAATTTTGATATAATTTAATTTTGAAAAACTAAATTTAAAATTTATTAAGAATACGGAGAATAAAACTAGATATTTGAGAGTACGGTGACTAAAATTGTACCAACTTCAAAATATAAAAACCAAATTAGTGCCAAAGGAATAAAAAAATATAATTGTTTTAAATTGTAAAGTTGATACAAATATTTCTTAAGTAAAAAGTCATTATCTACCAATAATAGACCACGATAAACATCTATCAAACATTTATAGATATCGCAGTCTATCATCAAAAGATAGTAAATTTTACTATATTTATAAATAAGTTGACTCATTTTCTTTCATTTGAAAACGGCTCGAATAAAAATGATAATTTAAGTAATATAAATATCTAGTAATCGGAAAGCTTACAAATTAATTATAAATTTATATATGAATGATGAAATGTAACTTATTTTAAAGCTTTGAACGATGGATTGGACAAGACAAATCAACAAATAATTTTGGATCACTCTATTTAGGAGTATCTAAAAATTCGATCGACTTAATCCAATTCGTACTATTTGAGTTGATCATCAATTCATTTGGGTTACCTACAATAATTTGAATCAACTTGAAGTTATTATTAATTTTATGAAATGTGTTTTTTTACTTACGATATGATTATATATACATGTGTTAATTTTAATTTTATTATCTTATTTATAATTTTTATTCTTCAAAAATTCTTAAAATCAATTATTTTAGTATTTTGAAAATAAAATTTTCATAATATAAATTAAACTTACTTGTTAATCATAATTCAGTAAATGAAAATAATTAAATAAACTATTTACATATTAATATTTTATTTATTTTTAGAACGAAAATTAAAAAAAAAAAAAAAAAAAAAAAAAAACATGAGTAAGGAAAATGGTCAACTTTGATCCAAAAAAAATTTTCCAATTCAAAAGTAACCTTATTTTTAAAATCTACTTTTTTTAAACCTTTTTTTCCATCTTTTCAATCTTTAAGTGGAGGGACGCAACATGTGAAAATATCATTTTGCCCTGTAATAAATGATCATTCAGTTTTCTTGAATATGAAATCACCCAACTTACCTAACTCATTTATCTTAAATTAGAAACTTCAATATTCAATTTCATATTTTGTTTTCAAAATATAAACGTGAGAGTCCCAAGTTCAAATGACTAATTTCTTTCATTTTTTAGAGTTTCAAAAGAGACAAATATGTTAAAAAGTAGTCTTTTATTTTTTTATGTTGAAAAATAGTCGTTTGTCTCGTAAAATTGAGTTCGTAAGTAAGTCTTTTATCCCGTGAAATAATTTCACAAAACAAACTTACGATCTTACTAGATAAACGAGATAATCGACCGTTTGTCTCGTAAAGTTATAAGTTTTAACTTTAAAAAAAATTCTAGAGTTTAAATAGTCAATAATAAATTTAAAATTTTCAAAGCTATAATGCCTGAGTTAAAAATCAAGATTTTATTAAAAAAAAAATTAAAATTAAAAGAAAGTCAAAACCATATTGACCAAATTGGTAATTTGACATTCCTTTTATCCCAACAAAACGACATTAATTATTTTTATTTTTATTTATTATTATTATTATTATTTTGGGAAAGAAATAACATTAATTATTAAAACGTTTGTATTATAATAAATTCCATATGGCCAAACCGGAATTATTTTTCTTCAATTATAAAGTCTCCGGTCCTTAAAATATAGTGGCCTTTCCAATACCGTGACCCTTTGAGGAAAAGTAGAGTTAAGTTTGAGGAATTCAATTCACAAAATGGCCCCCAATGTTTGACAATTTTATGAATTCTTATAAAAAAACAACCAAGGTTAGTTTTACTTTTGACTTTAGATTCCATCATGGAAACAACAATAATAATAATAAATTTTGAATATACATTTTTAGTATAATAAATCAAGATATGAAGATTGAGGATATAGAACATGTCAATTATTATTAAAAAAAAAAAAAAAAATTGTCTAGTTTTTCTCTCTCTTTCTTTTTTGTGATAATGTAGTGGATGAATCAAACTCTTGTAATATGTTTGGAAGTGATTCTAAAATAGTTAAAATCACTTTTTCTCCTTTTTCAAAATTACTTCAAAAATATTGTTGACTATTTAGAATCAATTTTATAGAAAAAGTAGAGTTAACTTTTACAAACAAATGTTATAAATTTGGACGGATTGTCAAATAAAATGGCACAAATACTTTCAAATATAAAAAATAAAATAGAATCACTTATATTCATTTTGAAAAGAATAGATATGTGTAATGTAAATATAAATTTGTTTAATATAAAACAGGTAAAGTAGAGATGTCTAATATTCGTATAGTATGGTCTACATTTTATTTTATTTTATTAGTGATCACATGTTACGGTGTGGACACGTGGCCGTCATCGGACAGGGTATCTATGTTAACTCGTCAACTAATGCCACCAGAATTGACGCCATCGACATTGACTCTCCTCCACCACTTCAGTTCATCATTTCGGGTCTAAACAGCTGCTTCAACCACCACACATTCATCTATTTCCAATAAAAAAATCACAGCCCTTCATCCAAATTCTTCTCCAAATCCACGGCTGTGATCAAATCAAGCTTTTTCATCCACACCATTGAAAATTTATAGCACAGTCACATTCACACCATCAAAATCACATCTTTCCCTTTTGCAATTTGGACAATTCCCAAAAGAATTCCAATTTTTATTACTTACTTTTTTTTTTCAGTTATTTATTTTAAATTTCAAAATTTGTCAACTAATACGTATAGTTACATGCCGATTATAGTATGTTAGAATTACGTGTAAATTTTGGAAGAAGCCAAAAGAACGCGGACTTAGAAAATTAAAAAGTTGAGACTTTTTCCGACGTCATTTTCCCATTATCTAAAAAAAATATGTCCATTCTCTAAATAAGAAAATGCAAATTGGGTAAATTAATTTCTTTAATTTCATCAATATCTTCTTACTTCCATTATATAAATGTGGGACTGTCTTGAGCAACATGCTATAGCTTTTGCTTCCTGATTGTTTAATTTTCCTTTCTAACAACATTAATAATCCAATAAGGCCGCAGATTATCACACACGAATTAATAGGTTTGTTCATCAAATCTCTTCATATTCTTCCTCTTCTTCTTCTTAATTTCTGGATCCTCATCGTAATTCTCTTGTTTTTTTTTTTTTTCCATAAGAAAATTATTGGGTTTTTCTTTTTATATCTTCCTTATCAAAATTTTGAAGAAAAACGATTATCTGAATTCTCCACCGACACGGTTTTAAATAGTATTATTGCTTTAGCGATCTCTTAAATTTTAATTTTTTGGAGGGTTTTTTAAATTATTTTGGGGACTGATTTGGAATTATCAGGAAGACATGGCGCAAGAGTCGTACGAGGAAGCAATTGCCGGACTCACAAAGCTTCTCAGGTACCGGATCCATTTCCTTCTATCCGTTTTGTTCCTTTGTTTTTTTTTCTTGTTTGTTTTTTTCCGTTAAATGCCGGCCACCGGTAATTAGGGCGGCGGCCCACCACGTAGGGCCGCCCCGAATTGATTGTCTTAAAGAACGTTCCGTAACGATTTCCGTTTTAAATGTAGTGAGAAAGCCGACCTTCAGGATGCCGCCGCCGCAAAGATCCGGCAAATAACCACTGAATTGGCCGGGACCACCGCCAATTCAAATGGCTTCGACCCGGTTGATAGGATCAGAACCGGGTTCACCCATTTTAAGAAGTCCAAATTCGAGTACGTTTTGTTTTCTTTACTTCCTTTGATTTGTTTTTTTTTCCGAATATGCTGTTTGGTTGATTCCCTCTTAATTATCCTTTAGATAATGAATCTGCCTGTCCTTATGCCATCACGCTTCTTCACTAATTCATTTCAAATCATAGTTAATTAATATTAATTAATTATAATTAACGTGATTTTGTTTTTTTTTTTTAGGACGAATCCTGACTTGTATGGTCAACTTGCGAAAGGCCAAAGCCCAAAGGTAAGGAACTTGCAATTTTCAGAAAAATACCGTGGGGGGAAAATGTAAATTATAATTTCTTGGAGGGCTATGATAAGAGCACCACTGCAATTATTGTGGTTAGATAAGGTGTTGAATTGAATTAAAAAAACAAAAAACAAAAAGACGAAAGAGCCAATAACAGATGTCCACGTGTAAATGCAGTTTTTGGTATTTGCGTGTTCGGATTCCCGAGTTTGCCCTTCGCACATATTGAATTTTCAACCAGGGGAGGCCTTTGTGGTTCGTAATATCGCTAGCATGGTCCCACCATTTGACAAGGTTGGCCTGTCGTTATCCATTTATTTTCCTCCATCCGTTTTAAAATAATTAATTAATTTCAACTTTTTAAAACTTATTTATTTAATTATTTATTTCTTAATTTGGCTGTTTGTAGAAAAAATATTCAGGAGCGGGTGCAGCAATTGAATATGCAGTATTGCATCTTAAGGTGGACATTTTTATATATTATTAAATTAAATATTTTAATCATCCCCCCATTTTCTTGGGATTGTATGGTCATGATTATTTTCATTCTAATTTTAAAAATTCAAAATTTAATTAATTTAGGTGGAGAATATAGTGGTGATTGGACATAGCTGCTGTGGTGGTATTAAGGGCCTCATGTCCATCCCGGATGACGGAACCATTTCCAGGCAAGTTCCTTTTCAATGTCTAAAAATTTATAAGTAGTTTTAAAATTACTTTTTATTTGCTTTTTAAATGGCTAATAGATCCAAAATTTTAGGGGTGAATATAGGGATGAGATCCAAAATATCACCAAATATAATACAATACAAAAGGATTTGTAAATATGATCAAATTTAAATCTAGTTGTCGAAGTATAGATAAACTATAGAGTTTATCTCTAGTAGATTCTATTATATTTACAATTTTTTAAAAAGGTTGTTATATCCTGGAATACCTCATTTTCAATTTTGAGTCTGTCTTATAGAAAAAATTAGACTAGTTATTTTTTAAATTTGTTATTATAAAAAATAAGACATAAATGTAAAAGTTCATGAACTTATCTGTATGTGGGTAAAATTATAAAAAGTTTAAAAGATTAAACTTAATTAATATAACCAATAGTGGACAAATTTAATTAATATAAAGTTTTCATTAAGAGTTAATTTATTTTGACCCACTTGTAATACACATATAAATAAAAGTTAGGTGGCAATTGGCCTAGGTGAGTTCTTCCCATGTGATGGTGGGTAAAATAAATAAACAGAGTGAATTAGGGTTAGATTTTAATGGAGTGGTGAATCACATAGGAATACTCTCTCTCAATAAAAGCCCTTTAACCTTTCCACTCTGGTGGTACCATATTCTTGGAGGAACTTCTCTCTCTATATATATAAAGCGAAGGGACATAATTTAGAAATTTATAAATTGCAACTGAAACTTTTGCATTTTACTATTTAGTGCAGAATGATAAGTACAATTCCTTTACTTCCCACCTTTTGTCTTTACTTTACAGATCAACCCTTTTCTATTTGGCCCTAAAAGAAGTCATAATTTATAACGATTTTATTTGCAAATTTGTGGGAATTTGTGCAATGAAAAAACCCACTTTTTAGTTTTTACCTATCTCTCAGCCCGGATAAGAGAAGTAACAGCTCATTCCAAATCCAGATCCTATTTTCTCTCTGATTGATTCTATATCTTGGGATTTGCCTTTTTAAGCAAAAGTAACGAAGTTCCTTTAATTTAACAGTGATTTCATTGAGAATTGGGTGCAAATTTGCACACCTGCCAGAACCAAGACCCAGTCATATTGCACCGACTTGAGTTTCGAGGACAAATGCACAAACTGCGAGAAGGTAAAATAATGATTTTAAAAAATTCATTCTAGATCCACATATAAAATCGAGAAATTTTCTAATACTAGAAGAGCATGAATTTTATACTTACATCAACATGCTTTTAAAAATGGAAAAATTTAGTGTGAACAAAGTACTCAATAACGTGAATTCTAGAAGTTTATTTGATTTATTGTAATATCAAACATTAATGTACATTGCAGGAGGCCGTGAACGTTTCCCTTGGAAACTTGCTGTCATATCCTTTTGTAAGAGAAGCTGTTGTCAACAAGCAACTGTTCATAAGGGGTGCACATTACAACTTTGTCTCTGGAGCTTTTGAGCTTTGGAATCTTGATTTTAATATCTCACCTTCTCTAGCAGTTTGAAAATACTATACAATACCTTCTCGACGACAATAATCAAACTCGGCCGATCGGTTATTTTTTAGTTTCTTCCCTTTCTGCAATGCGTCTGTATTCTACTCTGCTGTAATTTGATGCGAGGCTCATGAAGGACTTATTTATACTTGCAGGGATGTCTTCCCCTCCAATAAGAGTTTCTTTTTTTTTCTTTCACTTCCCTTTTGTTCCCTTATCTTGAAAATGTTTCCTGTAATCACCCCCACTTTTGTAATGTTATAAACAATAAGTATAATGAAATGTCTTGCTTCATTCTCTTTTGGAAGTAGCTGATCAAGCTCATTGAATTTCATTCTATACTTATTTAACAATACAAAGAAATGAAGACAATAATAAGATCCTTTTTATATTAATCTTTTCTGAGATACTTCCAATAGTTACAGAGCCATAGCAGAGTAGAAATAGATGGGAAAATTTTCACAGATTCCATAGATTAATACCCTCATGGGATTGGATGTATGACTACTTTTCCAGTGGCTCGGCTGCTTTCAACATATGAGAAGGCCTCCACTACTTGAGAGAATGGAAAAGGTCCTTTCGGGTCGACAATCGGCTTCACCTTCCCACTTTCTAGATAGGGGTTCAGTTTCTTAAGAACGGCTCCATCTGAAGTGACCACAAATCTGAAACCAGGCGGCGTCACCGCACCAGTCAGTGCTACGACACTGCCACCTTCTTTCACTACCTTCACTGCCCTATCACACTGCCCTGTCATTTGAGAAACAGTCTCAGAATCTAATATCAATATGGGCAAATCCCAAGATTAGTACATGATACAAATCCTCACCAATTGCATCGTAGACTACATCGAATTTTTGGGGCAAATCTTCAATATTTTCCTTGGTATAGTCAATGGCTAAATCCGCACCCAAACTTTTCAAAAACTCTAACTTTCCAGTGCTTGAAGTGGCTGCAACTTTTGAAGCTCCAAACACATGTTTTGCTAACTGAAGTAGAAACACAGCAGAGATAAGTTGCAGAGAGAGTTAATTATTCATGTGAAAGTGGGAGAAATGACCTGAATGACTAGGCTTCCAACTCCACCAGCACCGTTGAGAACGAGAATTGATTTGCCAGCAGAAAAGTTGGTTTTTTCGAGACCTTCGTAGGCTGTTTCAATGGCCAGAGGCAATCCAGCGGCTTGAACAAAATCAATATTCTTGGGTTTCAAGGCTAATAGTTTCTCTTCTACGGCTGTGTACTCTGCAAGAGAACCGAACTGTTTGGGGCCATCGAGGGCCTTCTCGTTGATGTTGCCATAGACTTCGTCCCCTTCTTTTAGCTCCTTTACCTGACTTCCCACCTTAACCACCACACCTGCTACATCATACCCTGGAACTGTCTGCACATAATCCGATTACACCCTCATTCAATCTCATAGTCATGGCTACAATGATCAAAACCCGTTTAAAATTGAATTTAATCCATTTGGTTTAACTTTTGTAACATTTAAATTTTAAATTCTTGTTAGTTCGACTAGGGTGGACAATTAAACCACCGATAAGATAATTTTAATTTTAACATATAATGATGTAGCGTAGTCGATATAATTTCAGTTAAGATGCAATGAATTAAATTGTGCAAACTAAACATTAATATTTGTATATTTTATGGACATGTATATACATACACATATATATAAAAGTTCTAAATTATATGAACTAATTGTGGAATATTAAAGTCCAAGGTTCAAATCTCTCCACCCTCAACTTACATGGTTTCTTACTTGACAAGATAAGATACCCACCAACAGAACCTTTACTATTTAAATCCCTCTGTTTTGTTCTGAGAGTTTAGAGATTCAACATTCCTATTATAGAAATAAGAAATAGATATGCTTTTAGTACTTCTAGAAGAAGTATTAAAGATTTCTGTTGTTATTTGAATCTATAATTAGTATAATTCCATCGATCTTTATTTCTCCACACGAAAATAAGCCAAAATGTCCTGGATGAGGTCTAAATTTTGATCGTCTGTTTTAGAATTAGAGCCTTTTTCCATTTCCTATCGTTAATCTCTTTTTCGAGGGTACAAAAATTAACTATAAAGACGTCAACCTAAACATAAAGTTCACATGTGTAAATTTCTAAACCCCACTTATTGTTCGAACTAAAAAGAGTAAACTTCAAATACCAAAAACTAGATATATCTACGGGACGGGTTCGGAGATGGTTTTTCCATTCCCATCTCCATCCCCGTCAAATTCCCTACGGGAATTGGGGCAGAGATTTCCCACAAAGAATTCATCCGGATCTGGTTCCCTATCATTCCCTGTTTGATTTTTTGTCAATAAAAAAAAATAAATAAAAAATAAATCACTTTCCTTCAAGTAGCCTGGGTGGCTGATTGAGGTAATGAGAAAGGCGCCGGAGGAGGGAGGAGGGAGAATGAGATAGAGGTGTGGGGGAAGAAAAAAAGAGTCCACGTCACTAACTAAAGTAATATTAAATTAATAAAAATTTCAAATCAAGCTAACTCATCATTTAACATTCACATCATTTTCCTGTTAGTCAACTAACAATTCAAGTAGCGTCAAGGATAATTTAGAATCATTTTTCAAACCTCGAGGACTAAAGTGTTCATTTTGAAACTTCGAACACTAAATAGACATCTACTTCAAACCTCCGGGACCAAAAGTGCATTTTGGGCGTTCTAATTAAATTGTTAACTTTTATATGATTAGTTTTATATGGAGAATTAGAATTCATATGTCATTTTTAAAAAAAACTAATTCAAACATATTCATTATTTTGATCATTAAACAATAAATCTTAAAGGTTAAATAAAATATTTATATAATAAAAACAAGTAACATAACATTAAATTATTATTAGAATAAATATAAGAAAACAACCTAATAGGGTGGGGACGGGGAATGAAATGGAAACAGAATTCATTATTTTCATTCCCCGTTCCCTTTTCCATTTAGCTTTTGCAAAAAAATTTTCCTCCACAACCTCCCTCATAGGGGTGTGCGTAGTTAGATTAGGTTGAGTTGAAGAACTTTTTAGACCCAACCCAATAGTTCGGTTTGTTAATTTCTTCAACCCAAATAACTCTTATTAAAAAAATGAATCCAACCCAACCCAACCCAACCATGACACATTCAAGTTGGGTTGGTTCGGGTTAATTAGGTTATTTATTTTAATTTATGTTATGAAAAGAAGTATGATGTTAATATGAAAAAGTTTGATTTAATTATTTTTATATATTGAATTAAGATTTAAACATAATTTCAATTTATATAATGAAATTTCCTTTCCAATGTGCTAAAACACTATTTTTAGGAGTTACTGAAGAATAAATTATCCAAAAAAAATTAAACTTAAATAAATATATGTATATATAATTGTATCATAAGTTTAATATATATATATCTTAAAGTTAACAATAAGTTCGGGTTGATTTGAGTTATTTTAGGTAAATTCATAAACCAACCCAACCCACAAAATTTTCATTTATTTGAATCCAACCCAACACAACACAAATCGCATGGGTTGAGTTAGGTTGATCGGTTTTTTTCGAGTTATCGATTTTTTTAACATTCTTACTCTCCCATTCCCTCAAGGCGAGTCCCCGCGAGCCTGTCTCCACGAGAGAAGTGGACATCTCTACCAAATACCAATCATTTTCCTTCTGTTCATTACTTTCTTCTAAAGATTTTTTTTTTTATAATTCTAACCAAAATTTCAAAAGCTATACTTATAACTAATAATTTAGACTATTTCTAGATGTGGAATAAATGTAAGGAGTTAAGCATAATTTCTCAAAAAAAAAAAAAAAAAAAAAAAGAGTAAACGTATTTTCAAATTGATTTAATTTTAGTTCATATACTTTCAAATATCTAATTCTAATCTATGTATATTTAAGAAATTTAAATTGAGTTCCTACTATTTATTTGTTATTAATTTTTTTTCAAAATTTTTTAATTATTTATTAGCATTTTTACTACAAATTTTAAAAATATACATACATAACTATTGAGAAATTAAATTGAAGATTTATATATTTATTAAAAATACGACTAAAATCAGATATTTGAAAGAAAAGTACAACGAACGTCAAAATACAAGGGCTGAAATGTTATTTTAACCTAAATTCTATTACACAGAACTAGATTCCATTATTCTCGCAGCAAATAGATATAGGCAACAGAATATACATAAAAAGGCTAAAAGAGTCGGAGGAAAATGTTACCGGAAGAGGAGAATCCGTGGCCTTGAACTTCCCCTGCATCCGTTTAGCATCGACAGGGTTAAGCGCCGCCGCAACGACCTTAATCAGAACCTGATCCCCCTTCACTTCCGGCACGGATACACTGCTATCAAATTGCAACACATCGACGCCTCCATACTCACCATACACCCACGCCTTCATGTCCGACGGCACCGAAGCCACTTCCGACGCCACGGCGGAAGCAGGCGCCGATTGCGAATTGGCGAGCACTCTGAGACGAATGCGAGAAGCCGGTGAACTCGCCGTTGCCGGAGGGTATCTAATCGTCTTCCGTTTACTTTCCCGGAGAGTTAGGGAAGTAGAAGGCCACAATTTAGAAGAGAGAGAGTGGTAAGGAGATTTGAGTTGCGAAGGTGTGGATGCGAGAATCGCTTCCATTGTTCTTCGCTTCACAGACTCACGGTTACTGAAGACTCTGTGTCTACGGCTTATCTCGTTGGCGCTAAATTGTTAGGGTGCGGTCTATACCACCAATTCCTTGCTGTCCCACCAGTAGAGCGTTCTAGAATCTGGAGCCAAGCGGAAACTCGTGTCGTCAGGCTTGCGTTCTAGCAATAATCAATAATGGGCCTTGGGCCTCCGAAACTATGTGGGCTTCTAAATTGAAAGGATAGATCCATAGACTTAAAAAGCAGGCCTGGACCCGGTTTGGTCCACTGCCAATACCGTGGTGAATTGACTGAATTCTTCATATTTCCGTAAAATAATATCATAACGATAATAAATAAATAAATAGTATGATATTTGAACCAAAGACCTCACGATAAAGAATACATATCGATAACTGTTAAGTTATAACACTTCAAAACAAAACAAATTGTTTTTTTTAATTTCAAATTCATAAATTAACCTTAAGAAAATTTTCAAATATGAGGAGTGTTGGATGTAGGAATTGGGACATAACATTTGTATCAGGTTTTTACATTATTTAATGATAAAATAGAGAAATTGACTTGTAATAGAAACAACTACACATCCATATGGTGTTCGTCATATAACTTCGATGCTTAAATTAGTTAAGAGTATCAAGAATATACAAAGGTTTCGAAAGTGAGGTATAAGTTTCCTAGGATATATATATATATATATATATATATATATATAAAAGTGTTAACTTTCCTTGTTTCTTTCTTGAATTAGAGATAGAGAAATTGAATAAGGGTCTAATTAGGGCCTCAGGTTATGTTTTGAGTCAGGATGGTATTGGCCCTATTTTAGGAAATTGTATTGGGCAGCAAAAATAATTAACATACTTGCAATCTTGTCTTCAGTTTTTCGATTTTGTAAATATAGCAAAACTATTAATTCTATATATCTTTGCTTCAGTGTACGTTTTCTGTGTTTTTTTTCTCTTTCTTTCTACCGTCTCCCACCTGGTCTAAAAAAAAGAATAAAATAAAATAAATCTCACTCTCAAATTCCATTCCTATTTGTTCTCTTCAAATATTTCATCTTTCGGGCAACTATTTTTAGTTTTTATCTTCTTTCTTATTTAATTTCCTTCTCTCCATACCTAATTTTGGGGGTTTTTTTGTTTTATTAAATTTTATTATACTATTAATATTTTATTTTGATTAATCTTTCCAATTGGGATAGATCTGTGTGTTTAGCTTTAATTTGATTCTATTTTTGTTTTTTTTGTTGGATTTGTGAGGTTTTTCTTCGAGTTAAGTTATTCTACACATCTACATACCAAATTTAAAGCAAATCAGTCGTTGACAAATATTCACATTGACTAAAAGAAAAAGAAAAATAACTATATTAATATACTAAATATATACACCAATATATTAGTAAAATTTGTCAACATAAGATATTGCAAGTGTATAAAAAAGCGTAAACTTTGATTGATTTATCAATAATTTATCAGTGAAAGACATCGTTATCAAGTATATAAAGTATACAAGCCAAGTGTATAAAGTTTATCAGTAGTATATACGAGTGCGTGATTGACAAGTATATCAAGTATATCAATCAAGCACATCATTATCAAGTATATCAGCCAAGTGTATCAAAAGTATATTAGTAGTGTATCAAGTGATATATAGAGAGAATCAAATAGAGAGGGTATTTGTGAGTATCAAGTGCATCAAATGTATATAGTAGTGTATCGAGTGTAGAAGTATATATCAGTAGTGTATCAAGTGTATATCAATAGCATATCAGGATTGTATCAGGCATATTGGGTGCATATCAAGAGTGTATCAAGGATATAAAATGTATCAAGTGTATATCAAATATAAAACATAGGTGTATTAGACACTAATTAGTAAGTGCTTGATTAACTAATTTAATTAAAATGAAATACATCAATAGTATATCATCTATATATATTCAACATAAGGTATATCACCTAACAAATGTACTTGATACTGAGTACATCAACGACAAACCCTATTTTAGACTTTTACTTTTTTTTAATGTTTGGGCTAGGCCGATTTGCTAGATCTAAAAAAAAAAAAAAAAAAAGCACACTTGCAAATATCAAATTCTATTTTGATATGCATGCAATTGCCCATTTTATTTATTATTTTTTAGGCCATCTCTTAGACCAAAGTTATGTCTAAAACATAACTGAAAGGAAAATTGTCAAAAATAGCACATTTAAGTTTTTACCTTACAAAACTAACATATTTTTTTTAAAAAAAAAACTGGTAAAAATAGTTTTTTCCGGTCTATCTCAAGCGAGATCGACCACAAGATTTTAGTTAGAAAGCCAACTTTTTCCTACTTATCAATTGTTTGGGGCTTTCTCGGTCATCTTGCTAGATTATATACCGAGATTATGTGCATATCGGTGTTAATCCCGGACAAAATAACACTGAGATTTTATATATTTGAGCTTCCTCGGTGAAATCTCGAACATAATTAACACTGAAATTCATATATTTGAGTTTTCTCGATGGAATCTCGGCCAGGATTAACACCAAGATTCTATATATATCCCAAAATTTACCCAATTTTTCGCATGATTAACACCGAAATTTTATATATATCCCAAATCTTACCAAAAAATTTTTTAAAAAAATTACCTCTCCGGAAACTTAAGAAGGTTGAATCAATTTGGAAAATCTATTTTGATAATTGGAAAACCTATCTAGAATTTTTGATATCCATATAATTGTGAAAACATAAATTATGTTAAAGATTTGAAAAATTACGCAATAATTTGATATAATATTTAGTAAACATAACTGAATTTGAAAAAATTTGAAAATAATATAAGATTTTGTATAAGAGTTGGGAAGATTACATACAAAAAAAAAAAAAAAATAAATCTCGGTGTGTAAACAGGTGATCGCTAAGTTGGAAAAAGTTGATTTTTTAACTAATTCTCGATGGTCGATTTCGTCGAGATGTATCGAGAAAAAATATTTTTACAAATTTTCAAAAAATGTACTAGTTTTGTAAGATGAAAAACCTAAAAATGCTTTTTTTTTTTACCATATTCTCAATTGAAATCTGTAACGACCCTAATTTCTAATATATTTCCAGGACACTACTCTATACGTGCATATGCTTGGCAATACATTTTCTCGAACGAAATTTAGGTAAAAGAGATAAAGGAAAAAATTAATTAATTAATTAATTAATAAGGTTATTACGTTAAATAAAACTCAACGGAATATAGAAGAGAGCCTAAAAAAGAAAAAGAAAAAAAACCCCGAGAATTTACAAAACAAAACGATTCATTGTTCGGGATACTCTTGACCTAACTTAAAAATAAATAGCATTTAAATAAATCAATAAATGAATTTCTGGAGAAACCATAGGTTTTTAAAAACGCCTAACTTCTAGACCAGACTCTAGCAAAGTGAAACCTAAATGCGAAAGCAAGGACTCATTCAAATGGCCAGGTCACTGATCTCTCTTGTCTTGCGCAGTCTATCTCTACCTTTACTTGAAAAACATGAGAGGAAAGAAAAAAGGGTGAGTATATAGGTATACTCAGTAAGCAATCCACTATTGGGCCCACTCAGTGATCTGTTAGCCTTCCCATCGGGACACAAGTGCACGATGGCATCATAGGTGTTGGCATAGGCATAAGCATAACCGGTGAATCCGAAGGTACGCTTTCATAAGTAGTGACCACGGTGGGTACTATCATAGACATAAGTGGTGGTCCCAAAAGGACACCGTACATAAGTATAGGGTGTGCTTAGCCCAATGGAAATGCTAACAGTCACTGCAATCTCATACAGACATAAGCATTCATCTAACGTCATAAATCATGCTAAGAATATATAATCGTTCACCATTCATTCATCCATAAACAGACATATCAAAATATTACATTCCAATTAGAACCAGTGGTACGCATGCTTAGGTTCAAGGGCGAACTGTTAGTAAATCGCTTACCTTGGGATTAGGCCCACGCAAAAGAAAACGAATAGCTGAAACTCCCTCCTAAATTAGCAAAGGCTTGAGTCAAAGCCCCTAATACCAACCACAAACACAGTTCAATTTGTGGGGCAAATCCCCAAAATCTAAACAAATCAATTCAGCAGTCCTCACACAACTTACCCCCAAAACCTGCCAAAAAGAACCAATGAAGACTTTGGCGGCTGCTACAACGCCTTATAACCTCCACTTCAGTCTCTTGATTCAAAGTTGGACCAATCATCAAACCAAAATTTTACTAAATAGCCAAGACCTTTCAAGAAACTTCAAAAAAACTGACCAAAACGATCAAGTTCTTACTCCACAGTGCACGAACAGAAGTCATACGAGCAGACTCGACGCTGTTCAGACGAAAACTGTCACGTATGTCAACAGCCCTGACGATGATGGTAGAACGCAGATGAGGACAGTGTGGCTCGCATCTTGACGGCGACAGCGAACGCGACTAAGGTCGACAGAGACAGTCACGACACATGCTTGGGACGACGATGGCAAGCGCGGCGGAGAACAACAGTTGGCGACACAACTCGAATGGTGATGCCTCTTGGTGCACAATCAACGACGACTATGGCTAGGCTGCAGGCTCATCGTGTGGCTGGAAGAAGAAGACCGACTAGGAGAAGAAGACTTGAAGACAGAGGCGTGCGACCGGGAGAAGAAGAAGAAGATTTTCCCTTTTCCTTTTTTTTTTCTTTACTACATGCATCCCGAGGTCCCCTTTTTAAAATAAACAAACCCTTAACCCTAATTCCTTTTTAAAAAAGGCAAAACAAAACAAAAAAAAAAGGAAAATAAATAAATATAACAACCCCACAAATTATTTAGTTGCCTAAACTTTGGCCTTGATTTAAAAGAAACAAATAATTTCATGAATTAATTTAATTTTACCTAAATTCCGGGACGTTACAACTTTTCCTCCTTAAGAAACTTTCATCCTCGAAAGTTCTAGTCCTGGAAAAGCTCTGGATGCAGTGTTCTCATCTCATCCTCTCACTCCTGAGTTGCTTCCTCAAATTGATGATTCTGCCACAGGACCTTCACAAGTGGCACCTCCCTGTTACACAAAACTTTCACCTCCCTGGCCACAATCTGTGCAGGCTTCTCTTCGTAACTTAAGTTTTCATTCAGCTGCAAGGGTGTAGGATTGTAGTAGCAACAACAGAAGCACAAGGATCATCTAAGTACTTAAATTCACTAATTTTGGCAAAATATAAAGCATGCTCTTGCAGAAAAACAAGTGAGTTTCAAGACATACCTCTTGTAGAACTTCTTCAAAGCTCTTTTTCCAGTTGTTATCTTCTCCGAATCTTATTGTAGACCATCTCTTCCCCACTATTCCCTTGGTGCTCTAGATTGAGTTGTGGGACTCAAAACAAGCTTGAATCAATGGTAGAAGGAGAAATGCTCATTGCAAAAAAACTAGCCGAAGAACTCTTTCTTCAAACCAAATTTTCTCTCAAAATCTCTATAGATTGCATGCTCGATTTTCACTCCAATCTCTTCATTATATTGCAGATCAACATGCAAAGAAAAGAGTTGCATGAGTTGAAGCTCATGCTTGGAGAAGACAAGGCCAAGCAAATGCTTCATGTGTGAGCAACTACAAAGATGGATAATGGAAAAACTCTTTTTTCCATATAGTGTTTTGTTGTTGTTTTTTCCTTTTCAATTTTATCATAAAATCAAATTTTGATTTTAAAAAATCTATTTTGATTTTAAAAAAGAAAAAATAATTAGTTTCATAAATTAATTATTTAATAAAATTTAATTAATTTAATATCAAATATTAAATTAATTTTAACACATATCCATCTTTATATATTTAAATCATATTTAAATATATAAATTCTCTTATTCCGTTTAATTCTCAAATTAAACATGTAATTATATCTCATATAATTACTAATTCCTTTAATTCTAATTTGAACGTTTCAAATTAACTTATCACACTATTCTAGAGCTAGTCCGTTACGAGCTAGTAGGGGGACCTCACGGACCTACAGATCATAGACTCCAACGATTCAAGATTAATTGGCTAAACTCATTAGACCAAATTAATCTCCATTCATTAACTAATGGGTTACTCCACTAAAGCCCATAGTTGCACTTCCCTCACTGTAGATATATTATGTTCACACGATTTAACCATAATCAGCAAGTCAACCCTTCACAAGTTGTTCGTAATAACGGTTGGGTCAAATATCTGTTTTACCCTCGAGATTACGTCTAATTTCTCAAATCCCTACTAATCCTCTAATGAATAATTGGTTTGTGATCCAATCACTAAACCAAACTCTCTCAGCCCAGTGAGAGGGTGGGGCCCCTTGTTCAAGACTTGGATTCAGTACTTGAGAGAATAACCTTTCTCTTATCCCTAAAATGAAAGTCTTATTGAGCCGACGTTGTTGAGCCAACCCTCAACTATGCAAATCTAAGGGCAATCCCGAATAAACAGGAGTTCATAGTTAGCTCAGAATTAAGATCGAGTTACCTAGGCCATCTAGGTAAAATAGTCAGTCTTAAATAGTAAACAACATTATAAAGTAAGAGTGACTTATTTCTTGGTCCTGATCTTATGCAAACTCATTGCATAGGATGCCCTCACTTCTCATGTCATACATGTACAAATTAGGATCACATCGTATGTAACACTTTACAACTTTTTGTAACAACTACAGAGTAGGCCGCATCCAATGGTGTTACCAGAATAAGGTACCCAACCTTATTCATGTACCATAGATCATTTTGACTATTTACTTGAATCTGATCCACTCTTATATCTCCACATAAAGTTCAAGTATTCATACAATAGTCACGGGTCTTAATTTATTGGATTTTGACTTTCATACAATTTATGAAATCAATAACAAGTTTATTGATTATAGAAAATGTTTATTATTTTACAAACTGTGAGTTTTAGGACATAAAACCCAACAAATGGCTCAAAGTCAACCACATGAGACGAGTCTGTTAAATACTTCCTCAGCATGGAGCCATGAAAAAAATTATGGACCACGGAGAGAGACGGTGGCAAAGCCAAACAGTAATCCACAGAGCTGATTCGCTCCAAGATTTCGAATGGCCCTACAAAATGTGGACTTAGCTTACCCTTCTTTCCGAATCTCAGGACACCCTTCATGGGCGCCACTTTCAGGAACACTTTATCACCTACCTCGAACTCAAGATCTTTACGCCTAACATCAGCGTAACTTTTTTGTCTACTTTGTACTGCTAGTATTCAAGCCATGATCTTCTACATGGCTTCATTTGTCAACTCCACTAACTCAGTTCCCATCAGTTTTCTCTCCCCAACCTCACCTCAGTAAATAGGAGACCTATAACCTCTACCGTAAAAAGCTTCAAATGGCGACATGCTAATGGTAGTCTGATAGCTATTATTATAAGCAAACTCTGCCAAATGCAAGTGGGAGTCCCAACTCCCTGAGAACTCCAACGCACAAGTGCGCAACATGTTCTCCAACATTTGATTCAAGTGTTCTGTTTTCCCATCCGTCTGGGGGTGGAAGGTTGTACTGAAGTTTAACTGCGTCCCCAAGGCTGCCTGGAGGCTCTTCCAAAAACTGGAAGTGAAACGAGGGTCCCTGTCGGACACAATGACACTGACACACCATGTAATCTTACTATCTCCTTCACGTATAGCTGAGCCCACTTACTCACTGCATACGTGGGCTTCCTTGGAATAAAATGCACCACTTTGGTGAGCCTGTCTATCACAACCCAAATCACTGAGAAACCCTTCGCTGTCCTGGGCAAACCTGTAATGAAATCCATAGACACGCTCTCTCACTCCCATTCTGGCACATCCAATGGCTATAGCAAGCCCGCTAGCTTCTGCCTTGGGGCCTTCACTTGTTGACAGACTAAGCATCTGCTGACATAGTCAGCTATCTCCCTTTTCATATTGAACCACCAGTAATACCACTTCAAATCTTGATACATTTTGGTACTATCTGGATGCATCGAGAATGAGGAGTTGTGAGCTTCTGTCAACACTTTCCCTTTCAGGCCATCATCTACAGGTACGCATTGTTGGGGTTGATGCCCTAAAGTCTCGTGTCCTGTAGTTTGTAAACAATTTGTACGAATGCTTGTGTTGTATAATATATGATATTTACTTCACATCTTGATTTTGCTCTGTTGTATTTTTTATTTAGTTTACCACAAACCAATAAACATAAAATCCCTAGTTATCTGTATGTAACTTAAGCATGTATGTGGTGACATACAAGTGGATCATGTCTTGAGTGATAACCAAAATGGTATGTAGTATATGGATATATGAAGGAAACCTTATCCTAGTAACGCTACGGATGTGGCCCGCTTTGTGGAATTGTCACAAATGGTCTGATCCTGATCATTCGTGTAGGGGACATGCGAGCGGAGGCGTTCTATACAAAGAAGACATAACCACGAAGTGTTAACGTCTCGTTATATAACACCATTCATGACAAAGACTTCACTTCACTAGGATGACCATAGGTAACATGACCTCAATCCTGAGTGAGCTGGGCACTCCTACCATTGAGGGCAGTCCTTCGATTTGTATGGGTGCGAGTGACCAAGTAGCCGATTCAAACCTATCATTTTGGGGATTTGTCTGATTTGGGAGCTGGGAACTCAGCTACATAAGATGGAATTCACTCTTTCCCTGAAGTAGAGGCAAGTAGATAGATAGCTCTCTTAAGGACTGGTTCTAGGGCTTGAACGATGTGGCGTCACACACCTTCTCTTGGCCCGAAAGATGTTTACACATAGAGGGACTATGTTGTATTGTTCATTAGAGGAATCAGTGGTACTCAAGAAGTGAGATGTAACTACAGGGGCAAAACGATAAATTGGCCCAGCTGTACTTACGAGCATCTATGAAGGGTCATCATACTCATAATTGGTTATATCCAATGGACACAGAAATATATCTGTAGTAAGAAGAGTTCAGTTGTTGGTCTTTAGTGGAATGTCTGGCTGTTAATGGATGGTGGATCTCGTGGCTAAAAAGTTTAGCCAGCTATTTACGGACCGTTGGAGCTTAGCCACAGGTCCATTAGGTCCCTTAGATAGCTTGGATAAAGTCGAGAATCAGTATTTGGTCAGTTTGAAATGTTCAAATTGACAAGAGGGAATTTAATTATATATGATATAATTGAACTAGTTAATTATATATGATATAATTGGCTAAATGTATGAGATACATTATTTTGGAGGAAATTAGATATAAATATAATTTATATCAAGTGAAGGAGAAATTACTATAGTAGATATATGATATCAAACTATATGGTAAGAATATAGTATGATTATATTCATTTATTATTAAATTGGTTAATTATGAGATAATTGGTTGTTGGTAAGAATATAGTATGATTATATTCATTTATTATTAAATTGGTTAATTATGAGATAATTGGCTGTATTATCCTCCTCAATCATGCGTTAGTGGGAGCAGCTACATTTGGTTATGGTAACCGATGAATAAAATAAAAATTATTTTTATTTTGCAAAAAGTTTGAAAATTCACAATCGGTGTGGAAACGTAAACGACTGTCTAGCTTGAGAGCCTATACGATAGTATCTTATCGTCTAAATGATCGCACACCAGCATCCAAACGATCGCACGCCTTTCCTTAAATGATCGCTTAGCTTTCCTAAACGATCGCATAGAGTGCCGCGTTTTCTAAACGATTGTCTACCTTTTATTAAACGATCAATTAGTAAAACATACACGATCGTGTAGCTTCATCTAAATGATAAGCATCCCTGCTATACGATAGCTCTTTCTCTCCCACTTGCTTATCGTCTACACAATCTGTCTTTTCTCCTACCTCTACCAAATTCACCAAAGACCACGCTTTGGATTCTCACTCCGAGAATACCAAGGATTCCATCCGATGGTGTCGTCCCCACTGCTGACTTGTTCGTGCTTGTTTGTGTTGCTGCCGTTCGTGTAGACGATCGTGCTACCGCAGTCGACTGATTTGCTGGGTGATAGAGTTCGTGTAGAGGTCCTTCCGCTGCTTTGAGTTCGACGTTTGAAGAGAGTCTTCAACTGGTATGAGATCTCTTTCCTTTTTTGTTTTATTGTACGAAGCATACCGTTAATTAGTGTTAATTTGCATAACTATCTGTTGGAATGTATTTGTTGTATATCGGTCACAATGAAATCGGAAAGACCTGAATGCGCTGATGGATGCTCTTCGTTAAGAGTTTCTTCAATTGGTTTTTTTTTTTAAGAATTAGTTGTCGGGCTCGAACCGTCCTACGAAGTATCATTGGGTCATGAAGAAATGACCCATTATCCTTTCACCGACAAGAGATGGAGGTAACGCTACTCTATGAAGCCAGCCTCACGTGGTGCCCTCCAATTTAGAGAACCTGATACATAAGGTTCTAGTCCATCGACACATAAAATTCACTGACCTGGCCTGACCCTACTTGATGACATTTCTGAACAAGGTCCAGATCACCCTGCTGTGCAATAATAATCCTCTGCCTCAAGGTTGGTTGTACTGTCAATAGAGCTAGTTGCGAAGTGACTTCCCCCTGTCACCGCTATCTCTGCTTGCTTCAAATCCTTACACAACTGAACCTGCTTAGTGATCAAGGCGGTCGAATGAGCAGTCTTTCGATTGAGGGCATCAGCCACCACATTCGCCTTACCTGTGTGGTAGAGGATCTCGCAGTTGTAGTCCTTTACTAACTCAAGCCACCTGCACTACCTCATATTTAACCTTTTCTGGGTGAAGAAGTATTTCAAACTCTTGTGGTCGGTGAAAACCTGGATCTTTTCTCTATACAAGTAGTGCGTCCAGATTTTTAGGGAAAACACCACCGCTACCAGTTCCAAGTCGTGAGTATGATAGTTTCGCTCATGGGTTTTCAACTGGCGGGAGGCATAGGTGACCACTCTACTATGTTGCATAAGCACACAACCCAAACCCTTCTTAGAAGCATCACTGTAGATCACGAAATTCTCGGAGCCATCTGGTATCGTGAGAACCGGTACTGAAACTAACCTCTGCTTGAGGTCCTAAAAATTGTCCTCACAAGCTTTGCTCCAAACGAACGAAGTTCCTTTCTTGGTTAGCTGAGTCAACGGTGCAGGCATGCTAGAGAAATTCTCTACAAACCTACGATAGTACCCAGCCAACCCCAGGAAATTGCGCACCTCGCTGACTATTGTAGGGCGGGGCTAATTTGTAACAACCTCAATCTTAGCTGGATCACTGAAACCCCGTCCTTCGACACCACGTGCCCAAGAAAGGACACCTTTTGTAGCCAGAACTCGCACTTAGAAAACTTTGCATACAGTTTGTTTTCCCTCAGCATTCTTAGGACTTTCCAAAGATGTTCCTCGTGTTTCGTCTCTGTCTTGGAATAAACCAAGATGTCATCAATGAAAACAATACCAATGTGTCCAGGAAATCCGTGAACACCCTGTTCATCAAATCCATGAATATCGTTGGAGCATTGGTCAGACCAAAGGACATTACAATGAACTTGTAATGTTCGTATCTGGATCGGAACGTAGTCTCTGGGATATCACTGTCCCTTATCCTCAGTTGGTAGTAACCTGACCGTAGGTCAATCTTGGAAAATACAGTAGCTCCCTATAGCTGGTCAAACAGGTCATTGATCCTAGGAAGCAGGTACTTGTTCTTAATGGTCACCTTATTCAACTCCCTGTAGTTTATGCATAAGCGTAATGATCCATCCTTTTTCTTTACAAATAACACTAGTGCACCCCACGGAGAAACACTAGGTTGTATGAACCCTTTATCAAGTAGTTCAACTGGACCTTTAGTTATTTCAATTCGATCAGAGCCATTATGTACGGAGCTTTGGATATGCGAATAGTGTCTGGCTTCAACTCGATCACAAAATCAATCTCCCTTGGTGGAAGTAACCCTAGAAGTTCTTCTGGAAATACATCGGGATAATCTCTCACAACTGGTTCAGAGGTTAGAGCAATCTCGGTTTCTCTAGTGTCAACTACGCTAGCCAAGATGCCCCAGACACCTTGGTTAGTCAACCTCTTAGCCTTTACAGCTGAAATCATATTGGGCAAAACTACCGTCCTGCCCCCCTTCAACTTAAAACGGGCTTCCTTATGCTAGCATGATTGGCAACCAACCAATCCATGCCCAGAATCACATCAAAGTCACGCATGTCTAACACTATTAAAGTCACATCAAGGGTGCAGTTCGCTATTTCTAACTGACACGCTTTTATCTTTTCACATGCTAACATAATTTCTCCTGACGGTGTAGATACTGATAAAACATAACCCAAGGGTTCTAAAACTAGCATAGCATGCTTTACAAACAACGATGAAATGAAAGAGTGAGACAAGCCAAAGTCAAATAATGCCAAGGCATAATGCCCTAAGATTGGGAGCGTACCTATCAATACTATTCCCAAATGCTCAGCTTCTCGACGATTGGTGGCATAGACCCGACCCTGCTGCTGCTGTTGACTTGAGCTACCCTTATGCGAACTTAGGGGCTGAACCCCTACACTTGCGAAACTACTACTAGGGCATTGGTCCGCCGTATGTCTTGCCTGCTTACATCTGAAGCAAGTCCCCATGCCAATCAGACAGTATCCCCAATGACGCTTTCCACATGACTTGTACACTGATCTTTCCCTCAAAACTTCTCCTAAAGCAGTAGTTGCCATTGGGTGTGCCCTAGCGACCTGTCTGTACTTTGAACCTTCTGCGGAGTTCCCGGAGCATTCTGCTCAGCTTTCCTCTTCTTTCCTGGGGCAGGTTCCTCCGTCAAGGACTTCAGGAACTCTATCCCTGAAGGACAACCCATACATGCTGTCGCTTGGAGTACTGCGGCATAGGTTGGGAGACTTCAAAGCTTGCACAATACCTTACACCCCGTCTGAAGTCCTTGCACAAATCCTTCAGCCCTTTTTGCTTCAGTAGACACCAAATTAGGGGCAAAGCAAGATAGCCTGTGAAAATCCTCCCTCATACTTCTCTACTATCATGGTCCCCTACTTCAGATTCATAAACTTTGCCTGCTTGTTGTACCTCATGTGAACAGAGAAGTACTTCTCATAAAACCGCTCCTTGAACTGGTCCCACGTGTCTTCTATCATTCTTTCAGTTGAGCGCCACCAGTGCTTGGCATTATTGATGAGAACAAAGGCGGCATACTGCAACTTCTGCTCCTCTAAACACCTCATGTACTAAAAAATCCCCTCCACAGTGGACAACCACAACTCTGCGTTCGTGGGGTCTTTCAGGGACCCGTAAAACGTTAGGGGATTATACTTCTTGAAGTCCCGTAGATATCCGACCTCCAAGTAAAGGCTTTCCACCGTCCGATTTGGGGCCCTATCTTAGTTCTAAACTTGTGGTAACGGGACCGACGAGGATGACACTTATTGCGACTGTGCATGCTGAGCTATCTGCTTGGCCATAATATCCCTTAGTTGCCCTACTATGGCCTGTGTGATGACATTCCCAATAGTTGCAGCCATGGCCATATACTTTACTGGAATTTCTGAGGATGACGGTCCTGGCGAGGGCACAAGCGAAGTTCGAGACCTGCTTCTTAGTCTAACCCTTTGCCAGGTTGACTCAGAAAGGTCATGAGGTGGTGAGTCCCACATTTCTTGGCTCTGCACCTCAGAGTCTTGTACGTCAGGGTCCTACTCCCCAACTACCTTCTTACCTCGACGGACCCTTCCTCTAGTTCGTGGTACCATACCTGATAACTATTGGGTTTTATGTCCTAAAACTCGTGGTTTGTAAACAATATAACTTATTCTGAAAATTCAATAAGTTATTATTGAATATATTGTTTTTTTAGAAATCCAATAAACTAAAGTCCCTTTGACTATTACATGAGTACTTGAACTTTATGTGGAGACATACAAGTGGATCAGGTTCGAGTAAATAGTCAAAATGATATGTAGTATATGAATAAGGTTGGGTGCCTTATTCTGGTAACACTATTGGATGCGGCCTACTCTGTAGTTGTTACAAAGAGTTGTAAAGTGCTACAAACAAAGTGATCCTAATTCGTTCATGTTGAGACATGAGAAGTGGAGATGTCCTGTGTAAATAAGTTTTGTGCAAGATCGGACCACGAAATCAGTCACTCTTACTTTATAACGCTGTTTACTGTTTAAGACTGACTATTTCAAAGAGATGACCTAGGTAACTTGACCTTAATCCTAAGCTAACTATAAACTCCTGTTTGTTCGGGATTATCCTTTGATCTGCAAACGGTTAGAGTAGACCAACTGTCTCTGCTCAATAAGCTTCCTCTTTTGGGGATAAGACCGGATGAATAGCTGGGGACATAGGGTGCAAGACGTAATTCACTCCTACCCGATTAGGGTTAGTAGAGAGGTTTTTCCCTTCAAGTGCTAATTCTAGGTCTTGAACAAGAGGCCTCACCCTCTCATTGGCCCGAGAGGAATTCGATTTGTTGATTGGATCACAAATCAATTGTTTATTAGGGGATCATTGGGACTTAAGGAACAAGAGGTAATTTCGGGGGTAAAATAGAGATTCAACCCAGCTGTTATTACGAATAACCTGTGAAGGGTTAACATATTAATCATGGTTATATCGAGTGGGTATAATATATCTATAGTGAGGGGAGTTCAGTTATGGGTTTTAGTGGGATCACCCATTAGTTAACGAATGGGGGTTAGTTCGGTCTAATGAGTTTAGCCGATTAAGCTTGGATCGTTGGAGCCCATGATCTATAGGTCCACGAGGTTCTTCTACTAGTTCGTAAATGGATTAGCTCTATAATAGCGTGATAAGTTAATTTGAAGTGTTCAAAATAGAATTAAATGAAATTGGAGAAATATGATTTAAATATGATTTAAATATTTGAAGATGGAATTGTGTAAAAATTAATTTAATATTTGATATTAAATTAACTAGAATTATTATAATTATTATAATTATTTATTAATTTTATTAAGAAAATTAATTTAAATTAATTTTGTAAAATTAATAATGTTTTCAATTTTATTAAATAAATTGATTTATGAAATCAATATTGATAAATTGAAAAAGAAAGGAAAAACACAAAATGGAAAATAAGTATTTTCCATTGTCTTCATCAAGTAACTCACTAACAACCCATTCTTCAAGCTTCGTTAACTCCAAGCATGAGCTACATCTGATGCAGCAAATCTTTTTGCATGAATGTCTGCAATATATTAAAGAGACTGTAGTGATTTTGAGGCGTTGCAACCGATAGAATTTTTCTGAAACATTCGTAAGAAGAAGGGTGTTCTTCACATTAGATTGCTGTTGTGAGCTTGTCTCTGAATTTCCTTAATTCAGGCTTATTTTGAGTCTCACTACTCAATCTAGAGCACCAAGAGGATAGTAGGGAAGACCTTGGGGTGGTCAACAAGATTAAGAGGAGATTTGCAGTTGGTTTCAAGCTTTAAGATAGTTCTACAAAGGTATGTCATGAAACCCATTTATTTTCGTTGAAGCATGCTTTCATTTCTACCAAAAATAATGAATTAGAGTGCTTATGGATCTTTGTCACTTCTGCTACATGATGATATGTTCCAACAATAACCACACGTAACGCTTTAATAAACACTAGCGGGGAAATCCATCAAACGACTGCACAACAGGTAAGATTTCATATATAATTCCCTAAAGAACTTTAAACGACATACCTGGCGATGATGAGAGATCCATTGTGGCCGTAAGGAACAATTTGGACTCACGATGATACCAACTGTAACGACCATAATTTCTAATATATTTCCAGGACGATACTCTATAAGTTATTAGAATTAAATGAAATTGGCAATACATTTTTTCGAACGAAATTTAGGTAAAATAGATAAAGGAAAAAAAAAAAGAATGAATAAATAGGGTTATTATGTTAAATAAAACTCACGGAATATAGAAGAGAGCCTCAAAAAGAAAAAAAATCGAGAATTTACAAAACAAAACGATTCATTGTTCGGGGTACCCCTGACCTAACTTAAAAATAAATAGCATTTAAATAAATCAATAAATGAATTTATGGAGAAACTATAAGTTTTTAAAACGCCTAACTTTTAGATCAGACTCTAGCAAAGTGAAACCTAAGAGCGGAAACAAGGACTCGTTCAAATGGCCAGGTCACAGATCTCTCTTATCATGCGCCGGTCTATCTCTATCTTTACCTAAAAAACATGAGAGGAAAAAAAAAAGGTGGGTATATAGGTATACTCAGTAAGCAACCCACTATTGGGCCCACTAAGTGATCTGTTAGCCTTCCCATCGGGACACAAGTGCACAATGGCATCGTAAGCGTAGGCATAGGCATAAGCATAAGCGACGAACCCGAAGGCATGCTTTCATAAGTAGTGACCTCGATGGGTACTATCATAGACATGCGATGTGCTTAGCCCAATGGAAACGTTAACAGTCACTGCAATCTCATACAGACATAAACATTCATCCAACGTCATAAATCATGCTAAGATGACATAATCGTTCACCATTCATTCATCCATAAACAAACATATCAAAATATTATATTCCAATTAGAACCAATGGTACACATGCTTAGGTTCGAGGGCGAACCGTTAGTAAATCGCTTACCTTGGGTTTAGGCCCACGCAAAAGAAAACGAATACCTGAAACTCCCTCCTAAATTAGCAAAGGCTTGAGTCAAAGCCCCTAACACCAACCACAAACATTTAGTTCAATTTGTGGGGCGAATCCCCAAAATCTAAACAAATTAATTCAGCAGTCCTCACACAACTTACCCCAAAACTTGCCAAAAAGAACCAATGAAGACTTTGGTGGCTGCTACAACGCCATAGAACCTGCACCTCAGTCTCCTAATTCAAAGTTGGACCAATCGAGCCAAAATTTCACTAAATAGCCAAGACCTTTCAAGAAACTTCAAAAAAACTGACCAAAACGATCAAGTTCTTACCCCACAGTGCGCGAACAGAGGCCATACGAGTAGGCTCGACACTGTTTGGACAACCACTGCCGCAGATGTCAACAGCCCTGACGACGATTGTAGAACGTAGCTGCAGATGACGTGGCTCGCGTCTTACGGCGACAGCGAACGCGACTGAGGTCGACGGAGACAGTCACGGCACATGCCTGGGGCGGCGATGGCAAGTGCGACAGAGAATGACAGTTGGCAGCACGACTCGAACGGCGAGGCCTCTTGGTGCACAGTCGACGACGACTACAGCTAGGCGGCGGGCTCATCGCGCGGCTAGAAGAAGAAGACCGGCTGGGAGAAGAAGACTTGGAGAGAGAGGCGTGCGGCTAGGAGAAGAAGAAGAAGAAGATTTTCCCTTTTCTATTTTTTTCTTTACTACACACATCCCGAGGTCCCCTTTTTAAAATAACCAAACCCTTAACCCTAATTCCTCTTAAAAAAGGTAAAACAAAACAAAACAAAAAAAAAAAATAAATAAATAAATAAATATAACAACCCCACAAATTATTTAGTTGCCTAAACTTTGGCCTTATTAAAGAAACGAATAATTTCATGAATTAATTTAAATTTACCTAAATTTCGAGACGTTACAAAATCTACTATAAAATTCATGATATTTGGTATAATTTAAACTTGTTTTGTCACTCCAAAAATTATTTAGTAAATAAGTCATTTATATTAAACTCTTGGAAATTCTAAACCAACAAATTTAAAATTTTCGAGAGGATAATTAAGTTGAAAACAAATTTTTTTAATTATAAAATGAAAACAAAAATTATATAGAGAGATATCGTTATATTAGAAAAAGGATATACCATAATCTTTTTAATACTTAGATCCAAGGTGAAAAACACCCTTTCGGTGGAGGAGAGATTTTATTTTCTGCGATTAGTCTTCAAAATCCCCTCCGTTTTTTAAATTTGATTTACTATTAAATTGAAATTTCGCATATTGTTGGATTAATATCGATTCGATTTGATCTCATCTTACAACACTAAAACCCTAGCATGAGGTAATTGAATTTCTTCTACTGGATTCCTCGTCTCTTCTTCTGATTCATCTTTTCATTCATCGATTTGTCGGTTAAGGTTCAACCTTCGAATCTCTTTCTTAGCTACAGAAGAGAGGGAAAGAAGAAGGCTTGCTTTGGTTGGGAAGAAATTTGTGGAACTGAATTAGGGTTTAAAGAATTAGTATTACTCTACATTTTTGTTGATTCGGTCAGCTGTGGAAGGGGAAGTCAATTCAGCTTCGAATCGTTCAGAGTATAAATCAGGGTTATCGCTGTTCTCGAGGCATTGTTATGGATCTTCTCCAGTCATACACAGATCAAAACGACGATGACGGAAGCCCTAAACAGCTTACATCTTCACCAGAAGCCTCTCCGCCTCGGCTTCTCCCCTCCAAAACCTCGGCGCCTAAGGTCGATGATACAATGTTAGCCCTCACGGTGGCCAACGCCAACCAGACCCTTTCGAAGCCGATAGACCCAACTCAACATCTCGTTGCCTTCAACCCCACTTACGACCAACTCTGGGCGCCCATTTACGGCCCATCTCATCCCTATGCCAAGGATGGCATTGCACAAGGCATGCGAAACCACAAGCTAGGTTTCGTGGAGGATGCGTCCATTGAACCATTTGTCTTCGATGAGCAGTACAACACTTTCCATAAATATGGATACGCTGCTGACCCATCAGCTTCTGCTGGGAACAATTACATTGGGGATATGGAGGCTTTGCAGAAGAATGATGCCATATCCGTGTATAACATTCCACAGCACGAGCAAAAGAAGCGGAAGATTGAGAAAAAGAAAGAAATGAATGAGAATGAAGATGTAGAAGAGGACTTGAACACGGCTGAAGTTGATAATCCAGCCACTGATGTGTGGTTGATGAAGAATAGGAAGAGTCCATGGTCTGGAAAGAAGGAAGGTCTTCAAACTGAGCTAACTGAGGAGCAAAAGAAATATGCAGAAGAGTATGCAAAGAAGAAAGGTGAAGAGAAAGGTGGTGAGAAGGGAGAAGTTACAGCGGATAAGAGTACTTTTCATGGTAAAGAGGAGAGGGATTACCAGGGTAGATCTTGGATTGCACCCCCGAAAGATGCAAAGGCTACAAATGATCATTGTTATATACCAAAAAGATTGGTGCATACATGGAGCGGGCACACAAAGGGTGTATCTGCTATTAGGTTCTTCCCTAAACATGGCCATTTGATTCTTTCTGCTGGTATGGATACCAAGGTTAAGATATGGGATGTGTTCAATTCTGGTAAATGTATGAGAACCTACATGGGTCACTCTCAGGCAGTTCGGGACATTTCATTTTGTAATGATGGATCTAAGTTTTTGACTGCTGGATATGATAAAAAGATTAAGTATTGGGATACAGAAACAGGGCAAGTGATATCAACCTTCTCCACCGGGAAAATTCCTTATGTAGTTAAGCTTAATCCTGACGATGATAAGCAGAATATCTTGCTGGCAGGGATGAGTGATAAGAAGATCGTTCAGTGGGATATGAACACAGGACAGATTACACAAGAGTATGATCAACATTTAGGAGCAGTGAATACCATTACATTTGTAGACAATAATAGGAGGTTTGTTACATCAAGTGATGACAAGTCTCTCCGTGTTTGGGAATTTGGAATTCCTGTTGTTATTAAATATATTAGTGAGCCTCACATGCATTCCATGCCCTCCATTTCTGTACATCCCAATACTAATTGGCTCGCAGCACAGAGTTTAGACAATCAGATTCTTATTTATAGCACTAGGGAGAGATTTCAGCTAAACAAGAAAAAGAGGTTTGCTGGGCACATTGTGGCAGGATACGCTTGTCAGGTTAACTTCTCTCCAGATGGGCGTTTTGTTATGTCTGGTGATGGTGAGGGTAAGTGCTGGTTTTGGGACTGGAAAACCTGCAAGGTATTCAGAACTCTCAAGTGTCACGAAGGTGTATGCATTGGGTGTGAGTGGCATCCATTGGAACAAAGTAAAGTAGCAACGTGCGGCTGGGATGGGCTGATAAAGTATTGGTAAGTAAATCCCTTTAACTTGGTGTGATACTTTTGGATATTTTGTTATGAACTTTTAATAGGCCATGCCAATTCATATTTCTTTTACCCTTCAGCATGATATATTTCTTTTAAAGATAGTTCTGCAGTGAAGGAAAAATACTGGGTTTGTGCTGATCTGTGGTGTTCTTTGTGACTCTTTGTATTGTTATCTTTCGATTGACTTCTTGACTTATTAATATCTGAATGAAACTTTGGTTACCCTCATGCATGTTACATTTTTGTGACACCAAAACGACTGGCTTAAAGATTTCAGGTCATTTTCTGTTCACCTTTGGCTGTCATAGGGACTAAATATGAATTCAACTTTGGAAGGTGCTGACAGAATGCGTTTTTCCTGTTAGTGAATCCATTGTCCATAATCATTGTTGATGATCTCATATTGTGGCGAGTACCTTCATGTCTTTTTGGAATTGCAAAGGCAGGAACCTAATGATGTTTCTGCCTTTGTGATATTGACCAGATCTCAGATATAAAGACCTTATGGTTTTGCCAAAATCCTTTAGTTAGTCATTAGCCTATTGCCTTTCTTTCCAACACCTCCCTTCCCTTTTGATTCCTTTGTACTAAAATTTGTTCTATTATTTCACATTTGTTAATCTGTGTGGTCGAAGGTCAGTGGATTCATTCTGGTTGGTTTTCTTAATCAATTTAAATAGCCATGGTCATTACTATATATAATCTATTTGTAATGTATCAGCCTGTGTGCACTAGTTGTCATGCGATTTCGGTTCTCGTTGTTATGTTGGTGATGAACAATGCATCTTTACTATTTGATTGATTCGTGATTTGATGATTCGGGTAGAAGAACATCATCTTTTGGGGATGTGAATAGTTGTGGAATGATCTTTTTTCTGCTCATGCCATTTTAAAAACGGTAGGAGATTAATATCTATACTTGTGGAATGCAGGGACTAGATTTGAGGCTGAGATCATCTGTGGAAGCCATGTTTGACCTCAACTTTGTGGACAAGGAGAATTCTGGGTGAAAATCTGCCCTTAGAAAAAGAATGTATCTTAACTTGAATTTTGTGTTAGATCACCTTAGAAGTTATCCCAATGTCATTGTACTGTTAGTTTCATACATTTTTGTATACTTAATTAATACAAAATTACTTTGTTCAACTTTATGGTGTAGTTCATTTTACCTTACCTGTTTTCGTTTAGAAATGGAAATTGAATAATTCGCTTGTAACATTGTACTCACAAAAAAGGTCATTAAATTTAAGATTTGATTTGATTGGGCACCTGGGATTAAATATTTTTCTAGAATATTGTTAAGAACTATAGATATACAAAAAAGGTCATTAAATTTAAGATTTGATTAGATTGGGCACCTGGGATTAAATATTTTGCTAGAATATTGTTAAGAACTATAGATTTGAGGTTTGATTTTGTATGGAAACACTATTAACGTTTAGAGGAATAAACGAATTAATACCAATGAATTTCAAGCCATTGGTATGATGAATTGATTTTAAATAATCAATGTAATTTAATGCAATGATTAACTGTTAACTGTAATTATTATAAATCGAATACTTGTACTGAGTTAACTCATTAACTTTTAAGATTAATAATTAATAACAAATTTAGCTTAATAATTGATTAAATAATACTTAATATACTTTTATCCTAATTTTGCTATAATTAATTTGAATGTTGGTCACGTTTTACAAGTATAATGAATCAATAGTAATATAAAAAGCATGATCCAATTAATTGTTATTTAGTGTTTACCAATATTTTGTAATCTTAATGAAAGTTTGGCTCCACAACAAAAATTGTAATTCAATTGAGAAAGGATGATCAATCTAATTATCATTGATAATTATATTTACAAGTGCATACTAATATAGATCGATAAATTCTGACTAAATAATCTAGATGAATATATCATAAAATATTTAAAGAGATTATCTTAAACAGAAATCTCACAGATTTAAAAGATATATAAAGAAACAGTTCAAGGTATATGAAATGTCAAGAAGGTAGGCTGTCCTTCCCAAATATACAAACCCTACCTCAAACAAAGGAATAAAGAGACATTACCTAACCCATTCCACCCCCAAAACTTATGTAATCTGTAATCACATAACGCTGCAACCCATCTGTCTGAAGCCTACTGGTACAATCAGAAGCTGTCATTTTCTTCTAAGACCACAAAGTTGGCAGTACGAGGGTGCTCGAAAAATAATCAGATGCCATTAATAGGTGAAACACAAACAAAGGAGAACGAGATGGGAAAAGTATAATTCAAAATATGTTTGAGAGTGATATTGAAATAGTTAAAATCATTCCAAAATACAGTTTCATATGAAAATTGTGACTAGAAGTACAAAACCAAATGCCACATTGACTTTAAATGATTAAAGTATATTTAAGAGTGATTTTAAACCAACCAAAAAGTTGGATGAGATAGATAGTGTATGGATATTTAACCAACATCATTTTTTAATCAATAAAAACGTTCGATTGGCATCATGCAAGGAGGCTAGGAGCAGTAACTCACAATACAAACACAACTATCCTATGGACAGATTCACACCACGTCGACTTGCTATTGCTACGAGTCAAAAGCCTAAACCTTGGGTTTGTTCCCCATGTACTTAGAAAACAAGCCAAGTGATAAGCTATATCTAGCTCGTCTAATTTGATTTCTTAGTGTTGTGATGTGACCCTAACCCACCATGTAATTTCAACTTATTGCAGACACTTTTGTGGCTTTACATTTCTGAATTTGTTGAAAAAAAAATCATACCTAAAATCGGTTGGTTGCTAGGATGAGAACAGTGAGATTGCTTTAACTTCACTAGCCAAGCACGATAGAAGATAGCACAGCCCGCCCAATCCCAAGTGAACTATTACTTGAACCAAACAAAAGACCTGCCAATTCATTGTTTTGGAGCCTGATCTGAGGGAGAGCTCTCCACAGGTTCTGATAGACATCGTCTTTTCACATCTTGGAACTCTACTTTGAGCAAACATCTTATCCTCGTCCTCAAGCTGGAAGCCTCTTGGGGTTTGAACCACCGCTTGCCAAACTGAGAACTCACGAGCAAAACTCCACATCAAGCTTGGAATATGGTTAATATTAAAAAAATCAATTCATAATCATGAATACCATATCCAAGTCCTTCCTTTTTAGCCTATCAGGAGCCTCTTCGATGAAGCGTTCTATGAAGTATAGAACAAAGAGACCACAGTCATAGTCGTTCTTTTGTTGTGGAACCTGGTGATAGGCATTCATTAAATGAAAAGGCAAAATCTCAAATACACAATACAAAAAATATTTAAAATTATTGAGTTTACGAAGAAAAGATGAAGAGCTATTGATTTTAACATCTGGTAGAGTTTCTTACACTTCAAATTATTTTGTGCTGTAAATGACTTGCTAATCCATTGCTCAATAAAACAATTTTTTTAACGAGAAACAAACTTTTTAATTGATGTATGAAAAGGTGTTCGACAAAATATTTGCCTACTTAATGGGCCCAATACTATTTTCTGTTAATTCTCCTTCAATTTCTGGTTCCCATTGGCATATGCGATACACGTAGAAATTGATAAATCTGAAAAATTACTACCATCTACAGGTTTACAAAATACACAGAAAATATAACTGATAAGAGTAAGGAGACTACCTCGATTATTTTCTCTTCAATTCTTCGAGAGATATTTTTCCATATTCTATGCGGCATTGGGAGATCTGAATCAGCAACTTCTCGATCCAAGTAGCACCATTCCTCTTTTATAAAACTACAGAACAATTTATGAAATTAGATCTTAATTGTTTTCTGAAGAACGTCTCAACAACAGAAGTTCCATAAAACAAAATATAGTGGAATAAATTTCACCGACATAGTTGAAGGAGTTTTGATTATTGTCATAAAGGGACTGACATACCTCTTAATGTTATCAAAAATTGATCTGCTAGAGTGTAGTCTCAATGAATCCAAATGAAGTATAATGGGTCCCGATTCATCTTCTTTCTGTGGAAAACATATAATCACCAAACTCCAGTGGAGACTGAACACATTAGAAACCAAAAGATAGAATAAAAAATCTGGGTAGTAAATGATTTTTTTAGAAGAAAAGAAAACACGTACTAGAACAACACAAAATGCATAGAAGATTTAAGGTCTATTTGGTAGGTAATTTGAAAATAGAATTTTGAAAACAAGGGATTCATTGAAAACAAAGTTGTATTCATGTTTTCAAAAATTAGATTAAAATGTTTTTGATAGCAGATTAAAATGTTTTAAAAAATGGGTTTGGTGGCAGATTCAAAAATTAGATTTTAGTTTAAACATTTGTTTAAAATGTTTTTGATAATATAAACTATAAAACTAGTTGTAGTTGTCCACTAAATATTAGGTTAAATATGAAATATTAATTATTAATTTATGAGCATGTTTTATGTTGAAAAATTTAGTAGAATTATTATTTTGTGATATCCTATAATTTATATTGCATTCTACAATAAATATTTTAATTTAAGAAAAAGTTATTGAGTTTACAATATGAAATACTATACTTGTTAATATCTATATCGTTTTTAATATAATTCTGCATTTTGAAAATCTGAATACACCGAAAACATAAAAATGCTATTTTCAGAATTTGCTCTATTTGAATAACAGAACCTGAAAACAGTTTTTAAAATATAATCCAAATCGTCTACCAAAGACTATAAATCTAAAAACATAAAACAGAATCCAAATTACCTACCAAACGCCTTAAAATCCTAGATAATCAAGGCATCTGGATTTAAAATTTTCCCTTTGACCATGGGCCAGCCAATCGTGGACAGTAAAAGGAGCAATTGAAAATCTATAGACAATGTAAGAGCTACAGGAAATAAATAGCACAATCAATTATCAATATGATGATATTCTAAGAATAACGTGCAAACTATAAAAGGGTTGACTATAGGAACTTACTCCTCATGGATTGGAATCAGTACATATGCTTTCTGAAATATATTAACGCCTTTCCACCACCTTCTGAACTTGACAAAAAAATTATCCCTGTCCTTTCCCTTAACATGTCAAAATATGTAAAGTCAAAACATAACTTGCAGGAGGAAGTACTTTAACACAGCAAAACAATACGAAGTATATCAAACTATAGAAATGCACAAATGGAAATGCATGTTGAAAGAAACAATAACTTCTTTGTTGACGCATGGGATGAGGATACTTCTGAACTTGGATTGTGCCAAAAATCAAGGTTAAGCTAGTTGCTAGACTATCGTGGCTCTAATACCATCTTATGATATTCAGACGAAGGAAAGAGAGAGTGATCAATAAACTTTTAAATTGTTATTGATGATCAGGACGGACAGTGGTATATATAGCCAACCATGAATAGAAAAATATACATAACAGCTGAATAGCAACTTAATAGAAGCATTGAAACACCCTAAAAAACAGTGTATAGTCAGTCACCTTGTTTGACACAGCCTCCTTTAGCTTTTCATAAAAATAGGTATTGAAAAAGTGATAATTGCATGTCACCTTATTTGTTGAAAATGCTCGCTGTTGTAAATATCTGCATAAGAAGAAAAGTTGCACATGGAACACAAAAATGCATAAATAAAACAAGCAAATAAAATTTTCATCAAGATTTAAAAAGTAACAAACGGTCAACTTTCCACAGCAGTAATAATAATAATAATTATTATTATTATTATAAACCCTCCTAGCTACAATCAGCCATGAAACTACAAAATAAGACTCTTTGGTCTTTACGTGATAAAAGCATAAAGTATATCCCCTTCAACACTTAAACAATATAAACTTAGAGAAAAGCATCCAAATATATTTAATCTCGTTGATTGAATAATTGAATAGAACAACTTGATCATTCTTATATGAGCATAATTATTAGAACTCAAGGACACGGTTGTACAACCTATAGAATAGATCCTGTTCAAGTAAGATCGTTATATGAGCATAATCAACTAATCATACAGCTAAGTGCTAAGTGAAACATAGATCTTCCTTGCCGCCTCCACGATCCACTGTATATAAAACATCACAGTCCTATCAATAGACCTTTGAGATGAGTGAGGAAACAGGATAAGAAGTTTCTAGGCCTTTGCGCTAAACTAAACTAAACTGAAAATTGCATCAAGATCATTTGCCATCCCAGCAAAAAGATTTAACTCATCTGGATTCCTCTGAAAAGTTTTTCTTTTCTTTTCAAATTACCGGTGACAGCATTATATACTGAAAAGGTGCATCCCATACTAAAAATTCAAAATAAAACAAGAAAATTGAGAACGAGAATTAGAAAGGGAAGTTAAGTCATGCCTTGAGAGAAGGGGGACAAGCCCTTCTAAACATAGAAAAAAGTTTAAGTTCCAGTAAAAACAACAAAAACATTTTTAGGAAGAACAGGAAACTACCCAATGATTTTTGGTGATAACAATGTATCATGCCATATCAAAAGTTCATAGAGGACAAGAAAACATTTTGGAGTACAATGAGTCACACATCAAGTACATCTGATCTATTTACTTTCACAAGTCCAAATGGCCTACTAACCGAATATAAAAGTTCATGATCGTTGATGTCAAATAACCCTCTGGATCAAGACACTTAATGTCCTCAAAACAAATTTCAACGGATTCTGGATCATCCCTGTCAACAGTTATTAGAATATGTAATTAATAAAAATTCAAAATAAACAAAAAGCTAAGTTACTTTCATAGAAGCACAGATTCAAAGAGAAGATACTTGAGCATTCATAATATGGAAAAGCGATATATACCTCGATGGGTAGTAGATCTTAGCCTCTTTCATGCTGAAAAGTTCCACAAAACGTAAATCAAAGCTTGAATTCAAAAGTTGTCCAAGTGAATATGATTGTCAATGGACCCAAGAAATAAGCACATCAAATTTACCATTTATCATCATGCTCGGGTATTTCCATTGCCAAAGCTTCCTCCTCGTCAACGACTACAATGGTCTGCCCCTGTTAGATAAACAAAGTATCATAAAAAACAGAATATACATAACTATCCCACATAAGGGCAGCATGAACGCCACAAAACAAATGCTGCCACAAAAGAGAGATAAAAGTACCCACTAAGCTCTATACCACACTATTGTGTGAGATGGTAAGATTAATATAACAAAGGGGCATTACATCTTGCCTTATGTATCAAAGCCACAAGGATGAAAAACAGAAACCCAACAAAGGGTAACATTCAAAACATACCTTTTGAGGCATCGGAGTATCTGACTGCTGAACCTCAGAAGCGTCCTTCCTGCAGAGAAGAGACCAAAATAATGTAAGCACGTGAACTGTGGAAGGGCTAATGCAATCTGAAAAATTAACTGAGAATTTATACAAGGTTATTCAATTATTTACGTCAACTTTGATCAGTCATTTTTAAGAACGACAGTTAGATGAGCTAACATTTTATACCTTTTTAGCTCAACTGGATACTTAATTTTATTCATTTTCTATTTTGGCCCAGATCAAAATGTTGTGCCTCAGCTCAATGCTGTAAAGGTTGTTCGGTTGGAAATTTGGTTATAGAGAAGAAGATCAGGGTGTGAAAAGCCTAAATAATGAGATTTTTTTTTTTTTTTAATATAGGAAACAACATTCATGATATGAAATATAAAAAATAGAACGAAAATCTCATTCAATGGGCTTCTCCAGTCGGAAGTAAGAGAACAAGAGCTATAGTTACTATTTTCTTTCTTTCTTTTCTAAAGAAAACAAAACTTTTCATTGAAAAACGAAAATATAGTTAAGCTATGGCTAAAGGGGAGAATTGTTTTTCCACCAAGAAATGGCTAAAAAAGATAAGAGATCAGGAGGGCTTATGTTGTTTTCTCCTTGTCCTTTAAATTCTGTCATTTCTCTCTTTCTATAGGCACCAGATGAAGGCACAACAGAAATGTAGCCGTCGGATCTACTTGGCCATTTTGGACGAATGCTCCATCAGAATCATAACCAACCATGATAAAACATCATCGGGAGAACTACTGACCATCCAAAAGCTGAGAAAAGATAACTCCACAGTTTGCTTGTATAAGAGCAAGAGGAAAAAAAATATAAACTCGAGTTTCATTGTGTGATTGCACACATGGCACCAACTAGAAGAAATGGTTAGCCATGAGCATCTTCACTGAACGCGGTCTGAGGTGTTGAGGCACGTGTGACTAAGCTTCCACATCCACAAATCAGAACCGGTAGAGGACCGGAGGGAACTTAATGACGGGATTTGTTTACAGTAGTATCATAGCCCTTGGAGTTTTTGCTCGAAAGATTTGGTAGCTGCTCCATTCCTTCTGTTACTTCCAATGGAGAGTCTTTCTGTGACTCCGAGATAGGAGACTTTCATCTCAGATTATATCGTTTATTTTATCAATGAAATACTATTTCTTTAAGAAGATAGTAACAATAATAGAAAGAGGCCATGAGAGATTCCTAAAACTAAAACATACATCCAATACATGAGAGCATAACATGTATCCCAAACATACGCAGGAAACAAGAGATGGAATCATGAAGAGATGTCTAAAATGCTGTATGTGTATATGAGGGATGGAGGCATTGTTGCAAGATAAAAGGACCATGTGTCAAGAAACACAAGTAACTGCCTCTGATTTGATCTAGCTATTAGATCAAAAATATTATCCCCAATTCCTAGCATGGAACAGCTAACCAATACACAACATGCATCCAATGGAATAAAGTCTTAAAATCACGTAAAGAACAAAGAGGGAGAAAGAGATAAAAGGCTTTCAAGCATGCAAATGAGCATAGCTTGTGATATAATCCACATAATATCAATCATCAAAGATTGGCCTCGTGATCATTAAAGAATAAAGACCACATAAACAATCAGAATGATAATGTTCATGCCATGGTGGTCACTTAGGATTAAATAATCTACAAATTTCCTTGGCAACCATAGTAGGTTCAACTCAAGTAATTGTCTCAATAATAGTCGTGGCATAAACTAGCTTGGAGGCACATGGATATGAAAGAAAAATGCACATACTGTCATATAGATACTAGCAATCACTCTAAAAACTCTTCTTTTTGTGTGAATTTCCTAAACCATTTATAGAATAGAATGTCATTACTTTAATCAAAAGAGCCTACCCCAACCCCACAGAAAAGGCAAAGAGGGCTGATCCATTGCTTGGGCGATAGCTACCACCATTCTGAAGGAAGATTCTAACGAAATGCTCCATGTTATTTTATAGTTTTAGTTATTATTCTTTAACACTCTCTTCGATTCTTTAGTGAAATTTCTTTCCAAGATTTTTTTTTTCTTGAATAAGGGACAAATTTCATAAATTTCATTGATGTATGAAATTTACACAAAAGGCAATAAGTTAATGATAAGTGAGTTAAGATTTCTCCAATCGGCCAAAAGAGAGGGAAAAAAATGAGAGCTAAAGAAAGATGTACACTTGCACCAAGTCATAGCAAGAAAGATAACATGGTCAAAAAATCTATCAAAAGTGCTATCACAATTTATTTCCAGGATTTGAACAACTTTACATCGCTACACTCTTATATTAGTGGATAGACATTAAGAAGTGTTGAGACGTGAGACTTGAGAGTAATATTTATTTGCTTATTTGAATACTTGCTTAAGTTTTGTTAATTAACTTATATAATTTTTTAAAATTTCAATGTTTTTTAATTATTATTTTTTTGCAAATATCCATTAATCTTCCTATGTTCAAGACATGAATATTCATCAATATTGACATTTAAGTCCTTGATTCAAGTTAATTGCATACTAGAGATAATAAACATTTAAGTTAATATATATGCAAGGATAAAGTTCTGAAACAAACAAAGAATGTAACAAATCTGCACGTCCAACCATCTCTAGTGCATAGTAAATTCTTGTATTGCATAACCTTGTATAGTTTATGTGGAAAGAAATGAAAAAAACTGCCTTCTCAAGACAGCTTCCTGTATCAACATCACAACTGCATTGAGATAATGGTGGGAAAAACTTAAAAACTAGTCAAATGGGGGTTCAAGCAGAACTTACTTCCCAAAACAGTCGGACTGTCGTTCACTGACACGAAAATCAAAATGATCGGGACTTTTACTATTTTGAGCGGCAACTGAAGAAACTCTTTTTTGTACATCAGTAGAAAGATTGTTAACACGTTTGAATGGCTGCTTTCTGGATGATGTTTGGCCCTTCTGTTTTACTTTTGGTGATAACCTACCATTAGATCTTTGTCTTCGATTATCACAGCGTCCCAAAATCGATAGCTCTTGACCAAAGGCATTATTATTGCATTCTGTCTGCTCGGATAATTTAAAATACATACAGGAATTACATTGAGGACTGAAGTAAATAAAAAAGTTACAGTTATGGATATTTGTTTTTATATAGAGGACTGGAATAAATAGAAAATTTGCAGAAATTAATAGGGAGCATAGTACTTTTTCTTCCAACTTCTGGTAAAAAGAAGAAGTGAATGGGGACAATGAAGCAGTCCTTTCCCTAGCTGCATAAGACGTACATACAAAACGATGTAACCATTGGGCCTGATTAATTGACAAATTTTGAGTTATGGAACAATTTCTTGGTAGTTGATCATATAACCAAACTGTATGTAAGAAAGCACAGTGATGATTCAAAAATTAGAAAAGTTGAGAAACTCTCTTACACTTCTCGTCAATAAGATCAAAGATCAGAATTTAATATTTATGCTCGCACCTTACCTCCAACAGTAATTTGATGGTGTCAAATTTACCTCCACAGTTAATTTATCTGCTATAATTAAAATATAAAAAAGGCACTAAAACTACAAATCTTCAAGAAAATAAAGCAGAAAAGTATGTCCGATACAGGTAGGGAAAAAATCTAAATTGGACTCCTTGTCAACTTCCGCTATCTAGTCAAGATATGATTTTAAAGATCTGAGTTTATGTCCAACACAATCTAGTATCTTTCTTTTCATTGACTGCGAGTACATACTGTTCTTCAAAGATACCCTAATTGTCCATGAAGAAAATAGTTCACTTCAACCTAAAGGATTTGTACATTTCTTCTTATTAGTCACCCTAACTTATTCTGTTCTCACTAAGAGCAGAGAAAGTTTGAGCTTTTCTACTTATACGTATAGCGCCAGAGTGAGTGATTGCATATCAACTAAAGGCTGGCAAAAGATGACTTTCTACATACATATAGTCAGTCAGTTTGGCTTGGCTCCTTTTGTTGGGCCATCTTTTATGTGCCGTTTTATATACTAATGGGTAGGCAATTGATGATGGTGAAAAGAACATAAATAGTTTTTTTCCTTCCTACTTTTTTCTCTGAAGAAAAAGGGCTTGAACATCTTTTGGCAGACAAATGTGCTTGATTTCATACTGGAGAAAAAAAAATTATATAGAGCATTACATGAACAAAAACATTCTAGATCACAATTCAAGCATTCAACCACTCCAGATCCATCAATTTTTCCATTTCATCAATGTGAGGCGATACCATTCAATATATAATTTGGGGTTTTAAGGTCAGTATGAGAGTGCAATAAGAATAAATCAAAAGGAGATTTTAGTGCCAGATTCAGAACCATACCAGCTATACTTGAGGTAGTTGGCTGTGAGAGATTTTCACATCCAGTAGCTTCCTGAAAAATAAGAAAAGCAGGAGAAACTTAAATTAGGACCGATTCAGGGTAGTAAAACCTCATATGAAGTTATACGCTCCTCGATATTTCTCACCAACATCAAGATAAATTTGCTTCAACAAAAGTTGACTTGCAATAGCAGGTTCTAATACTAGTGCATAAAGGCTGACTACATGATTATTAATCAACTTCAGGCAAATGCTAGCCACCTTTTCTCCCTAGCAGAGATTCCAGAGATGAGGTAAATATAAATGGCTAAGTGGTTAAGGCATTATATATTCCTTTCAAAAAAATCGTACATTCAAATATTCACATTCGAATTGGTATTTGTCTTTAATATTGTACAAGGATTCTAAGAGATAGGTAATCAAGGTTTTCAAATGAGCTTTTGGCCTTATAAATTATTTCTATTAGTCTATCATGGTGGGATAAACTTTCCATGTGAGGATTGTTTTAAGAGGAGAGAGGCACGTCTTACACCAAGCAACTTTAGCTAACACCCACTTACTACGTCTTCAAGGGGATAGCCGTTCTATGATTGAGGGAATCCTGATGAACTCTTCTTTTTAGGATAGGGGAGAGTATTGTAGCAAGCCTATCGTTTGGCTATCTTGTGGGAGCGTGGCTCGAGAGGAATTGCAAGGTATTTAGAGGGGTGGTGAGATCTTTAGAGGAGATGTGGGAAGTGAGATTTAATACGTCTTTATGGGTGTCTGTAAGTTGAACTTTTTGTAATTACTAGTATTTTATTATTATTTTGGACTGGAGCTCTTTCATGTAGTTGAGGATTCATTTTGTGGGCTTTTGTCTTTGTATGTGCTTGTATGTTGTTTTATTTATTTTTTTTTTTTATAAGAGACAAATTTCATTGATGTATGAAATTACAAAAGAGGGGAAAAGAAACCCCACAACCAAAGATGTTACAAAAGACATCTCCAATTGGTCAAAAGAAAATCAAAACTATAGCAATTGAAATGTTTAGTTAATTTACACCAAGAGATAGCAATGCTAATGTAAGAACCCTTCAAACCTGCAAAAGAAACTTCTACCACAGCCACAAATTTCCCAAGAACAGAGTCTCAATCTGATAATTTTATCTATATACCTCTTAAAGGAAAAGAGGTTACAGACAAGATGAAAATTATCAAGGCAGAAAATCGACAAAACAACTCCAGCATACCAGAGGGCTGGATCCTCCCTTAGCAATTCTTGCTCAACAATTCCGAGATACCCCTCCCTTCCCCCACAACGCTCCTTTTAAAACCGTTATCCCCACCCCAATTGGTCCCCACATCTAACCAACTCTCTAACAAAATTCTCATTAATCCCCCATTTCTTCTATAATTACCTTCTTACCGCTTCGTTTGTATGTATTTATAATCGGTGGTCTTACAGCTAATCACATGATCAAAAAAGATGTCGAAATGTTGAGCTTTGTTGTTGAAGAGGTGGTTGTTCCATTCAAACCAAACCGACCAAAGGAATGCTCTAACAATATGTTTCCATAGGAGACCTTTTCTACCCTAGAAAGAATGATCATCAAGAACAAGGGGGAGGAATTGGTTGATTTCCGAGGGAAAGACCACATACCAGTTAAAAGCAAGAAGAATGTGGTTCTGGCGGAAAGGCCACATACCAGTTAAAAGCAAGAAGAATGTGGTTCTGGCCCTTGAAAAAGCACAGAACATGAATAAATAACTTTGAGATTCAATGTCCCTTTTGCAAAGAGTGCACCAGTTGGCAGACATCGCTAGAGAGGGGTTGCGGCATTGAGGCTTGTCGTGTGTGAGGACTACCCTGTGTGAAAGCTCCCAAAGAAAGAATTTAATCTTTTTGGGATAATGGCCAGACCAAATACCATTGATAGAGCCCGTAGAAGATAACCCATTGCTTACATACCTAGAATCAATCCAAGACTTTGTAGAAAAGATCCCAGATGGTTCCAGCTTCCATAACCATTTGTCTTCTGATTGGAAGGGCTGATAGGTGGTGAGTGTTTGAGAGAGTGTTGCCCATTCCTCAGTTTCCAAATCATTTAGATGTCTCCAAAGATGGAGATTCCACCCTACCATTCGTCCTATTCCAGAAATCAATGACCATAGCTTCCTTTGCAAGAGACAGAGCATAAAGGTTGGGGAAAGATGTATGCAACGGAGTATTGTTTACCCAAGCGTCGTACCAGAAAGACATAGAAGTCCCGCTGCCTAAGCAACATGAGAGGTTGGAAATAGGACAAAGCTTTCCAAGGACCTTTGGTAGTGGACATAGATCTATCTATTACCAACTTTGTTATCGCACAAGGATGTTCCAAATTTTGCCATGATCACTCTCTGCCATAAAGCAAATCTTTCCATCCTAAAGTGCCAAATCCATTTTGCAAGGAGACCCTCGTTTCTCAACTTGATATTGGTGATCCCCAAACCAACGGTAGATTGTGGGGCGGTAACTTTATCCCAACAAACAAGATGTAAGTTAGAGCCATCTTCCTTCCCTTCGAGATCTTTTCAATAATATTGGCCACTTTATGAGGGAGATTGAAAAGGGAAAGATAATAGGTAGGAAGGTTGCTTAATGAGGCTTGAATAAGAGTTAACCTCCCCCTTTAATATGTATGATGAAGACTACGCCTTAATTCTTCGCTCAATTTTCTCAATTACCGAGGCCCAAAAAGTGAGAGTTCTAGGTTTGCCATGTAGGGGAAGCCCGAGGTAGGTGTTAGGCCATAATCCAACCTTGCAACTAATAATCCCGCAATGTCCTGAAGCTGTGTGGGAGTAAGATTTATGCCAAGAATTTCAGATTTTTGGTGATTGATGGAAAGACCGGAACAGGACGACCATTCAGCTTGAGTTAGCAAACGACTAAGGGTATCGACAATGATATTAAAGAGGAAAAGAGAGCGGATCCCCTTGCCTAATACCCCTAGAAGCATGGATTTTTTCTCTAGGACGACCATTGATAATGATGGAGTAATTTCGGAAGAGATACAACCCAAAATCCATTTTCTCCAAAGGCAGCCGAAACCTCTAGCAAAGAAGGGTGTCAATGAAGTCTCAATCGACCGTATCAAAAGCCTTTTCAATATCCAGTTTAATCACAATGCCCTTCTTCCCCTTTCTAGTCCATTCATCAATAAGCTCATGAGCAATAAGCAAGGCATCCAAGATTTAATGCCCCTCAACAAAGGCCAACTGGTATTCAGATATAAGGGTAGGGAGAACCTTCTTCAATCTATCAGAGAAGACTCTAGCCAAAACCTTATAAATACCAGTAGTCAGATTAATAGGTCTAAAATCACCAACTCTTTTTGTATCAGCACACTTGGGGATGAAGCAAATATAAGTCTCAGTGAGATTGGCGTTGACAATATCTTTCTTAAAAAAATCCTAAAACACCCTCAATACGTCGAGCCTAAGGATGTGCCCAAATTTTTTTTATAGAATTCAGCAGTATATCCGTCAGGGCCTGGGAACTTATTTGTACCAAGAGCACAAACAACCCCTCATATTTCTTGTTCATTAAAAGGAGCTTCTAACTATGATGATTGTTGCATAGTTAGAGACGGCCAGTTAAGTGTAGGTAATATAGTGAGGTTGTTCTTTCTCGGAAAACAATCTAGAGAAGAAGCCCAGAAATTCCTCAACAATATCGGGTTCAACAAGAAGGTTCACACCATTTGTGGAGATAATTTCGAGAATGGTGTTTTGCCTTCTCTTTGTAGCCACAACACGATGGAAGAAACGAGTGACTAGATCACCTTCGTTAAGCCAAATGGTTTTGCGCTTCTGCCTCCAAAGAGCTTCCTCCTTGGCCACCACCGAGAGGAGTTGTGCTTTAAGGAAACTTTTTTGCACTCTATGGATGGGGAGACAATAAATTGATTCCTCAATGCTATCTAGTAATGTGATTTCCGCTATAAACTAGTTCTTTTGCGTGTGAACACATCCAAAAGTATCTTTGTTCCACACTCTGAGGATTTCTTTAAGACCCTTCAACTTGACAATGAGGCCATGTCCTGATCATCCAAGAAAGGTGTGTTCTTCCACCAATATTCAACAAGGCCACAAAAGTCTTTGTGCAAAAGGCACATGTTTTCAAAACGAAAAAGGGGTGGGACCCCATTTGTCTACACCAATGGATAGCAAGATAGGGTAGTGGTCGGATGTGGGTCTCTCCAATCTCCTAAATGTAGTGTAGGCAAATTTCTTATGGATGCTTTCAGTTATCAAAAAGCAATCAATGAGAGTGAAGATCGGGTAATGCCTATGTCCAGACCAAGTGTAAGAACCATTTTGAAGAGGGATGTCTAGGAGATCGGACCCGTCAATAAATGAATTAAAAGTTTTCATACTAACTATTTGGGGCTTGACATTCGATTTTTCATAGGACCATCTGGACACAATGAAATCATCTCACAAAATCCAATTTTGTGTGCAAAGGCCTTGTAGGTCGTAAAGCTCCTACCAAAAGAGAGGTCTATCTTTAGCCCGAGGACTGTATATACCAGAAAGCCAAAAGAGAAAGTTGTCAGCCAGGGAAAATTGTAAGGTAAGTGAGAAAAGTCCTTTAAATACCTCCCCAGAAGTGATGGATGTGTCGTTCCACATGAAGATGATACCACCAGAGGTTCCCGAACCTCTAACACAGACCAGTTGATATGCCTAGAGCTTCAACGAGACTTAATGATAAAAAAATCCACATCTTCGAGCTTTGTTTCCTAAAGGATAACCATTGTAGGATTATGTTTTAAAATGAGATTTTCCACAACTGCTCGCTTCTCCCAAGCCTTGATGCCTTGGACGTTCCAGGACAGAATAATCATGTAGAAGAGGTCGACCCACCAAGAAAAGCCTTTGAGCAGTCCTCGTCATAATTAATAGAAGTATAAACCCTCTTTAGTTCATTAATGCCCCTGGTTTGTTTCTGGGATCATTTGACCTTCTTTGAGGTTGATGGAATAGCTGTAATACACAGATTATGTTCCAGAAACCAAGGAACCACGATCCGAAGGTGAGATACTGGATCAGAAGAGCTTGAAACGGGTTCACCCTTCGGTTCAAGGTCGCTCTCGGCCAATAGAGAAGCGCCAATCATAGTGTTTTGTAAGGAAAAATTGGGGGAGGAGAGGTGGGATGTGTAAAAGGTGAGGGAGGAGCGGTGGAGAGCGAAAGAGGACTGTAGTCTACGTCATCATGGTTGGAGAAGTTTGGGCAGAATGCCGAAGAGGTGAATTTTGTGCCAGGTATGAGGTAAGATTTTTTGTTTTGAATAGTGATGGAAAGTTTGTGAGGGGAATTATAAAGGTCAGTTGGAAGAGGCAGGGAAAGAGGTATGGTGGTGTTCGAGACCGACGGGTGTGGAGACGAAGAATGGGTCGATTCAATACTGGCGAAAGGGCTTGGGTGGGCCGAGTCGGATAAAGGTTCAGTTCCAATAGCTAAAGATGGGTCAATGGGCTTATCGGGACAAAGGTTGGGCCGGGGTGTAGTGGTTTTTTGTAGAGATATGGGGGGAGGAGCAAGAGGAGGTTGGGTTGGGGTGAAGTGGGCTTTTGTTGAGAAATAGTGGGAGGGGCAAGGGGAAGAACTTCCGTTGAGACAAAAGGTCGGGAGATGGGCTTTTTAGAATAGATAAATGGGTCGTTGGGTTTGAGGGGGAGAAGGTCTGGTAGGTAGAGGCTTAGGATTGGGAGGTGGGATAGATAGGGTAGGTGAGGGGTCAGAGAATGGTACCTGTGGAGCATCAAGGGCTGACTCAGGGTACAGTCCGAGGAGACCCTTCTGCAAATCAATCGACACCTTGGGCTATGCGTCATCCGAAAGAAGGCAATGGTCCGGTGGTTGGGTACCATGGATTCCGGCAACGAAACCCAAAAACTGGTTGTTGTTAAAAAAAAAGGCTGATTTGCACCACTATCAGAGATGCAGATGGAGAGGGGATCCCAACTACGGCCAAAATGAATCATGTGGAGTTTTGTTTAACTCTAATCGTAGCCTTTAAGAGATTCAGATGAGATAACGACTTCCTTACAACTTCGACAAAACCACCGCAAGCGTCCTCGATAGACTTGAAGGTAAGGTCGTCCCAACGATCTAAAGGGCGGTTTTTGATTATCCAGCCACCATAGCAGGGAACGACTGGACTCGCTTTGGCAACGTTATTACTCCATGGGGTGAACTTTGGAGAGAACGGACCAACCTTATACCAATCTTTTATCAACCCGAGGATTATTTTGGCTTGCTCTTCATCCTCGCATCTAAAAAGAGCCCGATCAGCTTCTATTGGGTTGATGGCACAACGGTCACAGACGTGTACTTGGAGGGCCCTCATAATATTGTACCAGTCGTCGTGGATACCCCATCTCTTAACAGTGACGAATGTGCTAAAGTGAATAGTGGCATGTGCAAACTCCGTGGTTTGTTTGTCTGTAAGCGTTGTCCCCTTGTGGTGTGTTAATGGAGCTTTTGCCTTTAAAGCCTCTTTAAAGGATGGGAGAATAGTTTCCTTAATGTTTTATGTTGGTGCATTTAAGGTGGGTTGTGGGTCACATTTCTGTTATCTGTGAAGGAGTGAATCAATGTATAAAAGGCTATCCATCCCTTTCTTCCTTCACCAAGAGGAACAAGTATCTTGTTTAGGCCTCCATTGTTATCGAACTTGGCAACTTCAGCCAAAATACCTCTTCTATTGGTCGATTTTTCAACCCAAATAGTTTGATCATCAAAACGAAACTCCTTAAAGAATTTCTGGTTTAGTGGGGCATTCAACAAATAGGAGAAGGTCTTAGTGATCCACGTGAGTGTCTGCCATTGTAGCACGTTGTTCCCCCAAAGTACATTGGACTTCAATCATCCTCTTCCTAACTTCTATCAACGGCAAGCGTTGTTCCAAATTTAGGTGCATTCTTAGAAAAAAAATCTACCTCCACATGTCATGACCTGCATACAAAAGAACGTTTTCTGGTCTTGAACGTCTTTCTCGAGCTATAAATCTCCATTCTTGACAAATTCCTATTTCTATCTCCACTATTCATGACCCATATACAAAAGAATATTTTCTGGTCTTGAACATCTTTCTTGAGCTATAAATCTTCGTTCTTGGCAAATCCATGGCAAGTTCATGAAATCACCTTTCTATTCGTGAAAATAGGGTACTCTAAAAGGTACCCCTATGTAAATAAGTGTGCATTGTTGAGTAAAGAGCACAACTTGCAAAGTTCTCTCTTGTGATATATGTCAACAATTTCAGTTTTCCATCAACAACAACCAACCTTGGCCCAAGCAATTGCTTTGATACGAAATTGGGGTAGCCTACGAGACTAAATATAATTCCCTCCAAGAAGTCTATCAAAAAAAATTTATTGTCAATCAAAATTATGAATACAAGAGGGCAATTCTCTGTTTATAGAGATTTGAAAAATAAACTGAAGTATTAAAAATTAAAAAATGTTAAAAGGATACTAAAGGAAATTGAGCCAGATTTAACCTAGACTAACAAGGTAACTCCTTACATTGTTACAAAGGGAAAATGTTTAGACGATGATCTTTCTAACCTTTCCACCTCAACATTCTCAAACTTCTCGAGCTAGCTGGGAGAGGCAAGAAAGCGATCTAACGCATTAAAATGTCCTCATAATTCCAGTGAGATTTTGGAAGCAATCAAATATGTGCCTCCTCCAACTGGAGAGTTTTCTTAACTAGTCTGTAGGTAGGAGGGTTTCCCTCCTTTAGTTATACCGTTTGATCATAATAATGAAAAGTCGTCGCAAGATAGCCCTTTTTGTTACGAACGACTGAGGAACTGACCAGTCACAAAAACAAACATAGATTCCAAAAGGGGGAGTTTAACTGATATGAAACAGCGAAGTGTGTTCCATGAAAATCTTGATGATCGAACGCGATTTATTAAGGGAGGGGGGGAAACCTGAGGTAAAGTACATAATCAGCATTAGAGCGTAGGCCGGAACATACGAAACAAAATTTTCCCAAATGATACAGAAAACAGCAAAATCTAATACAACCAATTGCCCATTTTTCAGTTTTCACAAGAAATCAAAATTAAAGGAGGAAATAACCTTTTCAATTCGACGGAGCTTTCTGGATTCCCTCTCTTCCTCTGCCAGCAATAGATTGCAATGATACTTGTCCCCCTTGTCTGGCAATCTGGAAGCGGAAGTCTCGTAGAATTGCTTCATTCGGCGAATCCTATCTTCCAGCTCGCCATCGCTAAGCTTTTGGAGTTCTTCCTTTAGCAAATGCTGCCGATCCGAGTCCATATCAAGGTGTTTCGCGGTCGTAATGACTAAATCAGGTGTAGGTTCCTCGTTTTTAGACCAAACTGTGTTCCAGTCAATCTTCAGAGGTCTCTTCGTCGTTTTCTCTTGCTCCATCACCATATGTATGCATCTGGTGCAACAGAAACTTCAGCTATTGTTTCGTAATCTCTTTTCTCTCAGTCTCGGTTTACCCTCTCTGTTCTTGACAACACACCTTTGACACAAGTCGCAGACTGCAAAAGAGAACTTTTGCATTTTTTTTTTGGAAGTCTTTCCTTCTAATTTCCTAGTTTTTTTTTTTTTTTTTTTTTTTCCGGATGGCCTCATTTGAGATGCCCATGTAAAAAATGGTAGGTAGACAATGTAAATGACATTATACCTACGTCATTTGATTTTACCGATTCGCCCCTGAGATGCACACTTTGCATCTGTCAATACGAATTTACTCGGTCTTCGATCGCTCGTCACATATTCCTCGATGCACAGTCACCCGATACTCAGCTTCATGGTCACTCGATACGGCTGCAATCGACACGTGTATACTCGATCATATCCACATCATACTCAATGCTCGATTATCTTGAATTCATAACTCGTTTGAAGGTCATTCGATCATACCACCTTATGTTCAATTCCAAATGAAAGATTTGGGAGATGCTCAATACGTTATTGGGATCCAAATTTTTCGAAATTGCAAGAACAAAACCCTAGCCCCATTTCAAGCATTTTATATTGACAAGATGTTGTTAAGATATAATATGCAAAATTCCAAAAAGAATATGTTACCTTTTAGACATGGAATTCATTTGTCAAATGAACAGTATCCTAAGATGCCTCAAGCAATTGAGGAAATGAAAAGAATTTTATATGCATCAGCAGTTGGGAGTCTAATGTATGTAAGTACACGACCTGATACATGCTTTGCAGTTGGCATCATCAATAGGTTCCAATGCAACCTTGGACACAGTCATTTGACTGCTGTCAAGAACATCCTCAAGTATCTCCTGAGAATGAGGGACTATATGCTCATGTATGAGCCTAAGGACATGTTGATTTTGATTTTCATACTAATGTAGATTATAATAAATCTACTTCAGGATCAGTTCACTTTTAATGGATGAGCTATAGTGTGGAGAAGCATCAGACAGAGTTGTATATCTGACTCTACAATGGAAGCAGAATATGTAGTTACATGCAAAGTAGCTAAAGAAACAGTGTGACTGTGCAAGTTCTTGTCAGATTTGGAAGTAGTTCCAAATATGCATCTGCCCATTACCCTGTATTGCGACAACAGGGGTGCAGTTACCAATTCCAAGGAATCAAGAAGTCGTAAATATGGAAAACACATCGAAAGAAAGTACCATCTCATCAGGGAGATAGTACACCGAGAAGACGTGATAGTCACGAAGATAGCCTCAAAAGATGACCTTATTGATCCATTTACGAATGCTCTCTCGGCTAAAGTGTTCGAGGGCCACCTAGTCGGACTAGAACTGCGAGCATCATTATCTAGGGAAAGTGGGAGAATGTCAAGGGTATATGGATGCCCTAGTCATATAATACCAGGAAAGCTACTGAATTGTTGATGATTCTCTTGTAAACACAAGGCACATCAACATTTTGATCAAAGCCATAAGATTTGATCGCAGTATTAAACCTTATATTCCAAGATCGAGAAGTTTGCTTCAGTTCATAAATGAACCGATTAAGCCTGCGAACCTTTTGTTCTTAACCTTGGGTTATGAATCCCTCGGGTTGCTCCATATAAATGGTATCCTCAAGATTGTCATTCATAAAAGAAATCTCAAACTCATAATATGAAGCAATGGACAGGAGGATAGAATAGACTTAAGCATGGCAACAGGTGAGAAAGTCTCCTCATAGTCGACTCCCTCAACTTGGGTATAACTCTTTGCCACTAGTCTAGCCTTAAAAATTTACACCTTCCCATCAGCACTCCGTTTTCTCTTGTATGTCCATTTGCAAAATATAGGTTTAACCCCATCAGGTAGATCTACAATATCCCAAACTTAATTGAAATCCATCAACTCCATTTCGATATCCATAGCTTTGATACAATCATCTTTGTCAACATCCTCCATTGCCTTTTTGTAAGACAATGGGTCCTCAACATATTCATCAACTACCATGGCTAGGATTTATGTTAAACCTATGTAACGGTCAGATGGGTTCGCAACCTTCCCACTGCGTCGAGGTTCCCTCAACACTTGAGGTAGATTTGACCTATTAGATGATCCAACTTCAACAACTCTTGTTGAGGTGTTGGGTTCTTCAACAACTTTTGTTGAAGGTTCAGTAGATTTATTGGAAAGTTCATTCAACACAATCTTACTATGGGGCTTGTGCTCCCTTGTGTGGTATTCTTCTAGAAAAGTATCGTTTGTCAATACAAACACTTTATTTTCTTTAGGGTGGAAGAAGTAACCACCTCTCGTGCCTTTGGGGTAGCCTAAAAATAGGCACGATCTTGAAAGAGGTTCCAATTTCTTAGGATTTGCCTCAAGCACATTTGCTGAACAACCTCGAATTCTGAAATAATGTAAACTAGCTTTACGACCATTCCATAATTCCAAAGGTGTTCTGGTAGCACTTTTGAATGAAACATAGTTCAAAATGTATGTTGCAGTCTATACTTCAAAACCCTAAAATGAATCAGGTAAGGAAATGTAACTCATCATAGACCGAATCATATCCAACAGGGTTCGATTTCTCCATTTTGATACACCATTCTGTTAAGGTGTACCAGGTGTTGAGACTTAGGATACAATTCCATGATCTATCAAATAGTTCTGGAATGTTAGATAAAAAAAACTCTCCATCTCGATCAAATCGAAATGTCGTAATTGTTCTATTTAATGCATTTTCAACTTCAGCCTTGAATTCTTTGAACTTTTCAAAAGATTCAAACTTATATTGCATTAAATAAATATACCCATATATTGAATAATCATCAGTAAAGGTGATGAAATATTCAAAACCTCCCCTTGCTTTGACATTCATCGGACCATAAAGGTCTGAATTGTTGGGGTTGATGCCCTAAAGTCTCGTGTCCTGTAGTTTGTAAACAGTTTGTACGAACACTTGTGTTGTATAATGTAATGCAATGAAATTAAGATATACTATGATTGATGTTCTATGCTCGAAATGATGTGATACTACCACTAGATATGCGTTAATGATGGGTGTTCACGTAGTATGCCATGCATTGTCACAAGTTTCCTTACGTTAGAACCAAGTGTAATTCCATCGCAAGTTTCTCGGTGTGATCCGAGGTCGAACACGGGGACTAGTTTAGGTTATTGTGGTATGTTCATGATATATGCAACCAGGTTTTTAATCTTTAAAAATGTGTTTGTACAGGTATATAAATTGTGATAAAATAAAGTAAAGTGGTAAAGATGCGATAATAAAATGAAATACAATAAACCTAAGCTAGATGATACAAGATACAAGCTTCATGTATAAGATGTTGGGGTCAAGGCTGGCTGTGAAAGGTGTGCAAAGACGTGGAATGCGGCGCCAAGTCTTATGAACAAAATATAAAGAGAAAGACAAATAATATAAATAACGCAAGTTCTCAATTGCATTGAAGCTACAAATGTTGTTCCACTCTTCTCTTGGCGTACACCTTTCAGTGATCGGCCACGCTCTCACATGTCTGTGGTGAAACAGGGACTAATGTGATGAACGCAAGGTTGCTTCCATGTCTAGAAGTACTACTCGCTTTAGTTAACGCATTCTTCTGACCTTCTCTCGATAGATCAGAATGGTATCTTCACTTCTGCTCTCACAGGCGAAGATGCCGTCTAACATGCCTTAGCTAAACGCATTTTATATCTTTAACACATATTAAGTACTTAGTTAATTCATATTACCTATTAGGGAATTAAGAAGACATCATGAAGAATGATTGATGGGTGAACGAAAATAGACAGAAGATGGTAAATGAAAGCTATCAAAACATTTAATACGTCTATTAAGCGTTTGATACATGGTGTGTGAATGAAAAGATAAAGGAAACATGAAATACAACGATGAAAGAGATATAACAGATACAAACAAGTGCTAATGTCTTGACACTGATTCAATGGAGATCTGCTTGCCGGATAGGATGAATTTGATGGTAGGGAGAGCTTCCCTCTCAGGCTTGCTCTACCGGTAGCAGGGATCTTTTCACAGAGCTTTCAATTGGGTGTTTGGTAGGTTAGATATGAGATTCACCTCTCGGCCCTATCTCGTATTCTTTCCGGATTTCTTCACTCAAGCACTCAGCTCAGCCTTTTCTCTCAACAGTTTTGCAGCATTTACCCTGTATCCCGTAGCATACATTTTCTCTGAAATCAATAGGGTATTTATAGGTGCAGGTCTTTGACTCCGGCCTTGTGATCCCCACTTGATTGTCATGCTAATTCCGAAGATGGAGGGATATTATTCCTTCTGTTATGCAATCAGACCGTCAATTCTGCACAACCGTTAGTTGTACACGTGTCTCGATCCTTCGCTTTCGCGTTGCTCAGCTGCATCTTTCGATCATGGATTCACATGCGGTGTTGTTTTTATTACCGCATGCGGTTGAAACACAACTCTTGATCGACTATCGCATTGCACCGCCATTGCAGTAATCGTCTCTTCATTGTTGATTGATGGGCGCAATGTGACAGATATGCGTTGATCAGTTTCTCGTGAGCCTTGAGCGTAAGCGGTGACTTAGTCTCCTGCAAAACAGAATAAAATCCGGCTTGTCTTCCATCTTTATGGTGTTAGTGGGTGTAATTGCAAACATTTATAATTATTGTAATACTAGGCTAATTTTCATACAATCGGCGCATATTTACTAACTTTTGGCTGCAATATCTAGATAAGGTGGCATAAATAACTTGTATTTCTACAAGTTATCACACCCCCAAATTTAGATATATGCTCGTCCTCATGCATATCTTCTACTAAGGCAATCATGCTCAATTCCTATCCTCTATTTTTGCGACGATTTGTTGCTCCGAATGTTACACTTAGGCACATTACTTGACATCGATTTCTTTCTATCCTTGCTAATTCTTAGCAAGCCCTACTTTATTCTTCTATATGACAAAATTCTGCTCAAAGATGCTTTTCTAGTTTTCAAAATAGAATGTTTATCTATTCTTTATCAAAACAACTTGATGTGTCTATATGCTGTGAGCAAAACTTTGCATCATTTATTCACTTAAAGACTGTTGATCATGGTTACACTCTTCATTTTGGCTTGTCCCCATGGGTGTCATGCGGACATCCAAATACGATTGTGTGCCAATTTCAACTTTAACTCATGATAATCAGAGGAGTTGTCTCTTGCATTCTTTTATTTTTGTTTTTGTTTCTTTCTTCTTTTTTTTTTTTTTTCATACTACGTTGTTCTTGGAAACCCACCTTCGTTTTGGCTTGCTTCTACAGGTGTCATACGAACATCCAACTACGAGCAGGCTCCTTTCACAACTAAACTCTTATCAAGTTGGGACAGTTTTGAGGTTTTCCCTTGTGCTGACATTAGAGTTTTGCATAATTTTTTTTTAATGAAAATGGACACATTTTCTTAACTACAGCATAATCTTGATCTCATTTGCTCAGAACTTCCCCACCCCCAAATTTAAAGATGAGCAAGGTCCTCATTGCATTATTTGGAGAGACTAGACAAACACTTAGAAGAAAATTTCAAAAAGAAGGTTTGAGCAGAACTTTGAAAGATAAAAGGTAAAGTACTGCTAAACTAGGAATTAACTAAGTGTTAGTTAGAATTTACTAAGTATGGGAAATGTTTCTAAGTATAAACATGTAATACATCATAGCAACTTAATGAAGATCGTAAAAAAAGAGATTTAGAATGTCATAAAAATTGACAAAGGAAGATAAAGAAAAAGGCACAGGCAAAAAGTGGAGTGAATATATACTCTGATTGTATTGACTATTAACAAGGTATACAAATAAATTACAAATGAACGCATTACAAAATTTTCTATTGCCTGTGCAAGAGTCAAAGCATTTGATTATGTTACAAATTTGATTCAGAAGGGTGCATGATTCAGAATTCACACCCCACTTCCAATAAATGCAGATACATTTTTGCCGAGGGCGGGCAACACGCATAAATCCCCGCAACACACCCCTTAACCAATGCATTTCTGGAGGATACCTCAACATAGTGCATTTAGCTAAGGACGGGCAAAGGACATATGCGAGCGCAACACACCTCTCACCGCAATGCATTTGGGTGTACTGGATGCACAGTGTCGCTTATTTATTACACCCACCCTCTCATAGTTTACTTTTCTGTTCTCTTAATTCATCAAAAACGGCAGTCGAAAAGACCTTGTGGTGATTTATCCAATCATTCACAACAATTATATGACCGGTGCTACTAAATTTAAGATATGGAGAAACATGCGAAATTAAATTGGAAGGAAATACAAAAATATTAAAGACTGATTCTACTAGACAGTAATTAACGGAATTTAGAAAACGGTAAAAGAAAGCTGTAAAGAAAGCAAGTAAACATAGATAGGAAGGTCGATTGAAAGAATTTCTTAGAGTTACCGCAATCGTTTTCCCTGCAAGCGGTTTAATCCTGCTTGCCCAAGTCAATGGTGTCCATGCGTCGATCGAAGTCGCCTCCATAGTAAGGCTTAATCCGTTGACCATTGACTTTAAATGCGTTATTCCCATCTAAAGTTGTTAGTTCCACTACGCCGTGAGGAAATATTGTCTTGATTCGGAATGGCCCAGACCAGCGAGACTTCAACTTTCCTGGAAACAATTGCAAACGCGTGTTGAATAAGAATACCTACTAACCTTCGGTGAATGTCTGGTCGTGTATGCGGTCATCATGCCATTTCTTTGTCTTCTCCTTGTATATTTTAGCATTTTCAGAGGAATCCCTTTGCCATTCGACCAATTGATTCAATTACAGCTTCCGAACTTTCCCCGCATTGGCTAAATCAAACTTCAGCTTCTTGCATGCCCACATCGCCTTATGTTCCAACTCAAGCGGCAGATGACAAGCTTTTTTGAAGACCAGGGCGTACGGAGACATGCCAATTGGTGTTTTGTAGGCAGTCCTGCAAGCCCATAGTGCTTCATCAAGCTTGGGCGACTAATCCCTCATAGCAGTATTAACTACCTTTTGCAAGATAGTTTTGATCTCTCTGTTAGAAATCTCTGCCTGCCCATTACTCTGCGGGTGATAAGCAGTTGCAACTTGATGGCTGACAATGAATTTAGTCAATAGGTTGGCAATTATGCGGTTGATAAAGTGAGAGCCCTCATCGCTGATTAAGGCCCGAGGCGTCTCATATTGAGCAAAAATGTTCTTCTTTAGAAACTTTGCCACGGTGGTCGCGTCATCCTTGGCACATGCGATGGCCTCAATCAATTTTGATACATAATCTACCTCAACCAGAATATATTGATGACCTTCTGATGGCGGAAACGGGCCCATGAAGTCAATTCCCCAAACATTAAATAATTCAACTTCTAAGATTGATGTCAATGGCATTTCATTTCTTTTAGACATATTCCCCATCCTTTGACACCTGTCGCATTGCACAACATGGGAATGGGCATCCTTAAACAGTGTTGGCCAAAAGTAGCTGTACTGTAAGACTTTTGTTACGGTCCTTTGCCCCCCAAAATTTCCTCCATATGGGGACTCATGATATAGCTCTAAAATGTGCTTAGCTTCATGCTCAGGAACACATCGACGTACGATATGATCAGGTCCTTGTCGATATAGGAAGGGATCATCCTAGAAATAAAATTTGGCATTATGTCTTAGCTTCTTCTTCTGCTGGTATGTATAATCATCTGGTAGTTGACCAGAAACTATGAAGTTTACTATGTCCGCATACCAGGGAACATCAATGTCTATTGCCATCAGCAGCTCATCGGGGAATCTTTCCTCAATATCTTTTTCTATCCTTTGAACCTCGCAGTTTTCCAATCTTGACAAATGATCTGTGACTTGGTTCTCGGTGCCCTTCCGGTCTTTGATTTCTAGGTTGAACTCTTGCAGGAGCAACACCCACCATATCAGCCTCAGTTTTGCATCCTTCTTCGTCATTAAATACTTAATCGCAGAGTGATTTGTATACATCACCACGTTCGTTCCGATTAAGAATTGTCAAAACTTCTCCAGTGTAAATACCACTACGAGCATTTCCTTTTCTGTGGTCGTATAGTTCTCCTGCACATCGTTTAGTGTTTTGCTCGCAAAATAAATAGGATGCAACACTTTATCCTTGCGCTGACTCAAAACTACGCCCACAGCATATCTGCTAGCATCGCACATCAGGGCGAATGGTTGCGTCCAATCGGGCCCAATCAAAATAGGTGCGGAGATGATTGCATCTTTCAATGTGTTAAATGATTTGGTGCAAGCGTCATCAAAATTATACTCGCGGTCAGCTTCAAGAAGTGCACTTAGGGGTCTTGTGATCTGGGAGAAGTTGTGAATAAATCTTCTATAAAACCCCGCGTGTCCCAGAAAGCTCCTAAGTGTTTTTACGTTCATAGGTGGGGGTAATTTGGAAATTGTGTCAATTTTTTCCTGATCAACTTCCAATCCTGCCTTGGAGATTTTGTGACCTAGAACTATTCCTTCTTCCACCATAAAGTGGCATTTTCCCCAGTTCAAAACAAGATTTGTTGCCACGCATCTCTTCAAAACTTTTTCAAGGTTAGACAAACAGAAGTCATAATTACTACCGAAGACTGAGAAATCATCCATGAATACCTCGACTGACTCCTCCAAGTAATTTGAGAATATTGCCATCATGCGTCGTTGAAAAGTGCCTGGTGCATTACAGAGTCTAAATGGCATGCGTTGGAATGCAAATGTACTAAATGGGCACATGAAGATTGTCTTGTCTTGATCCTCTGGCGCAATTGCTATTTGGTTATACCCTGAATAGCCATCAAGAAAGTAGAAAAATTCATTCCCTGCAAGTCTGTCTAACATCTGATCAATGAACGAGAGTGGAAAGTGGTCCTTTTTAGTGGCCAAATTCAGCTTGCGATAACCCATGCAGATTCTCCACCCCGTAGTTGTCCTTGTGGGAACCAATTCATTCTTATCATTAGTAATGACTGTCATCCTCCCTTTCTTCAGAACACATTGCACTAGGCTCACCCAACTACTATCAGATACCGGGTAGATGACACCTGCGTCCAGCCACTTTACTATTTCATTCTTTACAACCTCCTTCATGGCAGGGTTCAAACGGCGTTGTCTTTCTACTGATCCATTCTTTCCTTCTTCCAGGCAGATCTTGTGCATACAATACGAGGGACTGATTCCTCGAATGTCTACCAAGGTCCATCTTAATGCTTTTGCGTCATCTTTTAGGATCCGCATGAGAGCATCTTCTTTCTCCTTACTCAGTGATGCAGAAATGATAACCGGTAACGAGTCGTTACTTCCTAAGTAAGCATACTTTAGGTGTACTGGCAACGGCTTTAACTCTAACACAGGTGGCTCATCTAAAGATGGCTTAATGCGATGCAATGTCCATTCAGATAACTTGAGCGGTTCAAAATTAGATTTAGTATGAATTGCGGCGTAGTCCTCTTCCAACATTGCGCAGACTTCAAAATCCTCCTCCTCCATTTCCTTCAGGGGTTCGTGCCACTGTTCTCCTCGTAGCTCCTCGATATATTGACAATTCTCTATGTCTCCTGGGTACTTCAACGCATTGAGTACGTTGAATTTTACTTTTTGATCATCGACCCGGATGGTCAACTCTCCTTTCTGCACATCAATTAACGCTCATCCTGTGGCGAGAAATGGGCGTCCCAGAATGATAGAAATTTCTCTATCGGCCTCATAATCCAATATAACAAAGTCTGCAGGGAAGATAAGCTTGTCCACTTGCACGAGAACATCTTCTATCTCGCCCTCCGGAAGCTTTATTGATCTATCGGCTAGCTGTAATGTGATCGTGATTGGCCTTGCTTCACCGATGTCCAGCTTCTTAAAAATTGACAAGGGCATCAAATTTATGTTTTCCCCTAAATCACACAGCGCGTTCTCGACCATCTTCCCTCCTATGGTGCACGGCAATGTAAAAGTCCCAGGGTCCATTTTAGTAGGGAGATTGTTTTAAACAGAGCGCTACACTCATATGTTAGTGCAACTGTTTCATTTTCCCCAATCTTTCTCTTTTTGGTGAGAATATCCTTGAGAAATTTCACATAACTC